>NW_022111327.1:12755131-12764567 GCF_000313985.2 Echinops telfairi | reverse complement strand
TCATTCCCTGGGGATCTTGCTGCTCCCCTCCCCTGCTGTTCCGCTGCACTCCCCCAGTGCTTTGCCTCAGTGTGGCGGGATCAGATCGGGTGCAATTCCCATACTGTGTCTCTGGTGTTGTCCCCCGCAGGGCCATGGGTCAGTGAGGGGCATCATGTCTCATAGTGGGGATGGCCATGTGGTCCTCTCTGTGGACTGGCTGCTCTAATTGGGGTCATTGTCCTCAAGGCCTGGTGGGCCTGGATGTGCTCCAGTCTCTCCTCCTCCCCCATCATCTGCTCCTGTGTGCTCTGGTCAGATATATCCTTCTCCTGGAGCTGCGGATTTAGTGCCATCCTTTGAAATAACTTCATCTCGGGGGAGGGGCAGGCATCCACTTAGTATTTGGGACTGGGGCCAGCCCCCCAGACCTCTCTGATGCTACATCTCTTGATAGTTGGGCACCATCAGCTTTCTTCACCACATTTGCTTCTGTACCAGCTATGTCTGCACCAATTGTGTCGGGAAGGTAATCATCATGAAATGCCAGTTTAATAGAACAAAGTATTCTTGCATTGAGGGAGTACTTGAGTGGAGACCCAATATCCATCTGCTACCTTAATATTAAACTTATAAACGTGCACATATATCTCTTTCCACATCTTCATATATACATATGAAATATATTTACATATGTACATGCCTTTATTTAGACCTCTATATATGCCCTTTGCCTCCTAACACTTTCTTCTATTTCCTTTTACTTTCCTCTTGTCTCACTATCATGTTCAGCCTTCATTTGGGTTTCAGTAATTCCTCTTGGTTACCTTACCCTTGGTCACACCCTGCCAAGCCTCCTACACCCTCCTCACCACCGATTTGGATTACTTGTTTTTCCCTTGTCCCTGGGTTTTTTAACACCCCTTCTTCCCCCCTAACCTCCCCCTTTCTCATGTCCCCCCGGAACTGTCGGGCCCGTTGTTTTCTCCTCCAGATTGTTCATCCAGCCTATCTTATTTAGACAGACCTGTGGAAATAATAACAGGCACAAAAACAACACAGCAAAAGCAAGCAACAAAATAAAACAAAACACCAACAGCAACACCAAGAAGTCAATGACAAAAAGCAAATCAAAACACAACAACAAGAAAGAAAAGCTTGTAGTTAGTTCAAGGACTGTTTGTTGGCCTTTAGGAATGTTTTCTGGTCCAATCTGATGGGGCGCCAAGCCCTGGCCCCCAAATCTATTTTTGGTATTCCCTGGGGACTTCATTGCTCTCTTCCCCTTGCTGTTCCGTTCCACACCCTTTGTGTTTTGCCTCAGTGTGGTGAGATTTAAGCATTTTTATTGATTAAAGGAAAATGGAAAGAATATATGGAGTCACTGTACCAAAAAGAAGTAGTTTATATTCAACCACTTTAAGAGGTAACATATGACCAAGAACCAATGGAAGTTGGAAGCTGCTTAAGGCTGGAGAGCATGCACACATTCAGATCTTTGAGACAGGAAGCCAGCACACCTGGTTGGGACCCCATCCAGGCCAGGTGAATTTAATTCAGCCAATGGTGTCCACCAGTACCATCGACTACATCTCCCTACAGGGGAGGGGAAAGAGAGCCTGAAAAAGCCAGAAGTTTTCTCTCTGGTTCTCTCTCCCAGTGGCTGACACAGTGCAGCATGCATCAAGCTCCGGTCCAGCCCCTTTGTGCTGCTTCTATCCTCTATAAACTCACTTGGATCATAAACCAGGCTTTGGCATGAATTCTTTCCCACGTGAAGCCAAGGACCGAGGTATAGCTCTCCCAGGAGGTATCTAACAACCCCAAATTAGAAACATCCTAAATATTCATCAACAGGAGCATACGTTGCTATGTACCAAGAGCCTTGAAGAAAAGCTAGCAAGTTTCTCTCTAGTGGTTTGCCGCCACAACAGTGGAAGGCACACACAAGACATCAAGATAAGACAGTATGACAAGAGAGCAAGTGGAACACGGATTCAATAAGAAAGTACGTTTCAATCAAAAAGTAAGTTGCCTCACAATTTGAAGAAGATGACCAGTCTAAGGGTATGACATTCAATTTTACAGGGTTTGGGTAGTGGGACTTCCATTGGCTCACCTCAGTCCCTGTTCTGCTTTCACATTGGCCCTTAGTCTTGTATCCTGATTGGTCATTATTCCAGTGTAGTCTCATAATCCACGATTCAGGCACCTCATTATCATTTGAGGTAGTGTTGGGGTGAGTCATCTGGACATCGCAGTGGAAAGGATCATGCGAGGCAGTTTGGATGGGTCATCAAAACCTCTAGCTGACCTTATATACACAAATTTCCAGATGCCTATACAAGGGAATCCTACTCTGAAATAAAACGAAATGAGCCCTTGATACTTGCGATAACTTGGATTAATCTCAAAATAGTTATGCTGAGTGAAATGAGGCAGCCAAAAAGGAGTGACAACTGTTAATTTGATGTATATAAACTACTAGAATATGCAAATTAAGCTATAGTGATGGAAAGCAGATCCATGGTTGCCTAGGGATACAGAATAGCAGGGTAGGGTAACTGAAGAGGGGTTATAAAAGGAACAAGGAAATTCTAGGGGTGATAGAGCTGTTCACTGTCTTAATTCTCATGATGTTTTCATATGTGTATAGATATGTCCAAGTTTATCAGACGGTTACGCTTTAATTTTTCATTGTACACATTAAATAGATGCACTTATTGAATGTCAATTATACCTTAAATTTACTTATCAGATTATAAAGTTGTTTCTTTTTTTCTAGTGAGTGTCATAAATTATCTCCTTGGCATTTCCATTTCAAGTGAAGTTGGAGCCAAATGACATACTTCCCATTTATGAACACATTGTACTTTACTTGAATTTTACGGATTCTTGTAATCTCATCTCAAAAATGAGGCTCAAATTGCCTTACTCAATTATCCTGAAGAACTGGAAATAATTTGAGGTCAAGAAAATGTGTTTGCAGAGATTAGTTTTACTTAGCTGGTAAATCTTGTTCAAAACATTAAATAGAGAGAGATGACTGTGTTCCTGGGTCAAAAGAGTCAATATTTTTAGGATGCCAACTTTCCCCAATAATATGATAAGGCAGTTGGCAAAGAAAATGGCATCGATGAGGAATTCAATGAATTGTTACTCTTATAATTTTGAAATAAGAAAGTTCTATAAAAGAGCAATCATGTAACTTTGCTAACAACCAACTGACCCTTGAGGCAGGCTCTTGAAGTAAGAAGTACATTAGATTGGGAAGCTGTTAAACTGCTTTTATTTCACCTCTACTAGTGTTTTCAGTCCCCGGAAAAGGGCATCATGCTTGATAAAGAAGAGTGATGGCTAAAAGAGGATGACCCTCAACAAGATGGTTTGGCACAATGGCAGCAACAGTGGGCTCAAACGTTAGAGTAATTGTCTAATGGTGCAGAACTGGCCAGTGTTCCATTCTATTGTGTGTGGGCTTGCTATGCATCAGAACCACCTCAATGGCACATAACAAGTATTTTGTTTCATGATATTGGGCAAGTCACCCCTTTGGACTTGACTTTCTTCATGACATTGAGGGTGTAATAGTTGATAACTCTTGTTCCAGCTCTAAAATGTGTTACCTAAGAAAGACAGGGAGCTGTACGTTAAGTTTATTACCACCTAAAACTTAAGGCATTGCTTCACTGCAGCAACTCGGGCATTTACGCACAGAGCAAAGTTCTTCATCACTACACATCAGAGTGGACTTTTGTGTTAGAAATACTCAGATCATTGCCCTAGTTTTCTTACCAGAGCCAAACTCATTATCATTGAGTCGATGCTGACGCATAGCAACTGTAGAGGACAGGCTCCAACTGCCCCAGTGAGTTTTTGGGATGGTAACTTTTTACAGGAGTAGAAAGCCCTGTTAGCAGCACAATCCCTAACCACTGTACCACCAAGGCTCTTCTATTGACATTATAGATCTGTTAACAATGTGTTAATAACATTAAAAAATTAGAAATAAAATCTCCAGCATGTTCTACTTTCTCAAATTGGCAAAGTTTTTGCCTTTAGAGTCCAACTTCCATGGCATGACCTTTAAAGCACCATCTATTGGAAGATACTTTCAGTTTAATTCTTATTCTGAACACTGGGGCCCTGTTATGAGTTAGATATAAATCTTTATAACTAACCAAGTATCACCAAATTGTTTGTGTGCATGTCTCGTACAACATTGGTTTCTTTAACGTGTGCAAGTGGTAGAGCCTAAAATCATTCATCTTGAACTACTTCTTTGAGCACCTTTAGATTTTTATGACTGAACAAAAATTGATGCCTTGTGCACTGTGCTATAGAGAATGTGAACCTTTCAACGGGTAATGTGTTACTAAATTGCCAATCTTTCTCAACTTTAAAATGAGCCCTTTCCCCCATTCAGTCATATAAGTCCATTTGTCCTATTCACCTAATCACTGTAATAAAGTTTGGTTTATACTTTGTTTTCCTAGGAGATATTTCAATGACTGTTCATACACATATATCTTGAACCAATTGTCATTGATTCGATTCTGACTCATACTGACCCTATATCACAGAGTAAAACTGCTCCATAGGGTTTCTAAGAGTGAAAATCTCTTATGGGAGTGAACTGCCTCATCTTTATTCCATGGAGCAGCTGATGGTTTTGAACCATCAGCCTTGCAGTTAGCAGCCCAACAGTTACCCAACTGCACCACTAAGACTCTCGATATGTGTACGTGTGTACAAATACTGTCCTTCCATCTACATTTGGAGAGTTCCAAACACTTTTGATCATTGAAATTTCAAACACATTGAAATGCTTTGCCCCATTTATTAGGTTGCACATGAGGGGGCTTCAAAGGTTCATATACAATTCCTTTATCTTTTAATTTCATTTTTCATGAACTTTTTAAAACATATATATTGTGTGTGTATGTGTCTATATAGTTTTTTGGCCGTTTCTTCAATGCTACATTTGAACTATGGGGCAAGGTTGCTTCTCATTCCTATCTGATAATGAGTCTTAAACTTGCACCATTGCATTCCATTGGAGCCCCTGGTGGTGCAGTGGTTGAAGTTCTCAGCAGTTAACTAAAAGGAAGGTGATGCAAACCCTCCAGCCACTCTGCTTCGATATGTTTTTAAAAGAGAAAAATACTTACTGGCAAAGCAAATGACTCATAAAATAATCTGAGTGATGGGGAAAAACACACACACACAAAAAAACAGCTCCCAACACGAAATGAAAATATCTTTCACCAAAAGCACTCCATCTGTAACTGTTTTTCACAGTTGACAGTCTTACTTAAGTAAAATCCTCCTTGGGCCCCTACTTCTGTCTTTGACCACTGAGGTTTTAGAGCCAGAAACATGATACAATGTGAGCAGTCACAAAGAGAGCCCTTCATTTTCTTCTCAGGTTTACACTGATTATCTGAAGTCTCATAAATTTCCTTAGTAATTCATCATACCAACTTTTAACTGATCAAGTTTAAAATGAAAACCTTTGTACAATAGTCAGGTTGCTTTGTTATGCTGAGATGAGGGGCTGCTCTTAACAAATAATGGAGGAGCCTAGCAGGAGATAAGGAGCCGCAATGACACAGGGACAACAGTAAGACCACCTCTACTGCACAATTACTGCGTCTCCCTGGAAAAGCCCTGCCCTGTTTAAATTCATGTTCTCTGTTTTACCTCTCTCTGAGCCCTGGTGGCAGACTAGTTAGAAGTTGGCCTTCTATACAAGGTCAGCAACTCGAAACCACCAGGAGCTCCAAGGAAGAAACACTGGGCTTTCTGCTCCTGTTAACAGATGCCAGTCTCAGAAACCCACAGAGGGGTTGCGATGAAGTCAGCATGGACTGGATGGCATTGGGTTTGCTGAGGATTTTGTCTGTCAGTTCGTCAAACTATGGTGGCTCGTGTGTTGCTGTGTCACTGGTATTTCAAATGCCAGCACTGTCACCCAAAGTGAATATGTTTCAGCAGAGCTTCTAGACTAAGAAAAGACAAGGAAGAAGGAATCGGTTGCCCACTCTGGAGGAAGTGGCCGCTGGAAACCTTATGTATATCTTGGAACCATTGTCAGATAATGAAGGAATAATGAATGGAACCAGAACATTCTCAGAGACAGTGCCAGATGATGGGTCCCTTGAGTCAGAGGGACTCTGTCCAGTCACACTGGAAATGTGGCTGAAGAGGAGCGGCTTTCTCAGAGTAGCGTCAACCGTGGTGATGTGAGTGGGGTGAAACCTGAGGGAGTGGAGCCCTCAGGATCTTCATTTACTGATGGGGTCCAACTCAAGGTAAGGAAAAACAGTTGCAAAAATCTTCTAGTGATCAGAACTTCTAATGTGCATAAATATGAATCTAGGAAAAGTGGAAGTGGTCAAAAATGAAATATAATGCATGAAGATCGATATCTGAGGCTTTAGTAAGCTGAAATTTACTGGTATTGGCTATTTTGAATCAGAAAAATCATATGGTTTACTATGCCAAGAATTACACAATCCAGAGAAATTGCTTTACTTTCAATGCAAAAAAGGGCATTTCAAAATCAATTTTGAATATGTGGATACAATTATATCTATCCACATACAAAGAAATTGAATGAATAAAAGTATTATTCAAATTTATACACCAATCACAAAAGTTAGTGATGAAGAAATTGAAGAATTCTATCAAAGTTTTCAGTCAGAAATTGATTAAAAATGCAATCAAGATACATTGATATTTATTAGCAATTATAATGTAAAAGCTGGAAACAAAGAAGAAGGAACAGTAGTTGGAAAGTATGGACTGAGTGGTATGAACAAAGAAGGAGATTGCATGACAAAATTTTGCAACTCCAATGACTTATTCATAATAATACCCTTTTTCAACAACACAAGAGGCCACTATACATATGAACTTCTCCAGATGGAGTACAATTTGACTACGTCTGTGGGAAGAGACCAGGGAGAAGATCCATATTAACAGCCCAAATCAGGCTAGCGGCTGACTGTGGAACAGACATCAATTGCTCATATGTTAGTCCAGGTTTAAGCTGAGCAAAATTAAAACAAGTCCACGAGAGCCAAAATATGATGCTAAGTATATCCCACTTGAATTTTGAGAACATATTTGATATATTGGACACCAATGACAAAATACTTGAGGAGCTGTGGGAGGACATCCAGATCATCATTCATGAAGAAAGCACAAGGTCAATAGAAAGACAAGAAAGAAAGAAAAGACCAAAGTGGATGTCTGAAGAGACTTTGAAATTTGCTCTTAATCATAGAGTAGCTAAAGCAAATGGAAGAAACGACGAAGTCACAGAGATGAATTTTTTTGGACTGGCAGTTTGAGAAGACAAAGTCTTTATGTATGTAAAAGTCTTCATTCTGCAAAGAAACGTGCAAAGACCTAGAGTTAGAAAACCAAAAGGGAAGAACATACTCAGCATATCTGAAACTGAAAGACCTCAAGAACAAATTCAAGCCTTGAGTTGACATCTTGAAAGAGTCTATGGGCAAAATATTGCACGATGCAAGAAGCATCAAGAGAAGATGGAAAGAATACACAGTCACTGTGCCAAAAAGAAGTAATCAATATTCTACCTTTTCAGGAGATAGCATATGAGCAAGAACCAATAGTTCTGAAGGAAGAAGTTCAAGTTACATTGAAAGCATTAGCCAAAAACAAGGCTCCAAGAATAGTTGGAACACCAAATGGAATAATTCAATTGGTGATGAAAAAAAAAAGCTGAGGAAGCACTGGAAGCACTTATTCATCTGTCAGAAAATTTGGAAGACAGCTTCTTGACCAATGGACTGGAAGAAATTCATATTTGTACCTACCGCAAAGAAAGAAGACTCCACAGAATATCCTAACTGTAACAGGACAATATTGTTGATGTCACATGCAAATGCAATTTTGCTGAAGATCATCCAACAATGGTTCCAGCAGTACGTTGATAAGGAGCCGTCAGAAGGTCAGGGTGAAATCAGAAAAGGACGTGGAACAAGGGACTTTATTGCTGTTGGACGGATCTTGGTTGAAATCATGGACTATCAGAGTTGTATCCTCTCACCATACTTATCAATCTCTATGCTGGCCAAATCATCAGCAAAGCTGGCTTGGATTAAAAAAACAACAACCATGTTATCAGGATCAGAGGAAGACTTCTTAACAATCTGCATTATACAAATTATGAAACCTTGCTTATTGATGGAGATCAAGGATTGCAGCCTTCAAAATGGATTACAATTCTCTGTAAAGCAGACGAAAATCCTTACAACTGGACCAATAGGTAAACAGAGATAAGATTGAAGTTGTCCAGAGTTTTGTTTTGCTTAGATACACGATCAGTGCTCATGGAAGCAGCAGTTAAGAGATCAAAAGATGCATTCTATTAGGGAAATCTGCTGTACAAGACCTCTTTAGAGTGTTGAAAGGGAAGGATGTTACTTTGAGGCCTAAGGTGCACCCGATCCAAACCATGGTATTTTCAAATGCAAAAAAATGTGAAAGACCCTTTTAAATCAGAAAGCATTATGTAACCATAAGGTGTTTCTTCCACATGATCACTCACATGAACTTGGGACTTGTCAATGTTCTGTACAAGTTGCTATATAATGTGATGAGACCACTCACAGGTAGCAATGTTTAGCCTTGTGATAGTTTTTGTGTTAGGTCCTCCTAAGTCGGTCCTAACTCATAGTGACCCTATGTACACTGAAGGAAACACTGCCAAGTTCTGTGCCATCCTCACAATTGTCCTTGTCTGTCAGTTTGTCATGCTGTGGTAGCTTGTGTGTTGCTGTGATGCAGGAAGCTGTGTGACCAGTGTTTAAAAATCCATTAGGGTCACCCAAAGTGAAGAGGTTTCAGCAGAATTTCCAGACTAAGAGTAGATTATGAAGAAGGAACAGACTATGTAACTTTGAGGAATTAGCTCCTGACAACCTTGTGCTAGTTAGTTAGGTTTACATTGTATTGAATACGTTTAAAATTCTCCTTAACTTCTCGCAAATCTCTTCACCCATTCAAGCATTTCTTAAGTTGATGAATTCTGACCTGTTACACACTAGGAAGGCGACCTAATAGCCTTCGGAGCAACCTGAAGATTGCAGACCGACTATTGCTCAGGGACAAGGGAACAACAAGTGATCCAAATTGGTGGTGAGGAGGGGGTGGGAGGCCTGGTAGGGCATGATCAAGGGTAATGTAACCAAGAGGGATTGCTAAAACCCAGGTGGGGACTGAGCATGATGGTGGGACAGGAAGAACGTCAAAGGAAATAGAGGAAAGAGCTGAGAGGCAAAGGGAAGTTATAGAGGTCTAGATAAAGGCATGTACATATGCAAATATGTTCATATATGAGGGTGGGGAAATAGATCTATGTGCATATATTTATAGTCTTAGTATTAAGGTAGCAGAAGGACATTGAGCTTCCACTCAAGTA
>NW_022111327.1:12752413-12754295 GCF_000313985.2 Echinops telfairi | reverse complement strand
TGTTTTGAGACTGATTAGGGCAATGAATGTGCAAATGTGCTTTACACAACTGATGTATGTATGGATTGTGATAAGAGTTGTTTGAGCCCCTAATAAAATGATTTTTAAAATGTTTAACATCATTATCAAAATTAGGTGAAAAAAACAAACAAACTAGAACTGCTAACCTCCCTTTCCATGAATACAGGTATCTTCAATTGGCCTCTTTTAAAATTGTTCTAGCCTGTGTATTTCAATAAAAGTATAATAGAGAAGGTCCAGGAAAAAAAGCTACTCAAAAGATGAAATCAATTAAGGATGGGGTGCTGGTGGTGAGAGGCCAGACAGAAAATCACAACTCTTGTTCAGAAAAACTGGCCTAGGGTTAAGCCACATGAGCAAACATGATTTGCTGCTGGCATCTTGCCACATTCTCTCCCAATGGGCTCATTTTGAGTCTGATATTTTGCTCTTTGGTTTTTCTTAAGTTACCCCGTTGAAACTTCCTCTGCTTCACTTAGTTGGAGGCCTGATGACTGAGTGGTTAAGTGCTCAGCTGCTCACTTCAGCTTCTCCGAGGAAGAACCATGTGGCAATTCTGCTTTGCCCAACAGGGTCACTGAGAGTCAGAATTGACATGACGGCAATGGGTTTCTCAGATGGGCAGATGTCAAGATACTCATTCTGTGCATGCCAGTGGTAGGTTGTTTTCATTTATTTGATAAGCTTGAAGGCCACTTCAAATTAGTTCTAGGGTTTGATTCCCCCTCTAAGTTAAGTGACTTAATCTTTACTCATTTATGTACATGAATCTTACTCAAGGTTTATATATAAAAATCATCGGTACTTAATTTATCTATTTTATAACTTCAGAATTTCATGCATGAGTTACCTTAATACAAGACTTAAATTTCTTTTAGTTTGGCCCTGTATTTAAATTCCCCTAACAAAAAATCTACTGCAGTTGAACATGCCCGGAAACAAAGGTTGGCTCTGTTTGCCAAGAAAACTCAAAAACCTCACAGCCATTGAGTCAATACCAACGCATAGCAACCCTATCGAACAGGGAAGACCTGCCCGTGTGGGTTTCAGAGACTAAGTCTGCATGGTACTAAAAAACCTCATCTCTCTCCCACCCTTTATGTCATCCCTACTTCTCTCATCCCAGACCTTACAGACTCCTTTGTTATGTTTACTATCCATTTTAATCACAGAATAACATGTGAAATCTGATATAGTTATAAATTACTTAAATTAATATTTCATAGATTATATAAATACAAATAATTGCAAAATATTTCTACATTGAATTACAACTTTCTCAGATACAACATTATTAGTAACTGAGCTAAAAGCCTTTTACAGTTTTCTCCTTTTCCTTTAATTAAAGCTCTGGTGGTGTAATGGGTTCCTTGTTGGGACGCTGTTCATAAGGTCAGCTGTTGAAATCCTTCAGTTGCTCCTTGAGAGAAAGATGAGGCTTTCTGCTCTCCTAAAGAATGATAGCTTTCGAAACCCCTGAGGATGGGGCAATGTTACTGTCTATAGGGTCACTATGAGTTGGAATCAACTCGATGGTGTGTTTTTTGGTTTTTGTATCCATAAGTTACCATAGTCTCAAAACAGTTATTGTATAGGTTTACAAATTCCAACTACCACAATAGGGCTGCTGAAACAGCAGGAAATTTGACAAAGTCAGCAACTATGAAAACATGAGCTCCCAGTGAACAGAGAGGACCATATGGCCGGCCCCATTACAAGACATGACATCCCTCACTGACCCATAGCACTATGGGGGACAACACTGGAGACGCAGTGCAGGAATTGTGCTCTATCTGACCCCACCACACTGAGGCAAAACACTAAGGCCATGCAACAGAACAGCAAGAGAAGCAGAGCAATG
>NW_022111327.1:12717280-12750659 GCF_000313985.2 Echinops telfairi | reverse complement strand
CCTATCTTATTTAGACAGACCTGCAGATATACTAACATGCACAAAAACAAGACAGAGCAAAACCAAGCAACAATATACAACAAAACAACAACAACAACAAACCACTTGTCAATGGTTTTTGCTGTTGTTGTTGTTTTCTTTGTTGCTTTGTTTTGTTCTGTCTTGCTTTTGTGCATATTATTATCTCTGCATGTCTATCTAGATAAGATAGGCAGGATAAACAATCTGCAGTAGAAAACTATGGGACCGACAGTTCTGGGGTGACATGGGAGAGGCAGTGGGTGTTAACGAACCCAGGGACAAGGGAACAACAAGTGATCCAAAATTGATGGCAAGGAGGATGCAGGAGGCCTGGTAGGGCTTGATCAAGGGCAATGTAACTGAGGGGAATTACTGTAACCTAAATGAAAGCTGAACATGATAGTGGGACAAGACGAAGGTAAAAGGAAATAGAAGAAAGAGCTAGGAGGCAAAGGGCATTTATAGAGGTCTAAATAAAGGTATGTACATATGTAAATATATTTATATATGACGATGGGGAAATAGATCTATGTCCATATGTTTATAGGTTTAGTATTAAGGTAGCAAATGAACATTGGGCCTTTACTCAGGTACTCCCTCAACACAAGAATACTCTGTTTCATTAACCTGGCATTCCATGATGCTCACCTTCCAGACACAATTGCTGAAGACAAAGCAGGTGCATAAGCAAATGTGGTGAAGAAACCTGATGGTGCCTGGCTATCAAAAGATAAAGCTTCTGGGGTGTTAAAGGTTTGAAGATAAACAAACAGCCATCTAGCCTAGAAGCAACAAAGCCAACATGGAAGAAGCACACCAGCCTGTGTGATCATGAGGTGTCCACAGGATCAGGTATCAGGCATCAAAGACCCAGAACCAAAAAAATTATATCATTGTGAAAGAGGGGGGTTGCGGAGTGGACACCCAAAGCCTATCTGTAGGCAACTGGATATCCCATTACAGAAGGGTCTCGGAGGGTGGGGGGAGGGGCGGGAGGGGAAATGAGCCAGTCAGGGTGCAGTATAGCACTGATGAAACATACAACTCCCCTCTAGTTCTTTAATGCTTCCTGCCCCCACTATCATGACCTTACAATTCTATTTTACAAATCTGAGCATGCACACTGGTACAGATTAGAGCTGGAAACAGAGGGAATCTAGGACAGATAAACCTCCAGGACCAATATTGAGAGTAGCCATACCAGGAGGGGAAGGGGAAGGTGGGGGGAAGTAGGGGGGAACCAATCACAATGATCTACCTATAACTCCCTCCCAGGGGGATGGACAACAGAAAAGTGGGTGAAGGGAGAAATCAGTCAGTGTAAGACATGAAAAAAAATTATAAATTATCAAGGGTTCATGAGGGAGGGAGGGAGGGTAAAAATGAGGAGCTGATACCAAGGGCTGAAGTAGAAAGAATATTTTTTGAGACTGATGATGGCAACAAATGTACAACTGTGCTTGGCACAATGCATGGATGTATGGATTGGAATAAGAGTTGTACGAGCCCCTGATAAAATGATTAACAAACTTACACAGGCTGCAACAAAACAGCACAAAACCATGATTGGAAGTGTCATTGTAATTAGGCAATAATGGCAACTCTGACCTGAGCACATTAGACATTTCAAAAAATAAATTAGCATAGAGTTGTAGCCCTATAGATGTATCAATAAAAAGACTCCCGCCATTAGTCAATTCCAACTCATAGTGACCCTACTGCAGTAAGAGGAACATCGATACATGGGAGTTGGGCTTATGAAAAATGTCTTTGTTGTTGAAGCTAATGCCAGGGATATTTTTATTAAAGACTAATACATTTCTGATGGAACTTTTCACTGAAATCTTTCTAGAAGTTATTTTGCTTGGTATCAGTTCCTTTGGCAGTGTCACCCAATGTGGTCTGCACCCCCTTACTGATGCCACTGTAATCAGTTTCAATTTGGGGTCAATTCTAATGAATCCAAAATATTGTTGACTTTAATTGTTGACTAGAATTCTGAGGCTGTTTTCAGACTCGACAGTGTGTATTCTAAGTAGTGATGATTTGCTCAGATTGAAAGAATGGTATGAAATGTGATAGTAATTTTCCATCTAAGGGCTAGAAACTTCCAACTTGTATGATAAGATGAGGTGGGAGGCTTCGGATAAAAAGAAATTAAAGTGGAATGTGGGCCCAGATAAATTATATGATTTATAGAATTTTAGTTTGTAAATACTGTCATATGAAATCTAGCTTATAAATAACCTTGTAGTTCTTGTAAACATTTGTTTGTGTTTCCCCGTGTAAATACCCAGTGTGCAAAAACCCTACTGCTTCCGGTATCCAACAAAGTATCTAGCTGAGATTATTCGTGAAGACTATGACATAAAACTGCCTCTTGCTTCAATGAGACCCAAAGGGCATTTTAGTATTATAGTATAATATGATATTATGGTCGAATATAATATGTCTTTTCACCATTCTTAGTCTTATCGCAGGCAATCCTGTTTCTCTTTGACTTCCTTACTGCCTATCTTCTACATGGCAGTCAGAGTGTCCTTTTTAGAGTCAGTCTTCTCCAAAGCCTCACATGGTTCAGACTCACAGAACAAGACAAAGTCCATTCATTAAGCTCCATGGCCCTATGGGAAGACTCTACGTCTCTTTCCTCCTTACCTCTTAGGCCTCTCCTACTCATTGCTCTCTGGCCTACTCAGCTTCAGCTTCAGCCACATTGACTTCTCTGCTTTTGCTAAACAGCACTAGGCCTTTGCATCAATGTTCGCTTTGCTGGAATGCTTTTCCCTCAGATACAGGCATGGCTTCCTCCCTCCTATTTAGGATCTCTATTCTAATGCCACTTTCTCAATGCACCCTTTCCTGACCATTCTACTCTAAATTCTTCCTGTCCATTTTCTATCTCTCTCCTTTGCTTGATTTTTCTCAGTACCACTGCTCATCTACATGCCATAAGGTTTTTAAAATTTATTTGTGTAAGGTGTGTATTCCTTTAAGCGTACATTTTGTGAGGCTAGGCATCTTCTATCTTCAACAGTGCCCCTTGAATAACACATGGTACCTAATAACCTAAATTCAAACCAAATCAGTTCCTGGCAAGTCAGTTCCAAAGATATATGTAGACCTTTCTTCCGAATTGCCTCTTGGTGGGTTTGAACCACCAAACTGTTATGTCACCAGTTCCCAAATCCATCTGGCCTACTGCCTCCTTTTTAGGAAAAAAAAAATGAGCCAGTGTTGCCCCTGACAGATAAAAACGGTTGTGCTATAGCCCACAATTTAGGATCAAGTGTCAGGCATATAGTTTGCAACCTTACATTCGCTGCAGTGACTCCAAGGCATTGGTACGGTCCACTTTGAGAAACCCTGGCTTCAATGAGTAGCCATAAACATCAACGAGCCTCCTGGGAAATAAATCATCCAAAGTTGAGATAGTGCTATATATAGTGACTCAAACACCGTTGGACTAGTATTAGGAACTTGGCTCCGTTCTGAGCAAAGTTACCTCTGGCCAAGTTCCCTTTGGCCAAGCCCCGTGCCTGCCTCTCAGAGCAAAGGATCTCTAATAAGAGCACAAATAAAAGTGAAAAGAACTCTAATGCAACATGTCAGCAACCTCCCTGCCAATAGCTTTGGCAGCATCCTGGGAGATTGCATCACTGGCTTCTCTAGCCCTGGAAGACAGCAAAAGAAAGCACTCCTCATATTAAGCATTGACCTTTGTCATCATCAGCCATATCCTCGCTAGGCACCAGCAGAGGTCCTGCTTTTAATGGACATTGACCATGGTAACATATATCCCTATGGCAAGCTGGAAACGGTGAAAAATGGGAGACCTGCAGTGACGATGAGGACTAGACCCCAGAGAACTTCTGAAATATCTTTGACATTTTCTTTTGGGAGAGGAAATGTGTGGAGGATGAAGTGGGGTGTATGGGCCTGAAGCTAGAGAATCCTTGACTGTGATTTTCTCTTTCCTTCAATGTTAGTGTGGTCATGGAAATTTAAGTGTAATCCAGCAATGTTTATTCTTTCTAAGGATCCTGTGCTTCTAGTCATCTCTCCCCGGGATAGAGATTTTTTTCCCTTAGTGAAACTTTTAGGTTCATCTTCATGGGTTTTTGTTTGTTTGTTTGTTTACACACAGTTTTAATTTTAGTCTAGTTTTCTTCTGAGATTCAATGACTTGGACTCAGGCACAGGCCATGTTATATAAGGAAAACCATTTTGATACTTGCTTAAGTGTCATTGTGTTCTTTGAGAAAGCTTTTGAAATAGTTTATCTTCTATTGATTTCATCACGTAATAATGAGAAGAAAAACAAAACAAACTCACTACCATTGAACTGACGCTGAGAAGAGGGACATAATAGCAATATCAGGGCACCTGCTATTTCATAGGAACTTACTATGCACCAAGCACTCTGTTAATCTGTTTACATACGTGACCTTATTTCACTCTTACTATAACCTCATGTAATACATGCAAAGTGAAGATGGAGCCCAGAGAAATTTAAAGGTTTTCTCAGGGGCACATAACCAGGAGGTAGCAGAGCCCAGATTTGTTTCCTGGGCTCCAGAGCTCTTGATACTAATTCCTACATCTTCTACCTCCCATTATGAACAATTTTGCTAATAGAAAATATGACAAAATGACAAATTGACAGTGTTAAGTAGAACTTCAGAAACATAGATTCAGGCACACACAGCTAATGAATACATATATTCAGCAGAATAATCTATTAATATTACCATGGTAACACAGCCTCTGTCTCTTAGGACTTGTTTACAGTAATTAGCTGTACATTTTTTTTCCTCTCTGAGGTTCATTGAAAACTGCTTCAAACTGGTTTTTCCTGGTTCAGTCATGGCCAATGAAACAAAGCTGGAAGGAGCTTGAATTTGTATAATGTGGGTGAACTGGAATGTTAAGTGGGATGGGGAAAAGCATGCCTTGACATCCTGCAAGAAAAATTAATCTCCTCATTGGAACACATGGGTGACATGCATACTGCATAGCAACCAAACCTCTTTACCAGCAGAGTCAGAAACAACTGTGTCCCACTCAGGCTACAGCTGACTACACTGCTTTGAGTGTGTGTCCTCCATAGTCCTGGCAACAGTCCAGTCTCCCACCCCAGGTCCGAGAAAGGGCTCTCGACAGAGTTCATCTGAGTCTTTCATTCTAGGACTTCAACTTGTAATTGTCCTCACGGCAGTTATTTGGTTCACCTACATGTTACAAATTCGGGTCTTTTCAGATTTCATGCCATTGACTGAACTCGTTTGAACTGAATTAAAGAATGGAAACCAAAAGGTGTATTATTTGTTTTTAGCCACTAATGCATGCAAAGAAAGAGAATAGTAGTATTTTTTCTTTGTTTCACTAGCACATAATCCACAAATCAAACAAGTCAGTACTTCTATCATATCAAGAAGAGTTGTACAATCATCACCACAACCAATTTTAGAACATTTTCTTGTTTCTTATGTTTATTGTTATCAGCTCCCCACTTCCCACCACCACCCCTGCCATACTGCCAAGAAGCCGTTCATCTAGTTATTGTCTCCATAGATTTACCTATCCTGTGTTCCATATTCAGAAAAACGTTTCAAAAAGAAAGCAACAAAAAACTTAGCAACAATAACAAAGTATAACCTTAATCAAAAAGAAAGTAGAAAATATTAAAAACTAGAAAAATGTAAAATGAATCTTAAGGGAAATCAAATGAGAAGGTGTTAAATGTTAAGCTAACTACATCTGCAATAACCCACTTTCCAAGGCCTTTGTGAGCCTCTTCACACCCCTGGTCTATGGCCAGAGGGGACCCATGGAAGGCTTAATCCCATATGCAGTTCTCCTTCACTTGTAAATATGTTGAGGAAAATGCGGGCAATGCAGACATTAGTTTGTGGGAGATAAAATATAAAATTTGCCAGTGATTTATAACTTCGGAACTTTCTGAGTCAAGAATGGCAAACTATAAGAAAACATGATGAGTAAGGACGGGAAGGACAAGAACAGACTGGAGGAAAGGTCAGATAGAGAAACTTTGCAACTGAGACAAGAGCAGCTAATGCAGCCCAGGCTAAGGTGACTGTGGTTCGGGGATTTAGAGGTTGACAGTCCAATTGAGAGGTTAGGGTAATTTGTGAATTATAATTGGTCAAGAATCTTAGGCTATAAAACAAACAAACAAACAAAGAATCTTAGGCTACAAAATTAGATGAGGCAATTGTATTAGAGTTTAAGTTCTGAGTACCTGGTTCGCAGAAGGCTAAGGATGACAGTGAACGGCCAAAATTCACTTGCAGAGTGTGCTATAGTTTGGAAGAGAATAGTGTGTTTAAAGGTAGACTCTTTCTTTTTCCTTTTGTTTATTGTCTTTTTCTTTCTTTTAAAAATCATTTTATTAATAAAATCATTTAAATAAATTCTTATCCCAATGCATCCATCCATCCATTGTGTCAAGCACATTTTTATATTTGTTGCTATATCATTTTCAAAACATTTTCTTTCTACTTGAACACTTGGTTTTGGCTCCTCATATTTTCCCCTCCCTCTTCCACCCCTCCTCCCTCATGGACCCTTGATAGTTTATAAATTATTATTATTTTATAATGTCTTACAATGACTGATGTCTCCCTTCACCGACTTTTATGCTGCCCATCCCCCTAGGAGAGGGTTATAGGTAGATCAATGTGATTGGTTCCCCCTCTCTCCTCCCACCTTCCCCTTACTAAAGGTAACATTTATTTTCTTTAATAATTTTATTTGGGGCTCATACAACGCTTAACACAATCCATGCATACATCAATTGTATAGAGCACATGTGTACACTCATTACCCTCATCATTCTCAAAACATTTGCTCTCATGTAAACCCCTGGCATTAACTCCTCATTTTTCCCCTCCCTCCCTGCTCCCCCGTCCTCCATGAACCCTAAATAATTTATAAATTTTTATTTTGTTATATTTTATACTGTCCAATGTCTCCGTTCATCCACTTTTCTGTTGTCCATCCCCCAGGGAGGAGGTTATATGTAGATCCTTATAATTGGTTCCCCCTCTCTACCCCACCCTCCCTCCACCATCCAGGTATCGCCACTCTCACCACTGGTCCTGAAGGGATCATCCATCCTGGATTCCCTGTGTTTCCAGTTCCTATCTGTACCACTGTACATCTTCCAGTCCAGCCAGATTTTTAAGGTAGAATTGGGATCGTTATAGTGTGGTGGGGTGGGTGGAAGCATTCAAGAACTACAGGGATATTGTATGTTTCATCATTGCTAAATTGCACCCTGGCTGGCTTGTCTCCTCCCCGCTCCTCTTCTTCAAGGGGATGTCCAATTGCCCACAGATGGGCCCTGGGTCCCCACTCTGCACTCCCCCTCATTGACAATTATATGATTTTTTGTTCTTTGATGCCAGATACCTCATCCCTTAGACACCTCATGATCACACAGGCTGGGGTGCTTCTTCCATGTGGGCTTTGTTGCTTCTGAGATAGATGACCACCTTCATTTGGGTTACAGTAATTCCTCTCAGTTACATTACCCTTGATCATGCCCTACCAGGCCTCCCACACCCTCCTCACAACTGATTTGGATCCCTTGTTGTTCCCTTGTCCCTGGGTTTATTAACAGCACTTCCTTTCCCCCAACGTCCCCCTTTACCATGTGCCCCCGGAACTGGTGTTCCCATTGCTTTCTCATCTAGATCCTCCATCTAGCCTATCTTATTTAGACAGACCTGCAGGGATAATAACATGCACAAAAACAAGACGGAGCAAAACAAAGCAACAAAAGAAAACAACACAACAACAAAAGGCCAGTGACAAAACAAAACACAACAACAACCAAAAAAGAAAAACTTGTAGTTAGTTCAAGGACTGTTTTTGGCCTTTAGGAGTGTTTTCCGGTTGAATCTGATGGGGTGCCAAGCTAAAGTAAATTTTTAATGACTTCAAAAAATGATTCGCTTTTAAAGAATCTTCTGTATATGATCAAATTGGCAACAGCAACTTGAAAAGCTGGATGAGAAATTCGGGGGCAGTGACTTTATGTTAATGGTGGTGGAATAATTTAGAAACAAATGGCAAGGATAGTTGCACGCCTGGGAGAATGTAAGCAGTGCACTGAATTGTACAGGAAGAAATTTCTGAGTTCGTGTATACTTTGCTGTTTTACAAAAAAGAAAGGGCGGGAGGGAGGAAGGCAGGCAGGCAGACGCAGTTAGGCTTTGAAGAGCAAAGGTATTTTTATCATTCTTTTCCAATTTCCTTCACAAAACTTGAGATCTCACAGGTTGAAACAGAAGTGTTAGAAATGTTAACCTGAGGAGTGTCTGAGACTGCTTTCCACATACCTTCTTTGGCCACAATGTCAGGACTACTCATGGAACAGAGTATTCATCATTTTCGTCATTATTTTCTCATCACCATTTCTTAGAAGATGAAGATTTTCCCCCCTTCCTGTTAGATGCCAGTACCTGTCAGCATTAACCTTTCCCCTCGATCTTTAAGAATGCCTTGGCAGCCACACTGGGAAGGAGGTGGAGTGTTAAATTATATGCAGGGAAACAAATGTCAATTACCTTAATAAGGCCCGAGTCCAGCGTGAACTGGTTTACCGTGCATCTGTCTTCCCAATCGCAAACTCTTTGACCCTCAAGCTAACCAGGAAAATGGTTAGATCTCTGATAACAATGGTCCTTGGGACAAAGTTCCAATCAGTAGCCTAAGATTCTTTTAAAAAATATCAGCAGTTGTATTGACATCTAATCCATGCACTATAAAATTCACCGGTTTAAATATATTAAAAAGAGTTGTGCATACATTTTCTTCTTTCTTGCATCCAGTTATTAGCTCCCCATTTCCCCCCAACCTAATAATAGCCTAAGGGGTTATTAATCTAGTCACTGTGTGTATACATGTACCTTTCCTGAGTTTCATATAGAAAGAAAATCATACCAAAAAAATCCCAACAACAACAAACTAAAATACAGAAAAATCTCAATTCAGAAGAAAACATGAAATAAAAAAGAACAAATTAAATATGGCTCAAAAGGGAGAAAACAAATGATAAGATGTTAAATTTCAACTGACGATGTGTGCTCTGATTCATTTTCCGGTGTCTGATGGCAAGGCTACTCACATCCCTGGTCAATCGAGCCAGGTCATTCAATGCCAGCTTACTTCATCCAGGTGTGGACTCCTTCAATGGCTTTGGGGCTTTCGCTGTTATCCGTAGCCTTCTGCGAACCAGTTGCTCAGGATTTAAAGTCCAATACAATTGCTTCATCTGATTTTTCAGCCTAAGATTCTTGACCAGTTACAACTCACAAATTGCCCTAACATCTCAATTGGACTGCTGGCCTCCAAATCCCCGGGCCACGGTCGTCTTCACCTGGGCTACATTAGCTGCTCTTGTCTCAGTTGTACAGTTTCTCTATCTGACCTTTTTCTCCAGTCTGTTCTTGTCATTCCCGTCCTTACTAATCATGTCTTCTTATAGCTCGCTATGCTTTTATTTATTTATTAATAGCTTGCTATTCTTGATTCAGAAACTTCTGAAGTTCTAAATCATGGGCACATTTTTATATTTTATCTCCCACAAACTAATGTCCATATTGCCAGTATTTTCTTCAACATACATATAATGGTTTTCCCTACAAATAAAATGGATCTCAAAGAAATACAGATGGCTTGGGGGAGGCATGAGTAGTCGCATCTTCAGTACATAATGGAAGTAGTGCATCATATCAGAGTGGGACTGTTTCGTAGGGCTTTCAAGGCTGTGAGCTCTTGGAAGCATATCTTTCGTTCAAATTGCCAATCTTTCGACTTGTGCTTAACCATTTATACATATAAGTGACCCCTCTCAGTTCAGTATATGTGTATCAAAACATGAGAAGGAAAAGGGGGCTATTATAGGGTATGGCTGTTTTTAAACAGCTATTATATGTGTGTATGTGTGTGTGTGTATAAGCAGTGAATTGAACCTCTCATTCATTATTGCAAAGATTCAGTGTGGATGCTTCATAAATTATCAATTTAAATCTCTTCTGGGAATCTTAAATTGTCAAAAGTTTGCAAAATCCCGTAGCCTAATTGAAACATCAAGCTCGCCCTAGGAAACAGTGAAATACAAATGGCATCTTATAGTGATGGTTCCAATTTTCCTAAAGTTGCTGTCTGGTGATCATTATGTCCTCCCATCACTGCTTGCTACACAGGAGCATCTAGTGTTAAATGCAAAGTTCTGTACTAGAAAGTTGCCTTTAAGTAAAATTTCTAAAAGATCATTAGGAAGAAAATCAGCTGAACATTTGAGTTCTACCATGTTCTTTTTCAATTTTTAAAATGGAGGTTAGATACCTAGGATTTATGCCAAATTCTGAAGCTTGAGATGATATGTACTGCTATCAAATCAATCCACCCTCCAATATGCATGCTTGGGCTTGACTTGGAACTTTGCTGCCACTCTCATGGCATCAGCAGACATTTTCATCTGTGTTTCTCATGTTAATTCACACCGTTTATTTTGACGGAAACTAATCATCTCCCCAATTTTCTTGTTTCTCTGGAGGAAATTCATCTACACGTTCCACCCAGAAATCTTGGTCTCAGATTGGACACATACCTTTCTTTCCTTATCTCCCAAGGGATTCTTTATTCAGATTATAACATTTTGGCTCAGCCCCCCTCCTGTTAATATTGCATTTCACCCCAGCTATACTGAATCAAAATATACGTCCAGTGATCCTGTTAGATCCCTACTTAATTCTTTTACATTCCCAAGGGAACTTGTTGAAATGTAGATTCTAATTCAGACTATGATGAAATACAAACTTTCAGCAAGGTGTCAAATATGAATGAATGAGAAGGCATTTACAAGCAATGCATGGGTGCTACTATTAGAACATGGAAAACGGCATTGTGCTTGGTGAAGTGGTAGATCCGTGAACAGGAGGAGGACCGGCGATGGAGGGCTGAATGGCTGTAACTAGGGGCTCAAGCATGACAATTGTGAGTGCGGTACAGCACGAGTCAGTGTTCGCTTCTGTTGTGCATAGGTTGCTATGCATCAGGGGCAACTTGAGAGCACCTAACAGTACTTTTTGTAGTTCCCATGTGTTGTTGCTTTACTACGTCAGACTCATCTCTGACTTTCCTTTTCTCTACATCCTGGCTCTTAACACCTCAGGCTTAAATTCGAGCAACTGTTTTCTACAGAGTATCGTTGGTTACATAGGATCCTTTGAGTTTTGTTGGTTAGTTTGCTTGTTGAATTTGCTGTGTTTGGGCTTAGTTTCACAATATCTTAGGACCATCCTTATTTCTATCCACCTCATATCAGATTCCCTTGAAGCCATGCCTGAAGCAGGGACCTGGTTGCCTATCACTGATGGAATGCTTTTTTGAAACATGCAAATAAGTAAGAGATGCAAGATTCTGAGAATCTTGTTGCCTCAGGTAATCCTGACTCATAGTGATCCTATAGGATAAAGTAGCATATTCTGCCACGTCACTCTCCTCTTCTGGTGGATTTGAGCTGCTGAACTGTCAGCTATAAGCTCAGAGCTTAATCCCACATGGAATCTTTAGAGACAGAGTAGGAACCAGAGCAAATATAGCCTCAAGTTAAGTCTAGCTTTGCCTTTGGGGCTTTGAAGAATGAATCTCACTGTGTTGTTGTCCTCCCCTACGCACTTAGCAAGGGGCTCAGCCTTTCATCTATTATTCAAAATCTATGGCCCTCTCCAAGCACAACTTGCCTGAAGGGGCAACTCTGACAACTGAGAGGAGCTTCTGGAGAAAAGGGGCTAGCTGTAAGACTTTTGCAGCCAACACTTCAACAGACATAATCAGAGGATCTTAAAAGGTTCAGTGTTGATTTAGTCTGCCTGGGACCCCAAAATCCACTCAAGCTAGAGCTCAAAATGCACATATCATTGGAACAATGGCCTTCATTTACTTACATTCACACTGACATGTAAAAGACTTAAAACGGGCTAAGAGGAGGGGCAGTTGCAGAAGTACACTTAAGCACTTGGTGGGTTTGAACTGTTGAGTGTGGTGGTTAACAGCCCAATACAATCCACTATGCCACCAGAGATACACACAGACATAGCACACACACTACCTATTTATCGAGTTCTCCTATTTCCCCTTTTTCAGGGGCCAAGGAAAGTTTGCTGAAGTGCTTTAGTTAGTATTGATCTCACAGCTTCAATTCAGGTAACACTGAAGCTTGGAGTCAGGAAAAATCACAAAAAGCAGCGAATATAATTTCCCTTTGATTAGCCTAATGATCTCCTTCTAGCCCTGTTTTCTATTTAGATAGATTAACATTTACCCCAACCGTTTTTTTCAACCGAGTGCCCTAGGTGCTCACAAAGATGTGCAATCAATAAAGTATTTTGCTTAAACAAATTTAAACTGCCTAGAAAATTGGTTCACCATTTCTATTTAAAATAGTGATAGGTCGAGAAAGTCTTAATTGGAAATAAGTGTTCTGTTGCAGAACTGCCCACACAAATCAAATTATTATTCCTGGAGCATACACTTTCTGTCCTTTGTTTATGCTTTGAACATAGTGTTTCTCCCGCCTGGGATAACGAAAGCCTATCTTTTCAGTAGACCTTTTCCAGACAAAATAATATTTGCTCATCCTATCCTTGAATCCTCTGATTTATCTATGGTGAACTACTGATACTTCACCCAATAAATCAGGTTCTTTCAAGGATTTATGCCTTTGCACATGCTTTGTAATCTACTCCGGATCTTGAGTCTTCATTCTGGTAACCTCTGCTGGTGCTTTCGATGCCCACTTAGTTGTCACTTCCTCTGAACTGATATTGTGACTGCCTCCCTAAACATCTGTATAAAGTTCCCTTGGTTTGTGATCCTACAGTACGCCATAGGAGTCCTGGTGTATAGTGGGTTAACATTGGGTTACTAAACACAAGGTTAGTAGTTCAAAACCACCATCTGCTCCATGGGAGAAAAATGAGGTTTTCTACCCCAGTAAAGAGTTACAGTCTTGGGAATCTAGAAGCAGTTCTATTTTGTCTTATACAGTCTCCATGAGTCATAATTGACTTGGTGACAGTGAGGTTTTTTTTCGGTGTGTGTGTCTCTTTGTGTGTTTGTATCTATTATGCATCTCTTAAATCTTAAGGGCAGGTACTGTAGCTTGCTCATCTCTTTATTCTCAATTTTGAGCACATAATGCCTTGCACAAAACAGTTGTTCAATAAATATTTTTAAAGATAAATTATAGACAAATTATTGGGATGAGTACATACATCTGGCCTAGAGCAAGCTTAAGGCATCTACTTCCCTCTTAGGTTCTGAGAGACTCCCAATAAGAGGCCTCGGGGCTTTGGAGAAGGTAGGGGGCCAGAGAATTTTGAGACAAAGAACACTGTGAGTTAGTTTCACTATAATCCAGAGAAAATCATGGAGCTATGTGTAATACAACTAGATGAATCATAGTTTTAGTTTAATGGCCCTGGAATATAAATGGCAGCATAATCAATAGCAACAATGTGAAGACATTAGCAAAATGAGATTTTTTTTGAAAAACGAAAGAAGAAAGGAATCTGGGTGCTATAGAGAGCAAACAGTAGTCACAGCTGTTGACTCCAGGGGACAAGAGAACAAGAGGAGGATAAAAAGAGCAATAAAGGACCATTGAGAGCACACCTGTTACAGTAGAAGACAGGCTTTGGATGGCATCTAGTTACATGGCTAGGACAATTTGCTTCTTATGTATTTTAAACTGAATCATCTAGAGATATAAATTGAACTAAGCGGGGACATTGTTCTAACACTTCCTATTGACAATATTCTTTTTGTGTTACTGCACAAAGGGGGTAAACTATATATAGACAGACAGAGAGCAAAGGCAATTTAGCTTTTAAAATGTATATATAAAATGTAAGTAGTAGAGGGAAAGGAAAATTATTAGGCCACCAACTTTCCAAAGCAAATATCATCTCCCTATTAACCTTTCAGATAGCCTCTCTTGCGACAAAAGTTAGTTTGACTGGACACATGTGGTGTAGGAGTCCTCAAATAAAGACTCCCAGTTCCAGTAAGACAGCTGGCCTGGATCTGAGTTCAGACTCCATCTACATGTTTGTTAACTCCCTGGACTTCATAAAAGTTAGTCATTAAGGAGGTACTTTCTTTGGTGGATAAACCATATGGAAAGAGCATCCCAGGGAGCGTGCTTACACCAGATCATTTAACAGCCGTCTCTACCGGAACTATGCTCAGGAAATGTGTTGTCCATATAGCTACTTTACCCTTGGTAAAGGAGGTCAGAGAAAGAGGGAAAGTCCTTCAAGGGGGTGGATTGACACAGTGACTGCTGCAATGGGCTCCACCCTGACAGTGCTCTTGTGGTGGGCAGTATTTTGTTCTCAAATGCACGGAGTCACTATGAGTCTATCAATGTAATGGCACCTAGCAACAATGACAAGTTAACAAAGAATTTATTGTAGCCATCTTGGGACCACTCTACATAGGCCTTTGTAATGACATATTTCCACAAGTTAAGCTTGTATCCAATCACCATTGTGCACTTGTATGCTTTTACCAATTGTTTTCACTCACCTACTTTTAACATGTCCTGCCTGCCTCCTGCTTCTCTACATCCATGAGTGCCATTCATAGATTTTGTAGTATTAGTTCATGGTTTTACAATACAAATATGGCTAATCACCTTCCCGTCTGAGTGTTTGATTTTATTTTGTGATATGTAATGGGTTCCTAGTGTAAATTGATTGTTTAAATTTGTGATTTGCAATGGCAAGGAGGGCATAGGATGCCTGGGATGCTTGATCAAGGGCAATGTAGCTGAGAGGAATTGCCGAAACCTGAATGCAAGCTGAACATGATAGTGGGACAAGAGGGAATAGAAGAAAAAAAACCTAGGAGGCAAAGGACCTTTAAAGAGGTATAAATGCAGGCATGCATATATGTAAATATATTTACCATATATAATCATAGGGAAATAGATCTATGTACATGTACTTATATGGTAAGTATTAAGGCAGCAGACAGACATTTGGCCTCTACTCAAATACTCCCTTAACGCAAGAACAATTTGTTCTAATAACCCGGCATTCTGTGATGCTCACCTTGCCTGACAAGATCACTGATGACAAAATGGGTGCATAAGCAAATGTGGTGAAGAAAGCTGATGGTGCCTGGCTATCAAAAGATATAGCATCTCGGGTCTTAAAGGCTTGAAGATAAACAAGTGGCCATCTACCTGAGAAGCAACAAAGTCCACATGGAAGAAGCACACCAGCTTGTGTGATCACGAGGTGTCCGATGGGATCAGGCATCAGGCACCAAAGGCCCAGAACAAAAAATCATATCAATGTGAATGAGAGGGAGGGCAGAATGGAGACCCAAAGCCCTGTAATCAATTGGACATCCCCTTTCAGAAGAGTCACAAGGAAGAGACAAACCAGTCAGGGTGCTTTAGAGCACCGATGAAACATAAAACTTTCCTCTAGCTCTTTACTGTTTCCTCCCCCACCACTATCATGACCCCAATTCTACCTCACAAATCTGGCTAGACCAGAGCATGTACACAGGTACAGATAAGAGCTAGAAACACAGGGAATCCAGGGCAGATAAACCCCTCAGGACCAATAATGAGAGTAGCGATACCAGGAGGGTAAGGGGAAGGTGGGGGAGAAAGGGGAAATGGATCACAATGATCTATCTATAACCCCCTTCTAGGGAGATGGAAACACAAAAGTAGGTGAAAGGAGACAGAGGTCAGTGTAAGACATGAAAAAAAACCTTATGAAATATCAAAGGTTCATGAGGGAGTAAGGTTGGGGGAAGGGGGAAATGAGCTGATGCCAAGGACTCAAGTAGAAAGAAAATGTTTTGAAAATGATGATGGCAACATATGTACAGAGGTGTTTGACACAATGGATGTATGTATGGATTTGAGAGTTGTAAGAACCCCCAATAAAATGATTTTTTTAAAATTGTGATTTGGCAAAGTTTTATAAAGCAAATTATTTTTCCATTCAACAATTTATACACATTTTATTTTGGGACATTAGTTGGAATTACTTCAATTTAAGAGCACTCTTCCTACTATTTCCCTGGCTCCCTGTAATAATTAGCCCCCTTGCCTGCTCCTTCTTGTCTTCTGAGCTTCCTTTTTGTGCACATGTTGCCCTTTGCATTCCTGCAGTTGATAGTACTGTGGCGTAGGTTCTTTCCTTGGGTTCACTTTATAGGCATGTCTGTAGTTGAGTAAAAGTTGATTCCTAAGGGTGTGTAAATTTCCCAGGTTGATGGGTGTCGAAAGGACAAAAATCTTTGAAATGTGTTCTACATGTTTTCTCCTATTCTTCTCAAGACTTTCTGTGGTTCTAAACATAGCTATTGGTAGTGATAGCCATGTATCACCCAGTTCTTCTGGTTGTTCAAACTGATTTTCAATCTTATTTTTTTAATTATTTTAACTGAATACGCAATCTTACTCTTTGACAATATCCAGATATTATCAGTAAAGTAATTCTTCTCTCTTGAGCTCCATAGACCCCCTTAGATTAAGTGTCTAATATGATAACATAAATGGTGTATCTTAAATATCCCAGAAACTGAAGGTAATAGATTAGTTAGACATACTATGAAGACTCTACAACAAAGACAAAAAATCAAACGAAGCAGATATAAATGATAATCCTAGAGCCTGAGCTTCAGAGTACAGGATAGAGAACTGTATTGAATGCCAGCTCAGAGAAAAAGGGGCCCAAAGGAAACACATGAGTGTATATTGGCTGGGTTGATGTGACACAGCTATAATCACCTCTGCTTGCTCAGGACCAGCACAAGTGCTCACACTAGTGAGTAATGATGAGAACAGAGACCAGGGGTATATGTATAAGTTCTTTCCAACATACAATCATCAATTAAATACAACTACAAGAAGACCCTAGTTTCTCAAAGACAACATATAATTTCAATTTACACAAAGAAAATAAAGTGTGCTAAGTCAAGTTGTCAAGAGAAATAAATCCAGTGACACATATGTATAAAAAGAAGCTTTATCAAGAAATAATTATATATCCCAGCCTAATCCAAATCAACTCCGTAAGGCCCACGCTAGCTAGTCCATAAGTCTCCCTTTCAGACTTGTTGCTGCAGGCTGGGGATGCAGTAAAGGGAATCAGGGAGCAGGAAGATGCAGAGTTGTGTGAATCCAAGGTTGGTGGAAGCATCGCAGGGCACTGACAGCTCTCAAGTCCAGTTGACGCCCCCTGGAGTTCAGTCCCTGGAGTTCACCTTCTGGAGACAGGCAGGGTTTCAGCGGGCAGGAAAGTGGAGGCGCTGAGAGACAAGGAGATTTCCAATTTCTTTAAGAAGATTCTACCCCTAAGGAGGCATCATCAGGCTATGTATGACCTGTTTGACAGGTTGCACTCCTCCCCTACACTGTCATACAAATTCAAGTTGCCATAAAATCATCTATCATCTAACTATCACAGAGTGGGCTCAAACAAATGACCAAATTACAGAACCAGAAGACCTTTCTTAGGAAGATATGGCTTTGGAACTATGTGATAAATATTAGGTACTTTAAACGAACCAACGAACCAACCCACCCACCCAACCAACCAACCAGTATTATTGGCATATAATTCACATATCATACAATTCAATAGTTCAATTACATCAAGATGAGTGATATTAGGTTCTTTTAACATATTGAGAGAAAGATTGAGAAAGCTTCAAATAAAATCAAGTAAAACATAGAAAACCCTTTAGAATTCAGGAAAATACCCCAAGCACAAATTGATAAAGTAAATGAAAAGTGAGAAATCATACAAAAACAACAAAGAGAAATCCAGAAGATTAATCTTAAGATCTCAGTCAAAGGAAGGCCAAATTAGTGAGCTTGGAGGAAAATATCTCAATATTTATCTACCTGAGGTATAATCAGAAAACAGAACAACAACAAAATCTGAAGAAAGCCTAAAAATCATATGGGATACCATCAAGAGGAAAACTTTTGTATGATCAGAATTTCACAACAGGAAAAGACACAAAATTATCAAAGAGCTGATGGAAGAACACATGCCTAACAAAACGAGAAAATATGCATTCAAGAATCTTAACAGGAACTCAAGCAGGTTATATCATAAAAGAAGTTCACCAAAACATGCCATAATCAAATTTTCTAATACCAAAGACAAGAAAAGGATCCTGAAAGCAGCTCAGAAAATATGAATAAGTTACTTACAAAGGGGAACCAGTAAAACTAAGTTCTGATTTCTCAGTAGAAAGCATGTAGCTAAGAAGACAATCTAAAAACGCATTGCCATCGAGTTGATACCAACCCATAGAAACCCTATAGTACAGGGTAAAACTGCCACTTTGGGTTTCTTAGATGAGACTGTAACTCTTTCCTGGAGTAAATATTCACATCTTTCTCCCACAGAGCTGCTGGTGGTTTTCAACTGTTGACCCTGTGGTTAGCAGTCCAAAGTGTAACCATTATGCCACCAGGGCAATAGGTAGCCATATATAAAACTCTGAAAGAAACAAATTCCCAACCAAGAATCATGTAGCCCACAAAACCTTTTTTCAGAGAGGACAGTGAAATTAGGACATTTTCAGATATATAGAAATTGAAGGAATTTGTAAAAATCAAGCCAACCTTACAAGAAATATTAAGGGGAGTTCTTTGGACAGAGAATCAACAACTCTATAACAACCTGAGTATAACATTCATGACAACACCACCCAGGAGTATACAAAGTAAAACAAACATACAAGACTGAAAATAGGGAGCCCGAGATATCAATTTACAATGAATATAATTACAAAGTAAATAGAGAAACTAGTATAGTCAGAGAACTTTCAAATAGAGAGGTAGGCAAGGAGATTTCAAGATAGAGCAGATTATTCGAAATTTAGGACAAAAATCAATAAATTATAGGGTAACAATAAAGGAAATGAGTAAACATTAAAAAATTTTAAAAGATGAAATCATAATGAACTAGTAAATAGCAATACAACAATAAAGAATAAAAAGACATGTAAACCCACAAACAAAATTAACTAAGTACAGATGATTACAAGGAACCAACACCACCACAAAAAACCCCACACACAATAAAAGTATAGCAATAAATCCATGTCTATCAATAATAACACTGAATGTAAATGGACTAAATACATGAGTCAAGACACAGAGAGAAGGAGAATGGATAACAAAAAGGGTGCATCAATGTGTTGCTTACAAGAAACACATCTTAGATACAAAGACAAAAATAGTCCAAAAATCAATAGATAATAAAATTGACTTCAAGGCAAATACCCACCACGAATGACAAAGGACACTTCTACCTAATGATCAAAAGGATACTAGAACAGAAGACATAACTATAATAAGTATCTATGCAACCAATGAAAGATCTTAAAAATATACTAATAATACCTTTATAGATTTGAAAAGAAATAGAACAGGCTTCATCATTAGTAAGATTTCAATATACCAGTCTCATAGGACAGAACAGCTAGAAAGAAACCCTACAAAGACACAGAACTAAATATATATAAGCAACTTAACTTCCTAGAGCTATACAGACACTATGATCAGCAATAGCACAATATGCATTTTTCCACCCAGTCCGTGTGGAATATTCTCCAGAAGAGACCACGTGTTAGGTCACAAAGCAAGCCTTAATAAATTTAAAAATAACATTACAAATCGTTTTCTTAGATCACAACATAATAAAACTGAAAATAAACAATAGAAAGATCCAGGGGGCGGGGGGGCGGCGGAATAAAATACATGGAAATTGAACAACACCCTGTTGTAAAACTACTGGGTAATTGAAGAAATAAAGAATGAAATTTTAAAATACATGGAAACATATGAGAATGAAAATGCCATACAACTTTTGCAGCACAACAAAAGCAGTACTCAGAGGGCAATTTTTAGTAATCATCTCACAAATCAAAAAAGAATACAGAACCAAAATCAAAACCTTAACTCCAAATCTTTAACAATGAGAACAAGAGTAGCAAAATTAATCCCCAGACACTAGAAAAAAAGAAAGAAAGAATAAAGATTAGAGCAGAAATAAATGAATCAGAAAATAGAAAAACAATAGAATTAACCAAACAAGAAGTTGATTTTTGAAAGGATTAAGAAAATTGGCAAACCTGACAAAGGAAAAGAGGGAGTAGATGCAAATATCTGAGTAAGAAATAAAATGGGTGACATCACAACAGAACCAACTGAAATAAGGGAAGATAATAACATAATACAGGACTGTACTCCAACAAATTGGAACCTAGATGAAATGAACAACTTTCTTGAAGCACACTGTCTACCTAAGCTAACACAGACTGATGTTAAAAACAAAACAAAACAAAACAAAACAAAACAAAAACCTCAACAGACCCATGATGAAAGAAGAAATTGATCTGGTCATTAAGAAACTTTCAACAGTACAGTAAGTCCAGGGCCAAATGGCTTCCCTGGGAAATTCTACCAAACATTCAGGCAAGAGCCCACACCAGTTCTATTCAAATGATTCTAGAATATAGGATAGGGCTTGTAGTAGTGACATAATCTGGTGCCAATTTGAGACTATAAGAGTGAAGGGGTGGAGTTTAGCCTGTTAATCAGGTTGCTGCTTGTTAACTTCATTGGAAGCACTAAGGAGATACATGGCTCGATGGACACGGGACAGACACACTCACTCTCTGCGAGACATTCCTTCTGACAAGACACATGGAGCTATGCTAGAGCCCTGGAGCTGAAGGAGCCACATGGAGACCCCTGCCAGCACTGAGATGCCTCCACTACCACTGGAACCACAAGACTTTCCACCCATTGGCCTGCAATCTTCCTGCATTCGGCATCATTGCATGCGTTGCGTGAGTCTGAAGAGGAATTTATAAACTGGTATTAGACATATGGGCTAATATCGCACTTATAGACTTGAACTGGACTTGGTTGGGATGTTTTCTTAATGTACAATTGCTCTTTGATATAAAGTTCTCTCTTATACACATATGTGTCTCTGGATTTGTTTCTCTAGTCTACCCAGACGAACACAGGACTATGCAGTCCTGAGTTCATTTTATGAAGTTAGCCTAACCCTGATATCAAAAGTAGGCCAACACATCATCAGAATAGAAAATTATAGATCAATATTCCTTATGAACATAGATGCAACAATTCCCCCAAAATTGTTGTGAATAGACTGCGACAAATATGTTTTAAATATATTTACCACCATCATATAGGCTCATCTTTGGTATCCAATGACTGTTCAACATTAGAAAAACAATCAATGTGATCTACCTGCGATAAATGGCAAGGGGCCCATATCTGACCTCCTCTGGATTCCCTATTGTCATGAGACAGAGGTCCTACTTGTACATGCTTCCACCCTCCATCTTTCTTTCCCTATTCTGGCACCCACCATTCCTTCCATAGCACTCTCCGTCTCTGCTGGGCTTGATAATTCATTCTAATGACCACACAGAACTCAGACAGAATTCAAAATTATGTGACTTTATTGGGGAAGTTAACAGGTTACACAAGTCAGGATGAGTAAACAGCAAGGATATAGCCATTGATCCGAAGCAACACCTCTCCTCAGCCAGCAATGAAGGCTCTCTGACTGGTCCTGAGGCTCGCAGTCACACAGTTCCTTGGTCTCTACCTCCCTGGGCCAGGAAACCATCCCACTGCTTTGCCTTAAAATCTCAGAGTCCCAGTCGCTGCTCCTATGTTCTCTTTCATAATCTCCTTGCCGTCAACCTTGCTCCTTTGATCTGTCCCATGGTCTCCATGATGCCACAAACGTTGGTGCCTCTGGCCTCAACCCCTGCTGCTTCAGACAGAGATCTGGAATGTGCTCCACTGATGACTTCCCTTCTGACAATGCTGGGCTTTCAATGTTTTTCCCCCCATGAGTCTTATACACAAGAGGAATGGCTCTGGTGGAGGTGTGGCTTTTGTGTTTCAGCTGACCACACTCCCAGGAAAACAAAAGGTGATGACTTGGTTCATATCCTCGACTAAGGTGGAGTCTTAATCTCACCTTAATCCTGTCTATTAGCATAGCAGCGAATTCCCTCCAAGATGGGATTATAACCATAGGCAGAGAGGCTCAAATTTAGAATACACCACATAGGGCAAGAAGGGCCATATTATTGACTACCTCCCACACCATATAAATAAAAAACAAAAACATTGCATGATCATATAAATTCGTGCAGAAAAGCTGTGTGACAAAACACAACCCCCAATCCTGACAATAAACACTCAATAAACTTGGAATACAAGGGAAATAATTCAATATAATAAAGGGCACATATACAAAACCAATGGCCTACGTATTGGCCACTGGGGAGAAACCGGAAACATTCCCATTACAAAGGATACCCTTTATCACCACTCTTATTCATAAGGTACTGGCACTCTTAGCAACACCTATTAAACAATATAAAGAAATCAAACCATTCAAATTGATGAAGATGAAGTAAAACTCTGCTTGCATATGATGATTCGATACATAGAAGACCCTAAAGACTCAGCAAGAAGAACTCACCCAAAGATTCAGTAGCTGTGGGTAGCAGATTATCATACCAAAGTGGATTGAATTCCAGTATACAATCAAAGAGAGGCCTGAAAAGGAAATTACAAAAATAATACCATTTACAATAGCCAATGAAAAGGTAAAAAATATGTAGGAATAAATCTAACTAGAGAAACAAATGACTTGTATAAGGAAAATTACAAAACATTATTATAAGAAACCCAAAAAAACCTACATAAATGGATGATTATACCATGTTCATGTATACAAAGACTTAACATTGTGAAAATGTCAGTACTATCTAAAGCAATCTATAAATATAATGCAATCTTGATCCCCATCCCAGCATCATTCTATAAAGACATCAAAAATTAATTATCAACTTTATATGGAAAGGAAGGAGATCCAGAATAAGCAAAGCACTACTAACGAAGAAGAAGAAAGTAGGAGGCATCTCACATTTTGATCTTAAAACATGCTACACAGATATGCTTGTCAAAACAGCTTGTCACTGGCACAACAAGAGATATGTAGACCAGAGACAGAATAAAGAACTAGAAATAAATCTATTCGCTTACACTTACACAGCGCCCAAACACATGAAATGGGGGGAGTGCTAATGTCTTCAACAAAGGGTGTTGGCAAAACTGGATTTCCATTTACAGAAGAATTAATCAGGAACCATAGCTCACTCCATATACATGATCTCAAGATGAGTCAAAGACCCCAATGTTAACCTCAGAACTATGAAAATCATCAACAAAAAATGTGGACAAACTTAGGGACCCTAAGGCATGATATAAACACACTATCAAGCATAACAAAAAACACATAGACCGCAGAAGATATCATAGATGGCTGGGACCTCCTAAAAAATAATACACTTATTGTGAAGTTTGGTTCCCGGCCTGTCATCCACGGGGGGATGCTTCAAACCCATGTGCTTTGTTAAGGTTCTGAGATCAGTGGCATTCTCACAAACATGCATGCATGCACGCGCACGCGGGCGCACACACACACACAGCAGCAGAGTTAAGCCACAAGTTTATTAAAGCATAGAGTCACTTCAAAAGAGATGAAGCAGATCCCTCTCACGAGTTGAGCAGGACTGCTTAAGCACAGTTAAGATACACTGTCAAAGGCAGAGCGGGTGCCCCCTCACAAGTTGAGGTGAGGATGTTGTCCAGGGGAGCACTTTTAGTTTTTGTATGGCACTTTCAAACGGAAGGTGGTTGCTGCTCTGCAGATAGTCAAGCAATTTTTAAATTTTGTAGCTACTCAGTTCATCCTTGGGTTCTCATACATCAGTTCTTTCAGTTTTATCTGGGCTGCTGTTTTGGGTCAGCATGTCTCAGAATCATATTCCAGTACATTTTCCTGCCAGAATGTTACTGGGGTCTGGCTTCAAGGTCAAGGTGTTTACCACGCTAGTTCCCACAGAGTTCTTTGTTCCTCACTTATTTCACAGGCTCCTTAGCAGACAGGTCAGAAGTCCTCGTTCTGTTCCTATCACTTCTGTGCATCTAAAGATCTCACCAAAGGAACAAAAAGAGAACCCACAGATTGGGACTAATGTTTTGGCAATGATGTAGTGGACAAGGGATTCATTTCTAAAATCTATGGAAAACTTCAACACTTTAAGGAGGAAAAGGATGAATTTCCCAATTTAAAAATGGACTGAAGACATGAACAGAGAGTTTACTAAAGAAGAAATTCAGGTGGCCAACAAACATATGAAGAAATGCTCGTGATCACTTGCCATCCCAGATATACAAATCAAAACAGCAACGGGATAATCACCTCACCCCAGAATTGATACCAAAGTTCAAAAAAAATCATAATACAACCAATGATGTGGGGAGAATGGAATACTTATACACTGAGGGTGGGCGTGTAAAACAATAACACCACCGTGCAAGATGCTAGTATTGCACTTCCCTCAAACAACTGGCACCAGAAATACCATTTGACTCAGCATTCATGCTACTTGTTATATATCGTACAGAAGGAGGAACCTAGCAGGAATGCACACCCATATTCACAATAGCAAGAAGATGGGAATTACCTAAATGCCAATAGGTGGAGGAATGGATAAATAATCTTTGGTATGCACACATAAAGGAATGCTTCATAACTTTAAAGAATAATTATGAAACTATTAAACACCTCATGATGTGGGTGGATGGAGAATATTATGTTGAATCATGTCAGTCCATCAAAAAATGGCAGATAGTTGTGAGAGTATATATATATATATATATATATATATATAATCATATATATATATTCTTCCCCAAAGAAACAGACTTTGACGATTACCAGGGATGGGAGAGGAAGGGAGGGAAGCAGAAGCAATAGGTTAGAAGGTAGAGATGAGTTAACGTTGGTGAAGGAGAACACAATATACTACAAGAGGGAGACAGGAAAAGGGAGCTGAGAGAACAGGCCCTTCAACTGAAGTAAGTAGACTGAAGGAAGATGAATACTTTGGGAAGATGTTTACAATTATTATTTCTCTCAGGTTGATATTTGATGCGTATGAGATCCTTAAGTTGAAAAGTGACAGACGTGCTTGGGGTTCTGAATAGGAATCCAGGATAGCGTCCGTAGCTCACAGATGGTAATCGAATCCCTGAGAAGGTGTTAGATATTCTAAGGAGTGAAAGTTATATTCTGAGAAACTCTACTCATTCGCTTGGGTCAAAAAAGGAGTAACCGGCAAAGGAGCCAGAGGAGTGAGGTGATAAAATGAAGAGAACTGGAAGAGGTGATGTCACGGAAAGCATTGTCCCCAGAATAATGGGTTCATCTTCTAAGATGAAGACTGACAGGAACAATGTGAGGCTCTCTCCAGTCATGGCTCCATCATCGAGAGTTCACAGCTACGCCTGAAGGATGCAGTGCGGATACACTGGCAGTGTGGAGCCACTAAAGCGGCACTACTGGACCTGTGTAGAAAAATGATTCTCCTCAAATCTAATACAGCTTACAATTAAATATCCTGAGTACTTTCCAACAGACCTATGATACACTACCTGACTTTCTTAGGTCAATCAGGCTTCCTATTTATGATTTATTAGCATCCACGTGCGCCAAACACACTTAGATTCCCCCCCCCCTTTTTTACGGGAGAGGGAAGCACAATTTCAGGAGGAAATGTCAACAGAGACTCAGATATTATGTCTATGTTTGTAAAGCAGGCACAAGAGAAAGATTAACGAGTAGAAAACACCGAAAAATGGTTCTTGAGCTAAAACTCCCTAAAATTTGTAGATTTCTGGGATTGTGCAGCCCTTCGAATAAAGACTATTAGCTGTACGCTAAATTGGAATTCAATTAGGATCAGATAGCAAAGATGATCTTTATGTACTTCTAACGACTTAATCTGATACTAGCAGAACAGAGCTAAAGCTAAAAAGGAACTGAAAATGTTGTGACTAAGATTCTGACAGATCCAAATAACAGGAAGAAGAACTTTGTGGCGATCCAGAAAGAGGCGGGGCTGGGGTGTCGTCAAATAAAAACAAGCTGCTTATCACTTTGAATGTAATTCCAACTATTAATTACTGAAGTTCTCTTTTAAAAAACTGTTGTAATAAAGACAACGTATACACTGTTCCATTTTTTAAGGCCATGCTGATAGTAAACGATTTTAAGACAGAGTGAGAGATTTTGTGTTGCTTGACAGCCACTGGATGGATTCACAGAGAAAACACTGGCAAAAGACCAGGCCTCCTGGAATCCATTCAATACAAAGAAGGAGAAAAGCGCAGAGAAGTTGGTTGCAGATCAGCATGCTACATCCGAAGCTTTGGGCAGCTCTGTTTAAGAGTAAGCAGTCTTCATAATACAATTTCATAAATATAACAACAGAGCTTTTCTATTTTAGATAGTAAGTGCTGCTGCCTCATCTGCCTCTCTAGTCTTCATTTCTGTTCTTTGCAGGAAAAGTCAATTTCTCCAAGGCCTTCATTAGCCCCTAAACACAATGACAGTTTTTGGCAAATGGGCTTTAAATGCTTATTGTGAAAGCACTTCGATCGTGTACGACAGGACTGCCTTGCTTGTGTGGGCCCTGCAATATGTCTGCCTGTGACAGGGAGCTTACCACTTTTCTGTCTCTCTCTATTAAGAATCCGGCCTCACGGACACTCTTGAGTTTTCCTTCTGTGACAGGTTTCTTCCTGTGTAAACAGATCCGGGCTCCCACAGGCTTGACTGTACTAATCCTCTGCCGAAGTCAACCACAGATTCAGGATAGACTAGAGGCCTAGTCTAGGCCCGATGGTTTCTACTGTACCCACCATGCTAACTTTCCATCAAATGCATTGCATTTTAACACAGTTACTATATTAGTCATTTAAGAAAGAATCTTCTGTTATCACTTAATAGTGTCACCATATTCCTCAAAGTTCCCAATTGAGATCCAGGTCACATCATAATGATCATAATTGATATTATGTGATGTGACAAGTCACAATTGACACTGATGGATGTATAAGTATATATGTTTAACTCTCTTTCATAAAGATATTCAACTAAATAGGGAATAAGAGAAGGAAAAATTCATGTGAAGAAGTGGAAAAATCAAATTCCTGATCTCAGCAGGACATTTAGAAATCAAGGCATTTCAAGTGATTTCACATTTAGCAATGCAAGACAGAGTTACTATCAGCCACATGTTATCTAGATAGCATGTAAGAAGTGCTGTGAAAAATCTGGAACTTACAGCAAAGGTAGCTAATATTGCATTTTAAGAAATACTGGCTTTATTGCTGCACAATTCACATTCCTTAAAATTCATCTTCCCAAGTATACCATACAATGATATTAAACACATTATGGAGTATTATAAACATTCATACTATGTTTTGTGTGGGGAGAAGTCAGACACTTGCTGCCAGACTGCTGTCTCATCCCACAGCAGAGCTGGGCCTGCTCCCTGCTGCTGGAGACAATAGACTACCTCTCTCTGGAGCCAAAGGCCATTAGTTTGATTCCTGTGGGCGGAGTTCACACCCAACTGATAATGGTTCCTATGAAGACCCAAAATCAAGTTAAGCTGTTACCAGAAATCTAGGATCCGCCTATCTTGCCGCATGTACACCCCCAATCCCTTCTCCTTCTGTAGTGCATATGTCCCTAGATCACCTCCTCCCATCACTGTAATACCTGTAGCACAACCCTTTCCTGTGACATATGTCTTCACCTGTAATGTGGGGGCTTGCATGTCCCCAATGTCCCCAAAGAGTATAAAAGCTTGGGGAGCATTAAAGATCTCTCTCACTCCCTCCACGTGGACCACCAAGCGGGGCTGAGGTGAGCATGCTGCCATAATATGTATCTGACTCCATTTATTTCTATATATCTCTTTTATCTCTCATGCTCTCTATAACTTTACTATAATATTTACTTATTATCGCTGTACAATTGCACCTACCAAACCCGTAGTAATTGTGCTAGAAGCTGGCTTCTTCTGGCAGTTTTGGGTGATTTTGATGGATTTTTACAACTCCTCTCCCCAAAGAAACCATTTATACTCAATTCCTCATTGCTTCCTTACCCCAGCCCCTGGACACCACAAATCTATTTTGCTTCTATTGACTTATTTATTCTGGTTATTTCAGATACATCAAATCATACAATATGTAGTCTTTGGTTAGCATAATGTTTTCAAAGTTCATCCTTATTGTAGCATGTGCATTCCATTCTCTTTCATGAATGAATACTTCCCTATACATACACTGCATTTTGTTTATCTGTTCATCCGTTCCGTTGATGTGTATTTGGGTGGATTCTGTTTTTTTTTACGTTTGTGAATAGTGCTGCCACAAACATGGATAGACACACTCATTTTCACTTCTCTTGAATATATTCATAGGAGTGGAATTGTTGGATCACGTGGTAACTCTATGTTAAGCATTTTAAGGAACTGCCAAACCATTTTCCCAATTGGCTGTGCCATTTCACATTCCCGCAGGCACGGGATCATTCCATCTCCTTGCCAGTACTTTTAATTTTTCTTTTCTTTTATTAATAGCCATCCCAGTGTATATGAAGTTCTCTCTTATTATGATTTGAATTTGGATTTCTCTAATGACTAATGATGTTTAACTTACTGCCACGTATTTATTTCTTTGGAGAAATTTTATTTAGATCTGTTGCCCATTGTCAAAATGGGTATTCTTTTTCTGTAATCGAGTTTAAAGAGATTTTATTTTATTTATTTATTTGTAAGAGATTTTATGCAAGTTCCTTATCAGACACACGATTTTTAAGTATTTTCTCCCATTATATGGGTTGTCTTCACTTCCCTGGTGGTGTTAGAACTGCGATTTTATAGTACCTTTCAATAGAGTACGGAGTTACTTTGATATATTTGAAGTTCAAGAATAAAGTTGAGACTGCTTTAAAATAAATGTGCTTTTGGCTGACCATTATGATCCACTGGATTTTCCTTGAGTACTATTTGGAAATAGATTCTAAGACCTCCCTCCCCACACCCGCCCTGCTACTTTGGCATCATTTGGAAGTTCTGCTGAAACCTGTTCAGCATGCTACCGACATGTAAGCTTGCACTGACAGATGGGTGGGGGCTGGCATTGAGGTACATTGGCTGGGAATCAAATCTGCATGGAAGATAAGAGTTCTAACAATGTCCTCAGTTAAATGTAATAGCATTTAAATATATAAAAAGTTGTTTTCCCCATTCAATCCATTGCCTTTGGAGACTATATACTTTCATACTTAATATAATCATAATCAGTTTATTAGAAAAACAAGATATCAATTGAATTATTCTAGAAGGGTAATTTTCAAAATGTAACACGCTTCATAATCACTTTGAATACTTGAGGCTGGTGTGAATGAAGGAACCATATTTTGCAACCAAGACGATAGGGTATTGCCCACTCACCACCTGCCATCAAATCCAACTCAGAGCAGCCAAACCCAAGGCTGTAAATCTTTATGGAAGCAGACAGCTTTATCTTACTTCCTTAGAGGGGCTGGTAAGTTTGAACCACCAACCTTGCAGTTAGCAGTCCAGTGCTTAACTGAATGAACGACTAGGGCTCCTTTACCTAACTGTCTATGGGATATTAGTAATTGCCACAAGATGGGAATAGTTTATCTTCATATAACTACAAAAAGTTAGGCTAAAGGAATTTCTTTACTGCAAGTTTCCTCTGAACTTTTAATCTATAAATATGAATTACCAAACTTCATGTAGAGTTATGGTGTCTTCCAAGCTTTTTGAACAGGTGATGTTTTTCAAACAGTTTTATTGATATGCAACTGACAGTTATTTTAGAACTGCACCTATGTAAAGAATCGGATTTTATGTGTGTTGATACACGGATACATCTATGAGATCCCTGACAGCGTAGTGGGTTTCGTTTTGGGCTGTTCACTGTAAGATAAGCAGTTTGAAACCACCAGCCTTTCCACAGGAGAAAGACTCATAATGACCCTGTAGGACAGGGTAGAACTGCCCCTGTGAGTTTCTGAGACTGTAACTCTTTATGAGAATAGAAAGTTGATCTTTCTCTTGCAGAGTAGCTGGTTGTTTTGAACTGCTGATCCTGCTGTTAGAATCCCAACACATAACCACTACAACACCAGGGCTCCTAGGTCACCACATATATACTTAAACGAGTCATTGTATTCCAATACAAGAACTCCTGTAGTAAGGTCAATTAAAATTGAATTTCACAAATGAATAATCTTAATGTTTTGATTATGTACAGAAAATACACCTTAGCATTCCTATCTCCATACAATATTAGTTTCTTGAGGGGTGCTCATACCTTAAAAAAATAAAAACAGCCAAATAGTCATACATTATGTACATGAAATGTTTTAGTCGTGATTTGTATTTTTAAAACAAAGTTTCTTTTAAGTTCTGCTGAAATGTTTTCAGAACTAGCTAATAACAAAAACCAAGTGGAGCACATTAAAAGTAGTGATTCTTTAAGACCCCAGGCGCTATACTTTTTGATAGCCGGGCACCATCAGCTTTCTTCACCACATTTGCTTATGCACCCATTTATCTTCAGTGATCCGTTGGACACCTCGTGGTCACACAGGCTGATATGTTCTTCCATGTGGGCTTTGTTGCTTCTGAGCTAGATGGCCGCTTGTTTACCTTCAAGCTTTTAAGACCCCAGACGCTATATCTTTTGATAGCCGGGCACCATCAGCTTTCTTCACCACATTTGCTTATGCACCCACTTTGTCTTCAGCAATTGTGTCCAGAAGGTGAGCATCACAGAATGCCGGATTATTAGAACAAAGTATTCTTGTGTTGAGGGAGTACTTGAGTTGAGGCCCAATGTCCATCTGCAACCTTAATTCTTAACACATAGATATAAGTACATAGATCTATTCCTCTCTCAACATAAATAAATATATTTACATATGTTCATACCTGTATTTAGGCCTCTATAATGTCCTTTGCCTCCTGGTTCTTTCCTCTATTTTCTTTTACTTTCCTCTTGTCCCACCATCATGTTCGGCCTTCATTCGGTTTTAATAATTCCTCGCTGCTACATTGCCGTTGATTAATCCCCACTAGGCATCCTACGCCCTTTCTTCCATTGATTTTAGTTCACTTATTGTTCCCTTGTCCCTGGGTTGTCCCCCCCCCCTTCCTTTATTCCACCTCCCCCTCTCCCGTATCCCCCAGGAAACATTGGTCCCATTCTTTTCATCTCTGAATTATTTAGTCCACCTATCTTATCTAGGTAGACATGGAAATACATTAATAAGTGCAAAACCCAGGCAAAGCCAAATAAAACAACAAAGGAAGTGAAAACCAGCAAAACAATAACAACAACAACAAATAAAAACAAAATAACAATGACAAAAAGAAAGCCACTGACAAAAATGGAAAAGTTCAGGGTCTGTTAGTTGGCCTTTGAGAGTGTTTTCCAGTTGAGTTTGATGGGGTGCCACACCCTGTCTCCAAAGCCTATTTTTGGTATTCCCCGGGGATTTCATCGCTCTGAGACCCAGAACAAAATCATACCCAATGTGAATGGCGGAGGGCCATGGAGTGGAGACTCAATGCCCATCTGTAGACAATTGGACATCCCCTCACAGAGGGGTCATAGGGAAGAGATGAGCCAGTTGGGGTGCAGTACAGCACCAATGAAACACATAACTTTCCTCTAGTTCTTTGGTACTTCCTTCCCCCCAATATCATGACCTCAATTCTACCTTACAAATTGGATTAAACTAGAACATGCACACTGTTACAGATAAGAGCCCGCAACACAGGGAATCCAGGATAGTTAAACCCCTCAGGGCCAACAAGGAGAGTAGAGATACCAGGAGGATTAGGGGAGGGTGGGGGGGAAAAGGGGAAAATGATCACAAGGATCAATCTAGAACCCCCTCCCAGGGGGACAAATAACAGAAAAGTGGGTGAGGGGCAATGGAGGACAATGTAGGATATGAAAATAATAATCCAAATCTTATCAAGAGTTCGTGAGGGAGGGCGGGCAGGGGAGGGAGGGGGAAGAAATGGGGAGCTGATATCAGGGGCTCAAGTGGGAAGAAAATGCTTAGAAAATGATAATGGCAGCATATGTACAAATGTGCTTGACACACTGGATGAATGTATGCATTGTGATAAGAGATGTAAGAGCGCTCAATAAAAGTATTAAAAACAAAACTCCAAAGACTCAATAAAAAATTGCTGGAACATGTAAGGATATAAGATTAAAAGCTGAAATCAATAGGATTACTTTATACTAATGAGGAGAGTACTGAAAAAAATTAAGAAAAAAGATACTATTTATAATAGCCACACAAAAGATTAAATATTTAGGAATAAACTTAGCCAGAGGGGAAAAAAACCTATAAAAAGAAAACTGTCAAACACTATTTAAAGAAAACTAAAGCTAATTACATAAATGGAAGGACACTTCATGTTTGTGGACAGACAGACATAACAGTGTGCAAAAGTCAATACTACCCAAAGGAATCTATGAATGCAACACAATTTTGATCCAAATACCAACTCATGGAGTTAGCCAGTTTCATAGAGATATATATTTCATGACACCATTATTGTAATGGAGGAACAAATAATAAAATTTCACACCAAAGGATAAGATTCAAAGATTATGATGAGGCCAGGAGCAGTAGAAGAGGCAAGGGGAAATGGGAAGGGCACAAAGGGATGGAAGGAGGGTGCATGGGAAAAGAAAAGAAGAAGAAGAGGAGGAGGAGGAGGTGGTAGTGATAGAGGAGGAACAGGAGAGAATCACATCCAAGAGGATACTGTCACTGTTCTGATGCAATGGACTGTGCAACTATATATATTTTTCTTTGTGTTTGTTATATCCCACAAATAAAAGGGAAACAGCATTAATTAATTAATTCTTAATAAGAACAAGAAACAAATGTCACAGCCTTAAAAACTCTCTAGATCCCTCCCCTATCAGATCTAAACACTGGTATGAGTGGTTGAAAAGGAGGAAAAGTAAAATTGAAACTGACTTAAATTCTTTTGTGACACATGAGCTAATTTCAAAATAACAAAAAAGAAACTACAAAATTAGCAAATGTCTTGAAATCTGTATACAAAACATATCTTTTCTCTAATTTCAGATAGTTATTAGCTTGTCATTTTATCTTTAATTAAACATTTTTTTTTTAAAAAAAGCAGCTCCAAAGAGGGCCTTAAACCATTTGTAAAAAAAAGGAAACTTTCTTTTCACATTGCAGCCCCCCCCCCC
>NW_022111327.1:12712152-12717180 GCF_000313985.2 Echinops telfairi | reverse complement strand
AGCACCTGTGCTGAAAGGCATCACCCCCCCCACTCCCCCCCCCCCCATATCTCATATACCTTTAAGGCCCACAGAGGGATGGGGGAAGAAAAAACCCAATGGCAATGGGGCCAGGGTACTAATTCCCCTAAGGGAAGGGTTTTGTTTATATCTCCTTGAGGGCGATGTTTCTGCTGGAAACAGCTCATTCCCAGAAATGACTACAGGGCTCGCCTCAGCTGGAGACATGGTGTCCCTTCCCTAGATGACAGCCCTACAGAGGACAGCCCTGAAGATACAGTTGGAGAGAGCAGCAGGTCTGACCAGTTAATGGGAGTGAAGCCATAAAGCCCCTGAGGAATCCCATGTAGAATTCTGACTGGGAGTGGGGGGTGGGGGTGGCAATAGACTACATCCCTGACTGCATGAATAGCAATGGGGACTTTTAGGATGCACACCTTTCTGACAAGAATGCTGAAGACTAAAAGGGTGTATGTATTGTTAGGTAACTGGGCTCTGGGATATGGAACCCTGAAACAAAAGGGGAATAGACTGATGGAGTATAACATGTCCATTTTGCTATTTAACAAAGACATAATAATCTACTCTGTCAGGATCCCTCTTAGACTTGGAACTTTTTCTATGGTCTCTCTCTCTCTCTCTCTCGTTGTGTTTATCTATACAAGATAGGAAAAATATGCAATCCCAAAGAGACAGTGATGGATCAACAGTTGGGGGAGTGTATGGGAGGGAAGAAGGTGCAGGGGGGGAGGTGAGTGGTGAGCCAATAATGACGGTAACAGGGGAACAATAAGAGTTTTAAAATTGATGGTAAGGAGAGTGTAGCTTTTCTGGTTGTGTTTGATCAATCAAATTGAATTTGAGTGGAATTACTCAGAGGTGAACCATGGGTAAACATGACAGTGGGTCAAGAGGAAAAAAGAAAAAAGAAAAATATATTTATTTAGGTATATATAGATATGTATACATGTAAATACATAAACATAGGCGTATTTATTTATTTATATCTATGTAAATAAAATGAAGTAGATAGACTTTGGGCCTCTACTTAAATCTTACCTAAGTACAAGAATGGTTTGTTCTAATAATGTGACATTGTATGATACCTTCCTGACATGATTGCTGACGACAAAACGGGTGCATAAGCAAATGTATTGGAGAAAGCTGATGGTGCTCAGCTATTGAAAGATATAGTGTCTTGAATCTTAAAGGCTTGTAGTTAAACAAGCGGCCATCTAGCAGGGAAGCAACAAAGCCCACATGGAAGAACCACACCAGCCTGTGTGATCATGAGGTGTCGAAGGAAAGAGGTATCAGAAGTTCAAAAACAAGCAACCAAATTGATGTGAAAAACTGTGGATATAATGGAAACCCCAAACTCACCTGTACAATAATTTGACAGGCCCTCTCAGAAGGGCCACAGGAAGGGATGATAAATCCAGGGTGTGGTATAGCACTGATGAAACACATAAGTATTCTCTAGTTCTTTAATATTTCCTCCCCTTATTATTATGGTTTTTATTTGTTTTACCTCATTAATCATGTTAGGCTTGCATATGTTCATTTATATAATTAAGATAGTTGGATACATGAAAGCCAAGAAAGATAACGAGGAGGCTGTGGAATTTTGAAGGGAATTGGGTTGAATTCATAGTGTTTTGCGTAGGATTTACATCTGAACTATATTAAGCCTTTCAATCCCTGAACATCACATCTTCTTCCATTTATTTAGATCTCCTTCGATTTTTTCGACAATTTAAAAAAGTTTCTGTGTGCAAGTCTCTTATATTCTTGGTTAAATTTTTCTAGGTCCTTTGTTCCCACTAACATGCTATTTTACGTTTAATAGTTTTATTGAGCTATTTGTAACATATTATGCAATTCAATAATTCAATCATGTTAAGAAGGGCTGTGTACTCATCACCACAATCAACTTTGGAGTATTTTCTTTCTTCTAGTGCCTATTGCTGTTGATGCCCAATTTTCCCCCAAGCTCTCCTTCTGTGCCCCTACATAATTATTAATTCACATGTTATTTTCATATATCTACCCATTCTTCCTTTCCTAGACAGAAAACATACAAAACCAAGACAAACAAACAAATAAATAAAAGGACCCAGCAAGAATGACCTAAAGAAACAGAGACAGACCTCAATTGTAAAGGAAGCAGAGAACATTAAAAGACTTGAATCATTTCAAAATGAGTCAAAAAGGAGATCTAATGGTGAGGCTGTATATTCCAGCCTAACTGCAGTTTCTACAATCCTCTCTCCAATGCTTTTTATCTGATATTAAAGCGATTTACATTCCTAAACTATGGTCAGTGGGTATCACTGGAGATTCAATCTATGTAGGGATCTTGCAAATAGATTTTGGCTCCTATTATCATCTATAGTATTCTGCAAACTGAGTGATTAAAGTTGAGACTCTGGTAGCATTCCCTTTTTTGTGTTTGGATTCTATTACTTACAATCTTTAGATTGCGTAGGCTTGTGTGCTTCCTCTGTGTGGATTTATCTGACTCTTCACTTAGAGGGCTGTTTGTTTTGAGATAAGCCTTTAAGACTGCAGGTGCTATTTTTGTGATAGCTGGGCACTAAAAGATGCTATTTTAAATGGTAATATTCCTTAGCTTTCTTTCCCTCTTGCTCATCACTGTTGTATAGAAACCTAACGTGCTCATCTTGTACCCACCTATTCCGTAGCTGAATTTATTAGTTCTCATGCCTTTTTTGAAAATTTGTTGAGGTTTTCATTATATAAAATCTTGTCATATGCAAAGATGGATACTTTTATATCCTCTTTCTGGAGTCTTATTTTTCTTCTTCAGCTTAATTGCGATGGTTAGGATTTCCACAATAATGTTGAATAGTGCTAATGAGAATAGGCATTTCTGATCTTGTTCTTGACCTTAATGGGAAATATTTCTCCAGGTAGTTTGGTGCTAGCTGTATGATTTGATTTTATTTTATTTTATTTTATTTTTTTTTTGAATTTTAGAAAACTTTTTATTTAAAAAATGGTTGAACTTACAAAAATTGATAGAATAGGATAATGAACACCCAAAACCCAAAATCCAGTTTCAGCGACTATTAAGTCATAGTTGCTCTTAGTTGACCCAAGCCTGTATGGACTTCATCCTGTCCTATCATTCCAAATCGAATCTCAGATATCATAGTATTTCATTAAAGAAAATTTCTCTATATATATGTAATTATGACATGTAAAACATAGCTAAAATACAATAATGCTAACTAACACAATGAAGAATGATTATGTCACACCAAATAGCCTCCCATGTTCAAGATGTATATTTGTCTTTTCTTAACGTGTGTTTGAATGATTTTTGAAAAAGCATGAAGGCATTTTCAGCCTTCTTCCTTTCCTTCACTCGAGTCCTCCTATGGAGATCAGTGTGGGCAGATCGTGACTCGGATCACAGAAGAAAGAGGGATGTGTCGTATGTTAAGTGCCATCTCTTGGTTGAAGGTTCAGCACACTCTATGTGGTATTAGCAGTTGTTTCTGGTGCTATTGTTTTGTTTGTTTGTTTTTGCGAAGAAACCAAAGAGCATATCTCTTTCTAAAACAAAGCAAGAAAAATACAACCAGCTCGTGAGAAAGAGAAAATGCAGAGCTTCACTGAAGCCACCTGCCACCAAGGAGGACATGACGGAATTCGAAGATCAAGAGCAAGTTGCGGGTTAACAGCACCCTCTTGTCCCAGACCTCATGCAGCACTGCCGCTTCTCTCCTCCAGACTCCATAGCCCTTCACACTATGTCACGAGGCTTCCCAGGTCCATCTCCAGCAAGTGTTTCTTCATTTGATTTGATTGTAAGATTGGAGGTTCGAACCTACCCTGTGGCTCCTTGTCAGAAAGAACTAGAGATCTGCTTTTATAAAGATCACAGCCAAGAAAACCCTGTGCAGTTATCTCACCCTGTCCCCTGAGGTCACTATGAGTTGGAAACAAATTGGAATGCGTAGGTTCCCTAAAGGTCCCTAGGTGGGACAAATCATTTGTACTCAACTTCCACCCGAAAGGTTGGCGGTTCAAATAGACTCAGTAGCAGCAGGGCATCACAGACAGAAGTCCTGGGAATCTGCTTCCTACGGTTACAGTCATGGAAAACCTTAAGGAGCACAGTTCTGCTCTGACTCCTGGGATCGACTCAATAGCAACTGGTTTGGTTTTCGGTTCCCTGCGGATACTGGTAAACACTCTTTTTGGTCAGTTCAACCAAAAACAAATCAACAAACAGCAACTAGTTAAATACTTTGAATAATGGGTTCTTTTTATCCATTTTGAGTCTTGGCTAAAGTAGTACAGGTTGTTTTCATTTTCAGAAAATAAAGATAAGAAACCCTTCGTGATCTTTCCATTTTCCAGAAATATTACTGAAATATAAGCATATGGCAGTCCATTGAAAGATAGTCAGCAGGGCAGTGTCCTCCTGAGTTCATGAATTAAGTGCTAATAATTTCCCTCTGAACTGTTTTAAAAATCTCAGTGCATTAACTTGTAGTTACGTTTCTGGGATTGCATGAAACAAAACCTAATTAAACTCACTAAAATAAAAAGTAAATAAAAGAGTGAGGACAGTGTGAGGGAGGGAGCAGGACATCGTGTGAGGACACAGAGATCTCTCAGAAATAAGGTTCAGCTGCCTTTGATGGGACTGACTCTCCCAATGTTTCAAAGACCGAACCGGCACCTCTCTCCCTCCCCTTTCTCTTGGCATTCATTGCTCTTGCTCATTTCTTTCTGGCATCTGTCCATTCTCTTCTCTGCAGAATGTCTTCCTCTGCCAGCAAACAATTGCTGTCCCTCCTGACTCATGGAGACCCCTTGTGTACAGAGTCGAAGTGCTCTGTGGGGGTTTTCAAGGATGGAGACTTTTGAAACAAATCATGAGGACGGACTTTCTTTCTTTCTTTTTTTTATTTAACCATTTTATTGGGGGCTCGTACAATTCCTATCACAATCCATACATACATCCATTGTGTCAAGCACATTTGTACATTT
>NW_022111327.1:12695966-12712028 GCF_000313985.2 Echinops telfairi | reverse complement strand
GTCCTCTCTGTGGACTGGCTGCTCTGTTTGGCCTAGTGGGTCAGGATGTGCTCCAGTCTCTCCTCCTCCCCCGTCATCTGTTCCTGTGTGCTCTATGATTTGATTTTACTTGGAAACACTAAAATAAATAATCATGTACCCCCTGATCTTGGGATTTTATATTGTGTGAGATAAATATTTTCCTTATATTTCACAACAATTGGACTAGAATTTTGTGTTATACACATTTGAAAGTACCTTATAAGGATATTCTGGACACATAAATTCATTCATATAATTTAAATTCTACTAGGAGGGAATAGCTATTAAACAAAATCCTTTACACTTAGCCAGTTTAGTTTGATGTCATGACCTCTTCTCATTTATGTGTTGTATATTATGCTAAAATATCTGGCCTGGAATTCTTAGAACGGAACTCCAAATATCAGCACACGGTTTTGCCCCATCTTTGCCTTTTTCAATTTAAGGTCGTAATCAACTTTCTGCCTTTGGTAACCCCTTCAATTTACCACTGTCCCTTACTTAATAGAAACCATTCCCCACCCTACTAATCTCAGTATAGTAGTTACTTCTTAGCACCTTCTCTGCTAACTTTCTTAAACTGCTTCCTATTTGAAAAAATGGGACCTTCTTCCAGACAAAAGTCGCACCTGGAAACCTGGAAGTTATCATCCTTCATAAAAGACCTACTTAATATGTTTCTTCAGTTCTCCTTCTGTCTATTCTGTCATCACATTTGTTCAATTGCCCATCATCTCTTCCAAGTTAAAATAGCTACCTCTCCATTATTTTACCTTTCTGTAATCTAACTCATTTCTGCATTCTATAATTTAGAGCCAGAGAAAATTTCTGAAATGTTCATGATACAACCATGCTCAAAGCCTTTCCTTCATTATTGTCAACAAGAAAATGCCCCATCTCTTTATTTTGGAACACACAACCTCTATGAATGGGCTCATGTACTTCTCCAGAGTCTTGCCTCATAATTCTCTGATTTAAACTTCATTATCTGGCGATGATGGCTGCTTTATAGTTGCTTGGAACATACCATGCTGTTTTTTGAAAAAATCATTTTATTGGGGGCTCGTACAATTCTTACCATGATCCATACATACATTCATTGTGTCAAGCACATTTGTACATTTGTTGCCATCATCATCCTCAAAACATTTACTTTCCACTTGAGTGCTTAATATCAGCTCCTCACTTTCCCCTTCCCTCCCCACTACCCTTCCCTCATGAACCCTTCATAATTAATTAATTATTATTATTTTGTTATATCTTACACTGTCCGACATCTCCCTTCACTCATGTTTCTGTTGTCCATCCCCCAGGAAGGAGGTTTTATGTAGATCCTTGTAATCTGTTCCCCATTTCTACCCCACCTTCCCTCCACCCTCCAGGTATCGCCACTCTCACCACTGGTCCTGAAGGGCTCATCTGTCCTGGATTCCCTGTGTTTCCAGTTCCTATCTGTACCAATGTGCATCCTCTGGTCTAACCAGATTTGTAAGGTAGAATTGGGATCATGATAGTGGGGGGAGGAAGCATTTAAGAACTAGAGGAAAGTTGTATGTTTCGTCATTGCTACCCTGCACCCTAACTGGCTCATCTCCTCCCTGCAACCCTTTAGTAAGGGAGTGTCTAGTTGCCTACAGATGGGCTTTGCGTCTCCACTCTGTACTCACCCTCACTTACAATTATATGATTTTTTGTTCTTTGATGCCTGATAACTGATCCCTCCAACACCTCATGGTCACACAGGCTGGTGTGCTTCTTCCATGTGGGCTTTGATGCTCCTGAGCTAGATGGCTGCTTGTTTATCTGCAATCCTTTAAGACCTCAGATACTATATAATTTGATAGCCGGGCACCATTAGCTTTCTTCACCACATTTGCTTATGCACACATTTGTCTTCAGCAATCGTGTTGGGAAGGTGTGCATCATGGAATGCCAATTTAATAGAACAACATGTTCTTGCATTGAGTAAGTAGTTGAGTGGAGGTCCAATGTCCATCTGCTGCCTTAATACTAAACCTATAAATATATGCACGTAGCTCTATTTCCCCACTATTCTATATAAATATATTTACATATGAACATGCCTGTATTTAGACCTCTATAGATACCCTTTGTCTCCTAGTTCTTTCCTCTATTTCCTTTTACTTTCCCCTTGTCCCACTATCATGCTCAGCCTTCATTTGGGTTTCAGTACTTTCTCTTGGTTACATTGCCCTTGCTGAATCCCTACCAGGCCTCTCACACCCTCCTTGACACTAATTTTGGATCACATGTTGCTCCCCTGTCCCTGGGTTGGTCAACACCACCTTCTTACCCCCCTCCTCCCCCTCTCCCATGAACACTGCAACCATCTGTCCTGTTGTTTTCTCCTTCAGACTGTTCATCCAGCCTATCTTATCTAGATAGATCTGTAGAGATGATAATATGCACCACAAAACAAGGCATAGCAAGACAAAGTGATGAATGTGAGCACAACAATGACAACAAAAAAGAAAACCAATGATCCAGAGAAGAATAAATTAATTTAAAAATCAGAAAAAGAAAACATTTTAAAAAGAAAGAACAACCTGTAAAAAGATCAAGGTCTGATTTTTTACCTCTAGGTGTGTCCTCCAGCCAAGTCTGATGGGGTGTCGCGCTCTGGCCCCAGAGTCTATCCTTTGCACTCCCTCGGGAGCTCCCTGCTCTGCTCTCCCCATTGCTCTGCCGCATGCCTTTAGAGTTTTGCCTTGGTGTCCTGGGGTCAGTCCGGGGGAAAATCCCAACACTGAGTCTCCTGTGTTGTCCCCTGTAGGGCCATGGGTTAGCGAGGAACATCGTGTCTCAAACTGGCATCAGCCATATGGTCCACTCTGTACCTTGGTGTTTTTATATCCATTCTATTGCTTATAGTCTCCTCTGCTCCTTTTCCTTCTTTTGGTTCAGTTATAACCCCCTAAAAGATTATTTCACTCAATTTAGGGTGGGTTTGGCTTTATTCTTTGATGTCCTTATATTACCCTGTACTATGTATGCCATTGCCGTATACATTGTAGTATTGTGCTCTATTTATAGGACTATGTATCCTCACTCCAGTCCTCACTGGAGTTTGATCACTTTGAATGTCTTATGTTGTTAGGCGCCATCAAGATGGTTCTGACCCATAACAACTCTACGCACAGCAGAATGAAACACTGCATGGTCCTGTACCATCTGTCCTTTGAAAAGGAATTATCAAGGGCTCATGAGAGAGGGGGGAGCGGGGAGGGAGGGGAAAAATGAGGACCTAATGCCGGGGGCTTAAGTGGTGAGGAAATGTTTTGAGAATGATGAGGGCAATGAATGTACAAATGTGCTTTACACAATTGATGTATGTATGGATTGTGATAAGAGTTGTATGATCCCCTAATAAAATGATTTTTTTTTAAAAAAGAAAAGGACACCATGCTTGGTTACATAGACAGGCAGCAAAAAAGACTAAGATTTTTTGACAAGAAGGTTCAACACTGTGGCAACAATGGGCTCCCACATAAAAACAATTGTAAGAATGGCACCGGACTGTGTTTTCGTCCAATATTGTCCATAGGGTCACTATGACTTGGTGGAACCTAATAACAACAACAACCATAGGTCTGTGGTTTGAATTTAGCAGCTGCCCCATGGAAGAAAGATGAAGCTGTCTGTTGCCATAAAGATTTGTAGGTTTGGAAACCATATGGAGCAGTTTTACTCTCTTCTTTGGGGTTGCTATGAGTTGAAATTGAATGATGACAAGGGAGTAAAAATAAATTTTTTTCATGAAAAGTTTGGATTTCACTCTGAGAAATATTGTGTCTGAGAAAGAGTGATGTGATCTAGTTTATGGTTAACAAGATCACTCAGGCCATTTTGTTAAGGTAAGGAAAGGTAGGAGGGACACTGATTGGAGGTTATTGAAATAGTTCAGGCAAAAGAGATTAACAATTGGACCAAGATAGTTGCAATGGTGATTGTTTGCAGGAAGTGATTTGCATTCTGGATATGATGTAAGATTTGATTTATGTTGCATTCTGGATATGATTTGTGCTTGCAGGACTGGTAGATGGATAAAATATGAGGAATGAGGGAAGCAAAGAATTAAGATTGGCCTCCAGGAGGATGGAGTTACTTTTTGAGAAAAGAAAGAATGTGGGAAGAACAGGTTTGAGGGACAAGATCAGAGAGGTGATTTGGGGTTTAGTATGGCTCAGAAAAATTCCTGGATTGAGTATGTGGTTTGCAAATGGTTACTAAATCAAAGGTTGTAATGTGAACCCAACCAGATGTCCTGGGGAACGAAAGGCCCAACCATTTACTACAGCCAAAATGGTCCTTGGGTGCATAGCCAGACTCTGTAACACATTCAGTCACCAAGAGTCAGAAGCAATCGGACAGCAATGAACATTTAAGTTGGAGAAATCTTGACTTAGACATCCAAGTGGAGATGTTGGGTGAGCAGTTGGTTATTAGGATTTGGAGTTCTACGTAGAGTTCTTGTCTTGAGGATGCTTGTTGAAATGTATTAGCATGAAGGTAACTAAAGATCAGCTTGATGAACAAACAATGCCTCAAGCTTCAAGTTGATAAAAAAGAAAATAAAACCAAGGCTGAAACACTCTTGAGTCTAGATGTTGTGTTAATAAGAGGAATATCAAAGGAGACTGATAATGAGAGACCAATGAAATAGGAGGAAAGCCAGGAATGTGTAGAGTCTTGAAAGTTAAGTAGGAGGGACTGATCAATTATAACAATTTGGGGGGGGGCACCAGAAAAACCAAACCACACCAACACTCTTAAATCCTTTGCCATCACAGCAGCCCTATGGGACAGAGTAGGACTGCTCTGATTTTCAAGGTTTTAATTTTTATGGAGGCCAATTTCCATATCTTTGTCCTGCCCAACAATGGTAAATTTGAACTGCTGGCCTTTTAGTTAGCAGAAGAGCACTTTATTGCACTGACCTCAGGCTTTGCAACAAATATGTGACCCAAGATCCATACTATTAACAAATGTCTCACCTTTGCAAATAAATGGATGAACTCCTCCAATGACTACTTTGATTATGACAACATGAAATTCAATATATTCATTTTGGCATGTGTGTTAAAAAATATAGCTACATTTCTAAAGTAATGTGCTAATATCTAGATAGATAGATAGATAGATAGATAGATAGATAAAACCTTTCTGGCTGACCAAAAATCTATCAAACACTAAGCATGCTCCAGAGACTCTAAATTCCAGAAAAATCAAGGTTTGTGTAAAAGCAAATAGGAAAGGGAATGAGGGGAAGGGTAGAATGGAAAGGAAGCAGAAGCCCTCCAGGATGAAAATACCAATGGTAAATAAAATTTGTATAGAAATAACACATTAAAGTGAATGAAAGATGATTAACAGAAATAATAAAGGCTATGGTTTAGAGATAGACATAAATATATGGGAAATATGGTAAAATAATACAACAATATCACTAAAATTGGCATGTGTGTCTCCATGAACTGGTATCTCCCAAACTGGCACATGCTTTGAAGCCAATAAAGTTGAATTTATTTATATTAAAAATTCTGGAAGAGCATATTGATTCAATATTTACTGTATGTCAAGCAATTTTAATGTATTTATTTGTATTATACTGTTAAGAGCTCTATAAGGTAGATAATTTTATCTCCATTAAAAAAAACACATATACCAAATGAAAACCGAAAATAAATACTGTTGATTCTGACACCTAGCTCACTGCCCCCAGCCAATTCCTACTCATGGTGGCGCTATAGGGGAGAGTAGAACTGTTCTTGTGGGGTTTCAGAGCTTGTAACTCTTTATGACAATAGAAATCCCCATCTTTTCCCCTTGTCACAGCTGGGGGTTTTGAACTGCTAATCTTGTGGATAGCAGTCAAATGATTCACACTCTGCCCCACAAATGCCTCACTTGCTTACTCAGAGTAGTCTCTGGTACTTTCACGATTCTTCTCCAGCACCACAATTCGAATGCACCCATTTTTCTCCGCTCTTCTATATTCAAACTTCAACTTTCACATGCATATGAGGCAATTGAAAATGCCACAGTTTGGGTCAGGTGCACCTTAGTCCTCAAAGTAACATCCTAGCTTTTCAGAACTCTAAAGAAATCTTGTGCAGTGCATATGACCAATGCAATGCATCTTTCGATCTCTTGACTGCTGCTTCCTTTAGCATATCCAGAGATATAGAAAAATTAAATCACTTACCTAAGCCCCACTACTTGTCTCTGATTCCTAAACCAGTGTCCCTTCCAGCACATCAAATCATCTCATAGGTAAATGACATCCTAAACGTAGAAGCATTAGAATCATTTACGAAGGTTAGTTATCACTATTTGAACCCATATTTAAATCTTTAATGAATCCATATTTAAATCTATTGGCGATCCAAAGGACCCCATGAACCACAGTCTCCACTAGCCCGAGACTAGGAGAACTAGGTGGTAGCTGGCTATCAAAAGCAACTGCTCTGATCAGGTTCACAATAGATGATACTGATGGAATGGGGAACATAACAGAACAAAATTCAGAATAATCAAAAGGTCAGATTTGTTGGTCTGATAGAGTGGTAGACCATCCCAAGGCTATGGGCTGTAAACATTCTTTTGATCTGGTACCCAAACTCGAGGGTCACCTTTCAGTTGAGCAATAGACAACTCTATAAAGTGAACGACAACACCCATGAGGAAAGTAGCCCTTAGAACAATCAACTATAACAGACCAAAAGGACAATCTTTGCCTAAAAAATAAAGTCCAGGAAGCAGGAGAAGGGAGGGTAGATGGATGAATGGAAGCAGGGAACACAGGGAGGGAGATTGGAAGAGTACTGTTACACTGAGGAAATTGCAACTATTATTACTAAAGGAAATATGTACTCCTAAATTGCTCAATGGGGAACCAGTGTGCTCTGGAAATATTCACCCATATCACAATAAAATATTAAAATAAATGGATAGACTTTCTCATTATGAAGGGTCTTCAAATATTTCATGGAAAATGGAATTAAAAAAATAATAGAATTTGTCCATGAACTTTCTGAAACCTCTTCATAAATCACAGTTAGAAAATAGAGCAGTGTTCATGAAGATAAAAGTATTCTAACTAGCAGCTACACAGCAATTTGGAAGAATGATAAGAACGAAATCCAAATGCAAGTAATAATGTTTCTCTTAGTGAATGCATTTCAAGGATCATTTATCTTTTTATTTTTGTATAGTATTTGCAACTTGCAGGTTCCCAGAATAATATTTCATTTTCAAAGTGGCTGAGTTAGTTAATTGTGCCAACCTGGCCGAAATCACATGTGGGGCTAATTGAAAGGCTGAGGGATAAACCTGGCCAATAATCACATGTGGGGCTAATTGAAAGGCAGAGGGATAAATGGGTGGTGAGCCTCGCCTTTTTAGTTCTCGGGTCTCTTGCTTTGTGATGGTCGCACCAGGGTGCAGCTGCCTTAGCAGTTCCCTGCATCAGCTTGCAAGATTGACTCATACAAGACACCCTCAAGGAGAATCTATATGGACATATCCCGATGCAGCCCTGAGTGCTGGAGCAGCCATGTGGAGACCCCTGCTAGTGCTGAGATGCTTATTCGTTCACTGACTCAGCTTTCCTCCTGCAGTCGGCATCATTGCCTCTGTTTTGTGAGGTGGAGGACTTTGTGGACTGGTGTTGGGTAAATGGGTTAATGTTGGACTTGTGGGCTTGGGCAGCATTGGGTTGGGATGTTTTCGTGACGCACATTTTCTTTACATAAAACTCTCTCTTATACATGAGTCGCTGTGGATTTGTTTCTCCAAAGTACCTAGACTAATACAGTGGCCCTCTCCATAGATATTGATCTACTGTGGGCTGCTGCTTTGGGATTTGGTATCTGCTATGTAATATGCAGGACCTGTTAGGCCACCATCCCAAATAAGCACCTAAATGATTATTTTTCAGCTTTGATTAGTTTACTGATATTTTCCAAAGCAAAAAGTATCCATTTGATTATATTTTTCAATATTTTGTGACACCTGAAATAATTTTAAAATACAAAATGAATGAAATATTAAATAATATTAGGAGAAAAGTAAATTGTCTACATCAAATACGTTAGAGCAAAGCTATTTTCAAAACTCTTTACAAAAATGATGTTAATCCTATGCCATAGTCCTTGGGTGGTACAAATCGTTATCTGCTTGACTATTAACTGAAAGGTAGTAAGCTTGAGCTCGCCTGGAGGTGCCTTGGAAGAAAGACCTGGTGAGCTACACAGTTCTACTCTCCACCGACTGTTATCATAAATTAGACTGCATTCAACAACAATGGTTTTTTGTTTTTCTAATAGTTCAGAACTTTAAAAAATTTTACCTTTCACAGATTTTGACCAAAATGTTGCTTTCCTCTTGCTGAAGGAATATCATGTCTTAATACTATGAAAAAAACAACCCACACACAAGAAAAATAAAACAAAGCATCATTCCCCCCCACCCCCCCAAAAAAAATCACTGGCATAGAATCAATTCTCATTCATAGCGACCCTGTCGGACAGGGTAGAGCTGCCCTTATGGATTTATAATATTGACATTGCTTGTGGGAGTAGAAAGCCTCTTCTTTCCCCTGTGGAGTGATTGGTGGTTTGAACTCCTGACCTTATATTTAGCAGTTCAATGCTTAAACTGGAGACAAACCCCCTCTAAATGAAAATATTGTTGTCCACTTACCATGACAGGGTAGTTGGTGTTCAAAAACTCCAAGAAATAGTGTAGAAGAAGATCTCAACAGAATGCCACCAAGGAAAAACCCCTCAAACACCGAACTCACTGCTGTCAAGTTGACTATGCCTCAAAGTACCACCAGGCGAGGAGACTGAAATCCTTCTCTGACTTCCTCAAAGTAAGGCATGTAAAGACCTCTGATAGGTGAGAAAAGTTAAAAAGTTAAATCTTTTCAAACTGATGTGACCCTGTTTTTCCAACTCCACTGCTTATGAAACTATTTTTTTCCAAGTATGCAATTTGGAAATGAAAGTGGGCACACTGGAATAGGGCAAATGGTAGGTCCTTGATCCTTGCTTCATTGTTTTCCCACATCAGCTTCCTATGGGCTTGACTCTCAGATACAAAAAGTGAGTAGAATATCTCCCTGTCAGTTGTTCATGACTGTCACTGTATCAGATCTTTCACTACCCGTGTATGCCAGATATATATTTTTAGTATCACCTCTAGTTGTACATACATATTCACCATTAGTTATAGAATTCAAGTAAATCAAGGTATAAAGAAATAGAAAGACTTAAAAACAGTTAGCTACTATTATCATTAATATTTTAATATTCTGATTTTCCTGTTGCTCAAGATGGACAAAAACCCTATGTGACTTTCAATATCTAAAATTAGATTTAGAGTGCTTTAGATCCAAGTAAACATTTATGAAAATTATTTTTAGGTGTAATTTGTATACATCAAATTAACCATCTTAAAGGCAATCATACAGTGGCATTTAGTACAGTTAGCAATGTTATGCATGCATGACATCTATCAAAGTCCCAAACATTTTCCTCATCCATAAAGGAAAGCCCATATCCATTAAGTAGTCATTCCTCATTCCTATAGGCCCCTGGAAAGCAACAATCACTTTCTATTTTTATGGACCTACCTATCCTGAATATTTCATACAAACACACGCACATATGAGGATAAGCATAAAATATTGCTATATCATCATAGAAACCTATATTAAACAAAGCGTCAAAATGTGAAGCTGTTTCTCAACATATCCTCCATCTAGGCATGTTAGTATGCATATCTGAAAGCCACATTACCATCTCTCTAACCCTTCTTGCAAAAAATTCTGCCCTCTTCTATATACAGCACACCAAAACAGCAGTTTGGGCATCCTCTAGAGACGTATTGTACTCCTTTTTTAATGATCTTTGACTTTTGTGAAAAAAGTAAAAGTCTAAAGAGGCAAAATTCAGGCTTTAGGGTGTATAGGGTAAAGTTTCCCAGTGAAAATCTTATAGGACAGCCTTTGTTACCCTTAAGGAGTAAGCAAGTACATAGTAGTGATGGAAAAAACAGTTCTTGGCATACTTTCCCTGGGCCATTTACTCTTCAACATAGTTTTGAATTTTCCTAGAACTTCTTCCTAATAAGTCCTTGTGGTCATCCTGTCCTTCAAGAATATCTGTCATAATCACATCTTTGGAATCCATTAAAACTGTCTCTGTAACTGAAAATAATGCAGAGGTCATATCTGACCTCCACTAGCTTCTTAAGGTGGAAGGAGAATGCAGCTCCAGACCAACCCAAGGCCAATTGCCACAAGGAAAATATCAAACATGCCTCCACTCTCGAGCTGTCTTTCACCCCATTCTGACACCAACAAGTCCTCTCATGATATCCTACTTTTTAAAAAAAACATTTTATTAGGGGCTCATACAACTGTTATCGCAATCCATACACACATCAATTGTGTAAAGCGCATTTGTACATCATTCTCAAAACATTTTCTCTCCACTTAAACCCCCGACATTAGGTCCTCATTTTTCCCCTCCCTCCCCACTCCCCCCTCGCTCATGAGCCCTTGATAGTTTATAAATTGGTATTTTGTCATATCTTGCCCTGTCCGACGTCTCCCTTCACCCACTTTTCGGTTATCTGTCCCCCAGGGAGGAGATCACATATAGTTCCTTGTAATCGGTTCCCTCTTTCCTACCCATTCTCCCTTTACCCTCCCTGTTTCGCCACTCACACCACTGGTCCTGTAGGGCTCATCCTCCCTGGATTCCCTGTATAAGCAAATGTAGTGAAGAAAGCTGATGGTGCCCGGCTATCAAAAGATATAGCGTCTGGGGTCTTAAAAGCTTGAAGATAAACAAGCGGCCATCTAGCTCAGAAGCAATAAAGGCCACATGGAACAACATATCAACCTGTGTGATCACGAGGTGTCGAACGGATCACTGAAGACAAATAGGTGCATAAGCAAATGTAGCGAAGAAAGCTGATAGTGCCCGGCTATCAAAAAGTATAGCGTCTGGGGTCTTAAAGGCTTGAAGGTAATCAAGCGGCCATCAAGCTCAGAAGCAACAAAGCTCACATGGAAGAAGCACACCAGCCTATGCAACCACGAGGTGTCGAAGGGATCAGGTATAAGGCATCATCAGAACAAAAAATCTTACCATAGTGAATGATGTGGGGAGTGCGGAGTGGAGATTCAAAGCCCATTAGTAGGCCACTGGAGATCCCCTTGCAGAGGGGTCTCGGGGAGGAGATGAGCCAGTCAGGGTGCGATGTAACAATGATGAGAAATACAACTTTCCTCTAGTTCCTAATGTTTCCTCCCTGCTCCCACTACCATGACTCAAGTTTGATCTTGTAAGTCTGGCTAGACCAGAGGATATCCTACTTTTCTGGTGGGTTCAATAATTCATGGCAATGGCCATACAGAACCCACAACCTTCATGTGGGTTTACTAGGGAAGTTAGCCAGGATCAGAAGACATTAAGGATACAGTCGTTGGTCTACAACTGCACCTCTCCTAAGCCAGCAGTCAAGTATCTCTCTCTGGTCACAGGCCTTTCAGACACATGGTCCTTGGTTTCTGCCTCTGAGGGTGAGATTGCCCAATTGCTGCTCTGCCTCAAAGTCTCATAGTTTCCATGCTGCATCTCTGTTCTGTCTCATGGTCTCTTTGTCTCCCCCTTTGGTCTCAGTGTGGCGTGTTTCTTTGCCTCCACCACGTTAGCCAGGGATTTTGGGTGTGCTCTCCTGATGTTTCTTTCTTCCTTAATGGCCCCAGGAATTCTCTCTGTTTCTATTTCTGAGATGGCTATCATTTTAGTCAACTAAAACTGACCAATTCTCTCTATTAGTGTTATATACACCCTATTTGCATAGTCCCACACAATCATTCGGCAGGAGTTACAGAAACAGGTATAGAAGAGACATATGAAGAAATTTCAGCTCAGCATACAGTAATTTTTGGAAAATTACTCTCTGCTTTAACTTGAACTGGCCCAGCAGATCCCCTTGAAGTCCATTGTTTTGATCTGACCTTGCTCTCTGAATCACATTAGTAAATTTAAGACTTGTCCCTGAATATAGCTTGTTCCATAAAAGCAGCTTTATTAGCTTTGATCTATTTTTAAAAGATTAATGGAAAAGTAAGCTCTTAGAGCTAGCTGCTCTTGGTGCAACATTTTTGCCACCCATCAAGCTGAAATCTTGTGGAGACCATGCTGTTCTCTTGAGATGAAAAATGCTGAACCACATGAGATTCCAAGATTAGTGTCTATCCCATCAATAATAATTCTATGATCTTCTCCTAACAGTCTCAGGACATCAGCTAAAATTTCTTCATGTGTCGGGGTTGATGTCTTCCTCCTCTTGGCTCATACTTGGGGTCTTCTAAACCTTTCTTCAAATGCTTGATCCATCAGAAAACATTGCTTTATGTGAGGTAGTTCTTGCAAACTTATTATAACATTTCAATGACTTGTGAGGATGTGTACTTGAATTTTGTTAAACATTAATATAAGCCCTTACTTCAAAGTTGTTTTATTCCCATGGCACAAAATGTTCTTTTGTGGAGAGCACCCTAATGAGATTAAGACAAGTATATTATTGAAATAACTTGACTGCACCACCCAAAGGCATTTTGTTTGTAATAAACATATGGCTGTGTATGAAATAGAGCCCTAGTACCAATACTTTTTTATTTACCCTTGTATTTTGTGGCCTTTTGTGTCTGACTACTTTCACTCAACTTATTGTTGTCAAGGTTCCTCCATGATACAATGCCTATCAGTACTTTATCCTTTTAATGGTCGAGTAATATTCCACAGCATGTATACACCATTTCTTGTTTATCCATTTATCCGTTGAAGGAAATTTGGGCAGTTTCCATCTTTGGGGTTCTTGTTAGAATTTTAACAAGTGTCAGTACCCTATACTTTGTCACCACCCACATTAATTACTTCAGAAAGAAGATTTTGACCGACAATACCCTTTGGTTCTGCACTCTTCAGTAATTCTCTATTTGAAAGCTGAAGGAAGGTTCCATCTTTATGCACGCGCCCTCCACAATAGAGACATTTATTGGTTCCACCAGCAATGAATTTCTCTTGTGCTTGCTCTTCCACCCTGATGACAGGTTCTTTCCTAAATAGGAAGCCTTTACATTTCTGCCTTTGCTTTCCTGCTCTTTTCCATCTGGTGTTTGCCACCCATGCAGCTGGTCCTCTAAGCGGAATCTGACACATGCAGAAGTTTTTATTTTATATTCTGTTTTGTTCTGATCTAAACCATCACCTAAAAGTGGTTTGCTGTTGCAAACTACTCAGCTACATTTCAAAGCCACTTTTAAGAACTTACTTAAATGGAATTTAACGTGACCAGGTCCTAGCTTTTCTCCCTGTTCACCCCCATCTTTGCTCCACTACAGTAGAGCAACCAGTCTTATGTTTTGCTTTAGGTTTGTTTGAAATACGTGTCATAGAAAACATTTTTATTAGATAGATAGGCAAGTCCTACAAAAGTTACTTATATAACCAGATGACTCCCTCCGTTTAAGCTGTTTATTTCTCTGAAAGAAGACCCATAAAGATTGATTGGTGACAAAGTCATTAAGAACTTGCCTGCAAACTAGAAAGTTGGCAGTTTGAATCCACCAATGGCTCTCAGGGTGAACGATGCATCAGTCTGCACCCTTAGAAGTCACAGCCTTTGGAGCATATCTATTCTGACCTATAGGATTGTTCTAAGTCAGAATTAATCTGATAGCACTGAGTTCAGCATCATATTGCCCCGAGGTACCCCTAAGAAACTCCACTATTTCAGCAGCTGGTTCTCCGGATGTCCAGAGGCCATGTTGATAAACCATTTTAGGTTCTATATCTTTCACAATTTTACTCCAGGCAATTGTATCTTTGAAGGTGACTCAGCCATGATGTGTGCTAAAGAAATTTGGTCCTTAGGGTTTTAGCGCTCGAGGAAGCAATGTGGGTATTATGTGCGTAAACTGTGCTGCTTTATCCAGCAGACAGAGTGAGTACCGGCCTGCAAATCTAGGACACAAGCACTTCTGGAGAGAGCGGGGTGGGTGAGTTTGGTATTTAGTAATGATTTTTTTCCTGGTTCATTTTAGTTTTGTTTTTGTTGTGGATAATATATATAGCAAAGCATACACTAATTCTATCTGTACATGTTAGTGCTATTGGTGACATTCTTCCAGTAGTGCAGTGGTTCTCACCCTCTTTTTCTAGGTTGTTGGTCTATTGTTTTTTACAAAGGACTGCTATCATCACTATATAAAACACAAACATGTAGTACACTTCTTTTTCCTTAGTATATTTAAGTCTTTATTTTATATTTTAAATTATTATACAGTAATAGTGACACTTTTCATTTACCATCAAATGGATTGAACTCTATTTTAAAAGTATCCAGCTCTGTATTGCATTAATTTATTGATAAAAATGAACAGGGAAGTTTTAGAAAATTCCTGATACATCTCTACCATTCTTTATCTTAAATTTAAAATTAAATATAGAAATATTATGAGAGTATTTAATTATCAGACCCCCTTTTCTTTCTTCTTTCTCATGGTAACGTACGGTAATCAATTTATTATAAGATCAACCAAAAGAGAAGTAATTCCATAATTTTCAATGGAGAGTAAAACAAGACCCCACAGATTGGGAACACATTTTTTAACCAATGACACATCAGACAAAGGTCTAATTACCAAATTATACAGGACCCTGCAATAGCTCAATAAGAAAATAGTACGTGAACCAATTATGAAATGGGAAAATACATAAAAAAATTGAAGTACAAATGTGTGGCAGTTACATAATCTCCTGTCAACTTGAGCAAAGGGTGGAGTCTAGGCTGTCAATCAGGTCATAGCCAATGAGGTCTCTATGTGGGCATGGCCTTTGCCTGAGGATTCTGGGAACTTCTGTCTTCCTCCCTGGAGACGGGACACACACTCGCTCTCTGCTTGACATTACTGTTGACAAGCCACATGGAGCTATTCTAATGACAGAGCCCTGGAGATGCTTCCACCGCTACCGGATCCACAAGACTTTTCACTCATTGGCCTGTGATCTTCCTGCATTCAGCAGCATTGCATGTATTGTGTGAGTCTGAAGAGGAACTTATAGACTAGTATCAGACATATGGACTAATTTAGAACATAGGGACTTGATCTGGACAGGGATGGGGTGTTTTATAGATGCATAATTACTTCTTGATATACAGTTCTCTCTTATACCCATATGAGTGTTTATGGATTTGATTCTCTAGTCAACCCAGACTAACACAAAATGCCTAACAAAGAAATGAAAAAATGTTCATGATCACTAACCATCATATTAAAACCACAATGATATACTTTACACCCACAATCCTCGCCCTATTCAAAAAAACAGTAAACAATACATGCTGGAGAGGATGTGGAAAGACTGGAAATCGTATACACTGTTGGTGAACTTGTAAAAACATACAACCACTATGACAAATGATATGGTGATACTCAAAGCAACTGGGAATTGAAATCCCTTATGATCCAGCAATACCACTATTAGGCTTATATCCTGAGGAAACAAGAGGTACAACACAAATGGAGGTGTGGTTCTCCCTAGTTCATGGCAGCACAATTCACAATAGGAAGAAACTGGAAGTAGCCCAAATGTCCAACAGTTGAAGAATGAATACAGAAACTGTGGTTCATACACACAATGGAATACTGTGCTTCCCTAAAACACAGTGATGAAAGCATGAAACCTCGCATGACATGGAAGGACCTGGAAACCATTATGGTGAATGAAGTTAGTCAATCACAAAAGGACAAATATTGTATGAGTTCACTGCTATAAAGAGAAACACCCACAGTTGGAGGACTCGCCTTACCCGACTTTAATGCCTATTACACAGCTACAGTGGTTAAATCAGCGTGGTACTGGCACAACGACAGACACTCAGACCAGTGGAAAAGAATAGAAAACCCAAGAATAAAACCATCAGCATATAGAC
>NW_022111327.1:12688012-12693263 GCF_000313985.2 Echinops telfairi | reverse complement strand
TGTGGAGACTCCTGCCAGCACTGAGATGCTTACACATTCACTGACTCAGCTTTCCTCCTGCAGTCGGCATCATTGCATCTGTTTTGTGAGATGGAGGAGTACTTTGTGGATTAGTGTTGGACATGTGGGTTAATGTTGGACTTGTGGGCTTGGGCAGCACTGGGTTGGGATGTTTTCTTGATGTGCACTTATGCTTTATATAAAACTCTCTCTTATACATGAGTTTCTGTGGATTTGTTTCTCTAAAGTACCCAGACTAATACAGGAGGAGACCATTCATTTCCTGCTATATAACATTGAGGCAAGGCTGTAACAAAACAGGATCTCCATAGGAATGAGAGTAGAACCTTACTGGAAAATCAAGTTAAGACCAGGGGAGGGGAACATCTACATTTTAGAGGAGGCACTGATATTTCTCTTGGTGAGTATGATGAGTAAATTGGGAGGAGAAACCTCACATCGGAGAGGAATGCTAAACAATAATTATAGGGAACCTAAGTGGACAGTAAACCTGATTTTATGTTCCCGGGTAGACACCATGAATATGTTTCTGCCCAACCCTCAGTGAACCATGTCCTGGACTAAGTAGTATGATGACCATAGATACTGGCCTTACAGGCAGCTTAGCATCCTCCAAGGACCATACCTGAAGGACTCAATGTAGAAGACCAACTGAAGGAACTGAGTTCTACCTCAAAGCTACCTATACCCCTGGACTAAGAACGGAAATACTCTGATGGGAGAGGAAGTAAAAGGTGGCCACCCCAAGAATGTGAAAATGGCGCTCCTTGGATTTTAGGTGGGATCCCTGGCTTAGTGGGTGTCTAATGAAAAGGGACCCAGAACCACCTATAGTTAATACCTCCAATGCTCCCCTTGCATTAATATGACAAGTTTTAATCTGTTAGGCTAGGATCTGCACTTGTAAGAATTAACACAGGCAATTTTCCTCAACCACCAATCCCCATGCTCAGTGTAAACAGAGCTCAATCAATTAAGATTTCAATCTGTACAAAGCAACAACTAATGGATTGCAGCTTGCAGTTGGACTTTACTCACATAAACTCATATCAACAGTATCTTAAATCCTATGTTAATGGGAAAATTATTGATGTTATCAATGCAACCGCCTTATACTCAAGGGGGATGATTGACAATGTTTTTTTGTTTGTTTCTTTTTTTCCTGCCTTCTGTTTGTTTTGTTTTGACTGCCAAAGTAAACAGAATTATTCATAACTATTAGACAAGCAGATGGATTCTGGTCTCCTACTTAACTCTAGCCCCAATTCAAGAACAGTAAGTTCTTATAGCATGGCCATGCTTGATACACTCCTTCATGAAATGATCCCTGAAGATAAGGGTGCTGTAGCAAAGTGTGGTGAAGAAAGAAAATGGTGCCAGACTATCTATTGGAATATTTTCTGAGGTCTTAAAGGCATGTACAGAAACAAGTAGCCATGTAAGTGAGGTGTCAACTAAGTCCACAGGGAAGAAGCACACCAGCCTGTGTGATCCAAAGATGACAATACCAAAACCCAAATAAGACGAAGGGAAAAGTATCAGAGCTTAAATTGTGCACACCAAATTTGTAGAAGGCAAATTTGCGGAGGACAGTGGGAGCCCAAAATCTATCTGCAGACTATCTAGTCAGATTAAGCCTCTGGCAGATCCACTCTAGCCATAGGCAAGGGACGTGAACACCTTTACTATCAGGCAGAGATTATTGTTAACTTCATGATGGTGGATCAAACCATGGTATAATATGATACTTGGTCAGTTGACCTCCCTCTTGACCCAACCTGAATTTGCTCTAGGCTCAAATATTTCACACTTGTTCCATGACAGAAATATTTTCTTAAATATTGATGGTGGTCGTTTCTTTCTTACTCATTATTGGTATTTTTATCTGTATATTATTATTCCATTCTTGCCATTTTGTTTTGTTTTGTTTTTTATTGTTTCTGTTGAGTTTCCCAGTTTGTGAAGCACAGAAGGAGTAGATGCATAGAGAAAATAACTGATGCAATGGTTTATCAGGGGTGCGGAGAAGGGTGGGAAGATGTAGAGTGTGAGGATTTGGAGAGCAAAAATTTGAAGGTGGGAGAGGAGGGAGCAAAAGAACTGATTGTGATGATGTAGATACAACTCATTTTAAAAGCAATTTAACCATGAAAGTGCATGATATGTGAATACTATATCAAGAAACTAATTTAAAAAAAAAGATACCAAACGTGACCAATGGTTACCATGGTTGAAAGAGAAAGAGTTGTTGCTTAGGGGGCATTGAGTTTATGTTAATGGTGGTGGAATAATTTGGAAAAGGATATCGATAATGGTTGTAAAACACAAAGGGTCTAATCAGTGGCACTGAATTATTTATGTAGAAGTTGTGGAATTTTAGATTGTTTTGTTGTGTATATTTTCACCACAATTAGAAAAAAATAATTACATGAATAACAGTGAGTACATGGAAGAAGAAAATTTTCTAGAATTGAATTTGGTGAGAATTGTACAACTTTTCTAGATAGGATTGGATTGTTTGGCATGTGTATGAAGAGCTCATAAGATTTAGAAATTGTAAAAAGAAACTTGAAATAAAATTTTGATAAAAAAGAATCAGCAAACTTGTAGATCACCCAAAACCCAAACTCACTGAATAGCTATAGGATAGCACAGAACTGGCCCTGGGCTTCTGAGGCTGTAAATCTTTATGGGAGTTGATCATCTCATCCCTGGCTTATGGAGCAGATTGTGGGTTTGAACTGCTGACACTGCTGTTAGCTGCCCAGTGCTTATCTGACAGCACCACCAGAACTCCTTTAATTGAAGATAGGATCATGAAAGTTATTAATGTGAGGTGTAGGGGAAAAAAAGAATTAAGAATAGCGAATATAGTCTAAGGTAATGGTGGAACAACACTATGTGGATTAATGAAGATATTATGAGAGTCTCAGAAGGGAATGAGTGTGAAAAATGGGTGGAAAAAATACTTGAAGTCTTCCAAATATTAATAAAAGCCATGAACCAACACATCCAAAAAACTCAAAGAATTCCAAACAGGATAAATTCAAAGAGATCTAAACGGAGTCACATTATAATCCAACTGTTGATATTGAAAGACAAAAAGAGATCTTAAAAGTAGCAAGAGAAAAATAACTTATCTCAATGAGATTAACGGGCGATTTCTGTTCAGAAACTATGGATGTCAGAAAACAACAAAATGACATTTCAAAAACACGGGTAGAAAAAAGACCAAAAAACTTGTCAGCCAAGGTTTCCAATCTGACAAAACTGTCAGACATTTGCAGACAAACAAAAGCTGAGAAAGTTCACTACCACAGAAAATGCAAACGGGAGTCTTTCGGGCAGAAACATAAAAAAACAGAAACATAAGGGTAATTTGAAGCTGTATGACAAAATAAAGATCTCTGATATAGGCAACTACATGAGCAAAAATAAGATCCAGTACTATTGTATTTTTAGTTTCTATCTCCATTTTTCATTTCTGGCATGTTTCAAAAGGTAAATGCCTAAATGCAATTATAAATCTATATTATGGAGTGCACAATATATAAATGTAGTTTATGACCGCAACAACAATAAAAAGAGGGGATGGAGGTATGTAGTAAATGAATTTGTGTTCTATTGAAATTAAATGGGCATAAATTAAATTAGCTTGTTATACATTTCTGATGCTAAATATCATCCCCATGATAATCATAAAGAAAATATCTAAAGAATATATACTAAGGGAAATGAGAGACAAATTAAAATGTTATACTACAAAAAAGCCAAGTCAACACAAATGATGACAGAAAAGTGTGACATAAAAAAAATAGTAAAGTGGCATAAGTAAGTCCCTTCTTATTAGTAATTAATTCAAATGGGATGAATTGTCTAATTAAAAAGGCAGAGCTTTTAAGAATGGATTAAAAATTATTCAAATAGATATGCTGTCTACATCAGATACACTTTAGATTCAAAGACCCCAGTATGTTGTAAGTGAAAGTAAAGAAAAAGATATTCTATGCAAATAGTTACTAAAGGAAAGCTGGGATGGATTTCTTTCTAATATCACACAAGGTAGACTTTAAGTAAAAAACTATAACGTACAAAAAATACATTACAAATGACAACATGTTAAGTTCATCAAGAATATAAAACAATTCTAAAGATATACACATCATATACTATACATTTACTAACATCCTCTATGACCTCAGCATTGCCCTGATACTAAAACCAACAAGTTCTAACCCAGTGCTGGCAAGTTTATTTTGATTCATAGTGACCCTTTAGGACAGAGTAGAAATGCCCCATAGAATTGTCCCATAAAGTTTCCAAGGCTGTAATATTTATGAAAGCTGATTGCCACATATAGTGTCCATAGGCTGAAATCATCTTCCTTTTGTTTGTTAGTAGCTTTAACAATTGCACCACTAGAGCTCCCTCTAGATACCATAGTAAGATAGGAACACCCCAAGAAATATATTTAAAGACCAATATCTTTTCTATGAAGGAGCTCTGGTGGGGCAATGGTTAAGCGTCTGGTTACTAACGGAAAAATCAATGGTCTCAATCACCAATTGACAGGAGAAAGATGTGGCATTCTGATTGCAAAAAGATAACAGTTTTGGAAATCTTATGAGGCAGTTTTATTCTGCACTATAATGCTGATATGAGTTGGCCTTGACTTGATAGCAGTGTTTTTGAAACATCTCTTGTGATTATAGATTTAACAATATTCAAAAAAATGTTATCAATCTGAGTCCAATAGTGATTGTACCTCAAAAATACAGACAATGACCTTTTGGGATTTATCCCAGAAATCCAAAAGTAATTAAAGAAAATCAAGCAAAGTATCACAACACATTTAGGGAACAAATGGAAAAAGAAAACAAACAAGCCTTCATCATCACCTTAGTAGATATAGGAAATACAAAAGTCTATCCTCTACTATGAAAAATGCCTTAGAAAATTAGAAATAGATAAAAACATCCTCAGCTGGATAAGGGACATTTCTGAATAAGCTACAAATGCTACCATCATACTTCATGTTGACAGACTGAAAACGTTCCCTGTATGCTTAAGAAGGGCCGACCCAAAACCCAACTATGTGTACAGCTGCCCCTTCTCCCAGAAGAATTTACTTCAAAGGACAGCATTGAAGCTGCAGCTCAGGAAGAGGGACATGTCTGATCAGAGCACACAGGAGCAAATGAAGGGGGAGGAAGAGAGAGTGGAGCACATC
>NW_022111327.1:12680939-12686856 GCF_000313985.2 Echinops telfairi | reverse complement strand
GAGTGGGGACCCAAAGCCCATCTGTAGGCGACTGAACACCCCCTAACAGAAGGGTCATGGGGAGAAGACAAGCCATTCAGGGTACATTGTAGCAACGATGAAACATATAATTTTCCTCTAGTTCTTAAATGCTTCCTCCCCCCACTATCATGATCCCAATTCTACCTTACAAATCCAGCTAGACCAGAGCCAGTACACTGGTACAGATAGGAACTGGAAACATAGGGAATATGATACAGATGATCCCTTGAGGACCAGTGGTGAGAATGGTGATACTGAGAGGGTGGAGGGAAGGTGGGGTTGAAAGGGGGAACTGATTACAAGGATCTACATATAACCTCCTCCCTGGGGGACGGACAATGGAAAAGTGGGTGAAGGGAAACGTCGGACAGTGTAAGACATGACAAAATAATAATTTATAAATTTTCAAGGGTTCATGGGGGGGCAGGGAGGGAAGGGGGAAAATAGGGAGCGGATACCAAGGGCTCCAATAAAAAGCAAATGTTTTGAGAGTGATGAGGGCAACAAATGTACAAATGTGCTTGACACAGTGGATGTATGGATGGATTGTGATAAGAGTTTTGAGCCCCCAATAAAATGAATTAAAAAAAAAAGAACCATGTAAGAACAAGGTAAGGGTGCTCACTTTCATCACTGCTATTCAATATTGTACTGGACACACAAATAAATAAATAAATGGCATAAACGATTGACATGATCCTATATAGAGAAAATTCCAAAAGTTTCCACATAAATTTACTCTGGCTAATGATAATTCAGCAAAGTTCAAGGAACAAGATCAATATACAAAAATTATTTGGTTTTTCATACAGCAGCAACAAGCTACCCTAAAAATATATTGAGGAATTTTTAATAGTTGCGTCTAAAAGAATAAAATATCTAGGAACATATTTAAGAAGGTTAGAAGCATGTACACTAAAACTATAAAACATTGCTGAAATAAATTAAAACCCACTGCCATCATGTCAATTTGGACTCGATAGGACAGAAATTGTAAATCTTTACTAAAGCAAGCAGCCTCATCTTTTTCTTGTTTGAACCACTGACCTTATGTAAAGAAATTAAAGTAGACATAAATAAATGAAAAGAATGGATTGGAAATGTTAATACCATAACTATGTCAATATGATCATAATTATCTATGTATACAATGCAATCCCTTACAAATTCTGAGACTTCTTCACCGAAATAGAAAAAGGTGACCCCCAAATTTATATGGAATTCAAATAACTAAAATAATCTGTAAAAAATAAATTACTGAATTCTAAAGGTTATCTACCTACCTACCTGCCTACCTACCATCCTACCTACCTACCATCCTACCTACCTACCTACCTACTTACCAACTACCTACCTACCTACCCACAGACTAATAAAATAGAAGTGAGATTCCAGAAATAAATTACTTCATCTATGAACAAATTATTTTTGACACGGATATTAGGCAATTTCAATGGGAAAATTATAGCCTCTTCCACAAATGGTACTGGGTGCATGCAAAAATCTTGGTATATCAGAACATGTACACTGGTACATATAAGAGCTCGCAACACAGGAAATCCAGAACAGATAAATCCCTCAGGATCAATAAGGGGAGCAGCGATAATAGAAGGGTAAGGGTGTGTGTGTGGGGAGGGAATAAGGGGAAACTGATCACAATGATCAATGTATGCCTCCCCCCTCCCAGGGTGACAGACAGCAGAAAAGTGGGTGAAATGAGACTGGTCAGTGTAAGACATGAAAATAATAACAATTTATAAATTATCAAGGGGACATGGAGGAGGGAGGGGGGAAATGAGGAGCCGATGCCAGGGGCTCAAGTAGAAAAAAAATGTTTTGAAAAAGATGACAACATATGTACAGATGTGTTTGACAAAATGGATATATCTATGGATTATGATAAGAGCTGTAAGATCATGTATATATAAAATTTAGTGAACACCTTACCTCACATTATACACAAAATTTAACTCAAATGGACAGAAACACAAGTATAAAAGCCAAAAAAATAAAACTCTTCATTGAAGACATAGAATTTGACAATTATTCCTTTATATGTTACCAAAAACATGATCAAGAAGAAAAAATAGACACACGAGATGGTATCAACATTTTAAAGTTTTATGTTCCATAGGACATTAGCAAGAAAGTGAAAATACAAACTATAGAATAGGAGAAAATATTTGAAAATCATATATGCGATAAAGGTTTGATTTCAACAACATATAAATAACTCACAATGCAACAAATTGACAAACAACACAATTAAATAACGGGCAAAGGTCTTGAGTAAACAGTTCTCCATCGAAAATCTACAAATTGCCTATAAGCACAGGCAAAAATGGTCAGCATCATTAGTCATTAAGGAAAAGAATGTCAAAGCCACAATGAAATACCACTTTACATGCACTTGGATGACTATAACAATAAAAACAAATGAAAAGTTCGAGTTATCAAAGATGTGGAAGTATCTCAATCCTTATACATAGCTTGTGAAAATGTGAAATGATGCAACTGCTGGGGAAAACAGTATGATGGTCTCTCAAAGGTTTAAATAGGTGATTACCATGTAGCCCAGTAATTGCAATTTTTTTGGTAAATCATTTTATTCAGGGCTCCTACAGCTCTTATCACAATCCATACAAACATCCATTGTGTCAAGCACATTTGTATATATGTTGCCATCATCATTTTCAAAACGTTTTCTTTCTACTTGACCCCTTGGTATCAGCTAATCACTCACCCCCCTCTCACCCTCCCTCCCTCTAAAAACCCTTGATAATTTATAAAATTTTTTTCACGTCTTACAATTACCACTGTCTCCCTTCAACCACTTTTCTGTTGTTTGTCCTCCTGAGAAAAAGAAAATTTTTTTAACAAATCATTTTATTGGGGGATTGTACAGCTCTTATCAAAATCCATACATATATCCATTGTTTCAAGCACATTTGTACATATGTTGCCATTATCATTTTGAAAATATTTTCTTTCTACTTGAGCCCTTGGTATCAGTTTCTCATTTTTTACCTCCCTCCCCCATAAACCCTTGATAATTTATAAATTATTATTATTTTTTTGCTTTTTTGTATTATTATTATTATTATTATTATTTTCATGTCTTACACAGACTGCTGTCTCCTTTCACCCACTTTTCTGTTGTTCGTCCCCCTGGAAGGGGACCATATGATCTTACTCTGCAACCCCTTCCCTTCCCATCCTAGTATCGCTACTTCTGTTATTGGTCCTGAGGGTTTTCTCTGTCCTGGATTCCTGTGTTGTGAGCTCCTATCTGTACCAGTGTACGTGTTCTGGTCTAGCCAGATTTGTAAGGTAGATTTGGGGTCATGATAGTAGTGGTGGGGAGTATTAAAGGACTAGAGCAAAATTGTGTGTTTTGTCGGTGCTATACTGCACACTGACTGACTCATCTTTTCCTTGTGAACCTTCTGACAGGGGATGTCCAGTTGGCTATTGATGGGCTTTGAGTTTCCACTCTGCCCTCCCTCTCATTCATATCGATATGATTTTGTTTTGTTTTGTTTGGGTCTTTGATGCCTGATACTTGATCCCATCGACACCTTTAAAACTCCAGACGCTATATCTTTTGATAGCTGTACACCATCAGCTTTCTTCACCACATTTGTTTTTGCACACGCTTTGTCTTCAGCGATTGTGTCAGGGAAGGTGAACATCACAGAGTGCTGTGTTAGTAGAACAAAGTGCTCTTGCATTGAGCGAGTACTTGAGCGGAGGCCCAATGTCCATCTGCTGTCATAATTCTTTATAAATAAATATATGTACATAGATCTATTCCCCTATCACTATAGATAAATGTATTTACATATATACATGCCTATGTTTGGACATCTATAAATACCCTCTGCCTCCCAGTTCTTTCCTCTATTTCCTTTTTACTTCTCTCTTGTCCCACTATCATGTTCAACCTTCATTCGGCTTTCATTAATTCCTCTCAGCTTCTTTGCCCTTGATTGAACTCCCCCAAGCATGCTATGCCCTCCTCGCTCTTGATTTTAGATTACTTGTTCTTCCGTTGTAGTAATTGCAATCTTAGGTGTATATCACAAAGCACTGAAAGCAGAGACTTAAATAGCCACTTATACACCAGTTTTCATTGCAGCATTATTCCCAATAGCCAAAAAGATGAAAACAATTCAAATGTTTATAAATGGGTGAATGGCTAGACTATATGTGGTATCTATCTATCTATCTATACAGATATACACACAATGAAGTTCTGTACATGCTACAACATTGGATGAACATTTAGAGCATTATGCTAATGACATAAGTCACATACAAAAGGACAGCTATTGTATTATCCATTTATACTGAGTATTTAGAATAGGCAAATTTATAGAGACAGAAATTAAATTAGAGGTTACTAGAGCCCATAGATAAAGGAAAATGCAATTGTAATTTTTAATTATGACAGTTTTATTGACATATAATTCATGTACCTAATACACTTCAATGGTTTGTTGTTAGGTATTGTTGACTCAGTTTTGACTCAGATAACAAATTTTATCTTATATACCTCTACAACAGAATGAAACACTGCTCAGTCCTGTGCATTGTTGCAACCACTGTGCCAATCCATCTACTTGAGGGTTGTCCCTTTTCCCCCTGCCCTTCCACTTTATCGTGTATGATGTCCTTTTCCAATAATATGTCCAAAGTACAGGAGATGAAGTCTTTGTATCCTCAATTCCAAGGGAGCATTCTGGTTGGCTGTACTTCTTCCAAGATAGATTTGTTTGTTTTTGTGGAAGTCCATGGAACTTTCAACATTCTTAGCCAGGGCAATATTTAAAATATGTAGATTCTTTTCTGCTCTGTTTCATTCAATATTCAATTTTCATATGTATCTAAGACAAAAGAAAATACCAGAGCTTGGGTCAGTCATACCTTAGTCCTCAAAGTAATATCCTTGCCCCTTCAATACTTTAAAGAGAGTTTATGTCACAGATTTACCCAATGCAATAGGTTGTTTGATTTCTTGACAGTTGGCTTCCATGAGCATTGATTGTGGATCCAAGCAAGATGAAATTCTTTACGTTGAATTGTAATCCATACAGAAGGCTACAATCCTTGATTTTCATTAATATGTGCTTCAATTCCTCCTCTCTTTCAGCCAGCAAGGTCTTGTCATCTGAATATCACATGTTGTAAATAATTCTTCCTCCATTCCTGATGCGAAGTTTTCTTTCAGATAGTCTAGCTTCTCTGATTATGGCTCTGCATACAGATTGAAGAAGTCTGCTGAACGGAAACAAATTCCTCTTGAATTTGTCATTCACTGCCAAGTAAACCAAATAATTGTTTTAAAATGTCCAATAACAGTCCATTTCAACTTACTAATGCTTTTGACATCTGTCTTTATGTGCTACATTTAATTTCCGACTATTTCTAGCTTTCTTGGATTCATACTTTGTACATAACTGTTTCTTCTCGTTTTGAGTCATGTCCCATCAGCAAATGGAGGTCCTGAAAGCTTTACTCCACACTTGATTATTATTATTAATTTGAGAAGGTAACTTTTCCTCCGTCTTATTTTGAATGCCTGCCAAACTGAGAGGCTCATCTCTGAACACTGTATTTGAAAATGTTCCACTACCATTCATGATGTTTTCAGTGTCTATGTTCCGCTGCTCTTTTTTTTCCTAATGATTTTATTAGGTGCTCATACAACTCTTATCACAATTCATACATACATCAATTGTGTAAAGCGCATTTGTACATTCATTGCCCTCATTATTCTCAAAACAGTTCCTCTGCATTTAAGCCCCCAGCATTGGGTCCTCATTTTCCCCCTCCCTCCCCATTCCCCCCTCCCTCATGAGCCTTTGATAATTTATAAATTATTATTTTGTCATAT
>NW_022111327.1:12637787-12680420 GCF_000313985.2 Echinops telfairi | reverse complement strand
GGCTTTGTTGCTTCTGAGCTTGATGGCCGCTTGATTACCTTCAAGCCTTTAAGACCCCAGACGCTATACTTTTTGATAGCCGGGCACCAGCAGCTCCGCTATTTCCTTTTTTTTTTTTGGTTCTCTGTTAATAGTCTGGAAGCTCTGCTGAAACCTGTTAATCTTAGGTGTTCCTACTGCTATTTGAAATACTGGCTGAATAGCTTCCAGCATCAAAGCAATACATAAGCCATCACAGTATGGCAAATTGATACATAACTGGTAGTACAATGGTGTAAATATTTCTAGAAGGGTAGAGTTATTGTTTAATTGGTACAGAGTTTCTGTTGGGGTTTAAGAAGTCTTTTAGTGAATTGTAGAGAGTGGTGATGGTTGCGTAGCATTGTGAACTCATTAATGCCACTTAAAAATGGCTTGGCTTGACCCTGTGGTTGCCCCATGGGCTCAAAACATGCAATGAGTATGAGGATGGGGCAGAACTGGGCAGTGCTTCATTCTGTTGTGCATATGAGGTGGAACTGACTTGACAATACCTAACAATGACTGAATTGTCAAATTTTATCTTATATACATTTTATCACAATAACATATTTTAAAAGTTATTAGAACCCATTGAGAAATGTGATTAAATGTATTGATTTACAATGTAAAAATCCTCCACTTGCTCTTGCCGCTCTATATACATAAACATTGTCCCTCTTTCCTGATGATGAATCCAGGAAGTTTCCTGTAAAGACTTCTGATGTCTTTTCACCATAAGCAAAAGGAAATCACCTTAAATGCAGACCCTGGGGCACTCCCTAGTGTCTCTGTTCTTTGTTGTTAGAATTGCAGTTTTCATTTCCCCTTTCATTTCTTTATTTTTGGTAGGGGAAAACGAAGCATTTTAATTATGGTGTTGGTTAAGAATATTGAATATACCATGGACTTCAAGAAGAACAAACAAATCTGTGCTAGGAGAACAGCCCGAATGCTCTGTAGAAGCTAGGTGGGAAGACTTCTACTCCTGTACTTCTAAAAAGGTTATGGGGAGAGATCGGTCCTTGGAAAATGACGTTGTGCTTGGTAAACTAGAGGGTCAGCGAAAAAGATGAACACCCCAAGAAATACTGGCTGAATAGCTTCCAGCATCAAAGCAATAACAAGCCCCACTGTTGTGTCAGCAACTGACACAGTGGCTGCAACAATGGTCTCAATCATAAGCACACTCCTGAGCAAGGCACAGAGCAGGGTGGTGACTGATCCTGCTTTACATTGGGCCGCTGTAAGAACTCTGCACGCCTTGATTTAAATCAATTCAGTAGTTTTGGCACCTTCAAGGCACTGAAATCACGGTCCTTTTAAATGGTCTGCATTTCCCCCTGGAGAGGGTACATCGTCCAAGGCCTCCAGTGAGTGGCTTGCTGGCTAAAAGTGGCAGACATCCTTCTGAGCACATGGATTCTTCACTTTTAATTCTTCCAGTCTCTGTGTTTGTGGTGGGGTAGATATGTCACTACACCACTGTTAAAATGGATGGTATGTCACCACCTGACCGCTTCAAAAATATTGCTGACACAACAGTGGGGCTTGTTTTGATACTACAATTTCATAAACTATTTACAAATAACTCCAAGGTCTTTAACTTCTCTCCTTTTCTTACAAGAGGATAAGCTTATATACATGTAAAATAACTTAGAATTTCGAAACTTTAAGCCACCACATTATTCTAGGAATAGAAGTCATTCTGGTTTTTATATTTCTTCTCTCAGCGAACAACTGAGAATATTTTTTACCATCCAAATGGCAGAACCAGATTTAGAATCAAGTCAGAGCTATTTGAAAAGTGTATGAGACTATGACGTTATATGCTGCATTGTTGCTAAAGATAAACTAATGTGCAATTTCCAATTTCCCCTCCCTTACTGCCTAGATTATAAACTTTGCTGGCATTTATTTCGATCTCCTTTTTAGAAAGAAGCTTCAACTCACCACTTTCATTTGAGAATATATTTTAAAGGCTGCCATCTAAAAACCAAGGAGAACACTTTATTCTTGTTGTAAGCATAATAAAATGAAATAATCCAGACTAACATTAATTTGAACTTTACCTTGGAACATGTCCATGAAGAACAAAGGAAGGCAGACTAATGCTCTATGCCATTATCTTCTCTCAAAGACTCTGCGACAGTAAAATATTGCTTTGGAATTACTTGTTGCTTAGATGCATCATGAAGACTTGCCCTGATTCCTGTATCTTATCTGTCTTTCCACTTTTTTTAGCCACTATTTTACCTCATTTGGATTCCTTATCTTTCAAATCCCGCTATTTGGGAGGATAAGCTATGGGCCGATTTAGATGGATGGTCAATTCTCATATGGCAGGAAGGTTCACGAACTCAGCTTTGCTGTCATTCATTCCTAAGTATTTAAAGGGATATCATTGCTATGGTTTTCAGGACTTTATCGAGAATATTGGCCAGCTAATTTGTTTGAGTCATATTATTTCATGTTATTATTTTATATTTGTAGACCTCCTCCAAAGCTGACTTTGGTTCTACTTGGATTTATTTAAGTAAGATAGGGAAATAAAGTTAGCTAAATGTTGATAAGCTTCCACATGCCTTTATTTAATATAAAATATCAATATGCTTACCACAGTATAGTAACATTACATGTTAAAATATTAAAATCAATGAACATATATAGAAAATAAAGATTAAGTAATATTATTAATATAATATAATGCCCCCTCCAATTTACTGCCATCTAGTTGATACCAGCTCATAGTGACCTCATATAGCAGCGATTCTAACCTGTGGGTCAGGACTCTTTTGGGGGTCAAATGACACTTCCACAGGGATCGTCTAAGACCATCAGAAAACACATAAATATTTCACAATATATACTTACATATTGTTTTGTGATTAATCACTATGCTTTAATTATGTTTATGTTCAATTCATAACAATGAAAATACATCCTGCATATCAGATGTTTACATAATGATTCATAACAGTAGCATAATTTCAGTTATGAAGTAGCAATGAAACTAATTTTAGGGTTAGGGGTCACCACAACATGAGGAACTGTAGTAAAGGGTCGCAGCATTAGGAAGGTTGAGAACCACTGCTATATAGGGTTTCCTAGACTAAATTTTTACAGGAGCAGAAAGTCTCATCTTTTTCTTGTGGAGTGAATGGTGGATTTAAACGACTGACCCTGCGGTTAACAGCCCAACTCCAGACCCAAGTGCCACTTGGCTCAAATTCTAATTTTAGCAAACTTTTCAGTGTAGACTGTCACATTGTTTACCGGTTCGTTTAGAAAGGGAAGAACAGTTATAGGGAAGGTGCATACTCACTCTCATTCGCTGCCATTGTGTTGATTCCAACACACAGGCTCACAAAGAGTACTCAAAAACAGGACCCCTCCAATCTACACATGGCAGTGAGCCTGGTCATCTTTTCAAATGAAAATATCCCAAGGAGAATTTCAATATACTACCTTTGATTTTAGGTTGGAATTAAGTTGCTAGAGGCTAGGGTAGAGGTTAGAAAAGTTTCTTTGTAAAGAGTCATCGAACAAATACTTTAGATTTTGAAGGCTATATGACCTTTGTCCCAATTACTTGGCTCTGCTGTTGTAGCATAAAAGTAGATGTAACAAAATACAGTTGAATGAGTGTGCACTTTTCCAATAAAACTTTAACCACAAAAATAAGGACTGGGTAGAATTTGGCCTGTGAACTATAGGTTGCTAACCCTGGGTTAGGACACTGATTTAAAGCACAGCAGAGTTTATTGGTACGTTGACTTTAACACAGCAAACATTGTGAAAATTGTGGAGATAACTGAAAGAATGCTCTGAGATCGGATATCTATTTTATATTTTCCCCATAAATCCTGGCATCTTCATTCTACTAAGATTCACATCACTTCATTCTACCAAGACGATGTCAGCACTTGAGTTGACAGTTTGACTAAAAGGATAGAAACTTCTGATTTCCACTTACTATTTATCTTTTTCTCATCACTTTCTTAGAACTAGCAAGACCTGGAATTTTACTACAACATTAGAATTTCTAGATGGCCCCTTTACAGCAAATTTCATAAAGCAATCAATCACTTACCTTAGAAAGGATCTTTATAGGAGCAACTTGAAGTAGAATAGGCAGAATTATTACCATGTCATTTCACTCCTGTTTCTAATTTATGTTGTTTTCATATTCCCAAGCCTTTGAGAACTCATCTAAATAATTTTGTGCAACTACAGAAAACCTGACTAGCTAGGGGAGGACATCAAAGACATCTACATGAAGAAAACAAAGGGTTATTTAAAAGATAAGAAATAAAGGAAAGACCAAAGTGGATGCCAGAAGAGATTCGGGAATTTGCCATATAGTGTAAAGTGTCAAATGCAAATGGAAGATATGATGAGATAAAAGTGTTAAATATGAAATGTCAAAGGATAGCTTGAGAAGACCAAATAAAGTATTATAGTGAAATGTGCAAGACCTGGATTTGGAAAGCCAAAATGGAGGAACACGTTCAGCATATCTTCAAGTGAAAAAGCAAACTTAAGCCTAGAGTTGTAATATTGAAGGATTCTATGGGCAAAATAGGGAAGGATGCAGGAAGCCACAAAAGACAATGAATGAGCAAAGGACATGAACAGATTCTGAGTTCACCAACATAATGGCTAACGAACCTGAACAAAGGTTCACAGTCATTAACCCTCCAAGAGATGCAAATGAAAGCAATGATGAGATATCACCATATACAGTGCCAGCCCAATTGAAAAACAAAACAGAAAACAACCACAGCTGGAGAGGGTAGGGGAGGCTGGAACTCTGGTATACTGCTGGTGGGCTTGTAAACATATACAACTGTTGTGGACATTGATGAGGTGCTAACTTAAATAACCAGGAAAGAAATTCCATACCATCCCCAAATACCTGTTAGATACATACCCTTAAGAAGAGACCTAGCACTCACTAATAGTTACATGCACTCCCATGTTCATTGCAATACTGCTCACACCAGAAAGAAGTTAGAAACAACCCAAATGCCCATTAGTAGAAGAATGGATAAGAAACTTTGGTATATACACACAATGGCATACTATGCATTACTAAAAAACAAGGATGCTACCACAAAGAGCCTCATAGCATGGATGGATTTGGAGATCAGGCACTGCATAAAGTTAGTCAAACCCCAAAGGGCAAATATTGTATGGGACGACAGCTATGAGGATAAAAAAACAACAACAACACAAGACAGAGGCTTACATAACAAAGAGCAGGTTTTGGAAGTCACCAAGGATGGAGGGTCAGGGTGGGGGCGGGGGGAGAGGTCAAGGAAGGAAGGATAAAGAAATGATCTAGAGCAGGGGTTGGCAAACTTTTGAGATGAAAGAGACTATCCTGTTCCTCACAACAATTTAAAAATTATTTGAAAGCCATAAATGTATTTTTAGAAACAAATGAAATCACCACTATCTGAATAAAATCCTTGTGAATGTTTCAGTTTTACTTCAGAGCCACATATGGCTCAAGAGCCGTAGTTTGCCGACTCTTGGTCTCAAGGGGTGACAGATGTTGACTTGGGTGAAAAGGAGGATGGAGAAGAGAAATCAGAAAAGGCATTAGAGGTGGTGATTGATGTTTGAACAGTGAATTCAGAGTTGGTGGACTGAAATGTAAATCTCCTACTCAAGTCACAATAAAATTGGTAAACAACAATGGGAAAAATACAGAATCTTTGTACCAAAACCACTTGGTTGACATCCAACCATTTCAAGAGGGAGTATACGAACAAAACCCACTGGTACTAATGGAAGAAGTCCAAGTTGCACTGAAGGTATTAGTGCAAACCCAGGCTCCAGGACTTGACGAAAGACCAATAGAAACGTTTTAACAAGCTAGTGAAGCACAGGAAGCCCTCACTTGTCTATGCCAAGGAATTTGGAAACCTGGCCAATTTACAGGAAGAGAGTCACGTTTGTGCCCATTCTAAAGAAAGGTGACCCAACAAAAGGCAGAAATTGGCATCAATATCACATGCAAGTAAAACTGTGCTGAAAATCATTCAACAACAGTTGCAGAATAATATCATCAGAGAGTTGCCAGGAATTCAGGGCAGATTCAGAAGAGGCTATGGAATAAGGGATATCATCACTGATTTCAGATGGGTGTTGGCTCAAAATAAAAAACACCAGAAGTATATTGACATGTGTTTAACTATGCAAAGGCATTTGACTGTGTGGATCACAACAAACTATGGGTAGTCTCAAGAAAAATGGGGACTTCAGAACACTTCATTGTTGCTCATACGGAACTTGTACGTGGATCAAGAGGCAGCTGTGTGAACAGAACGAAGGAATACTGTCTGGTTTAAAGTCAGGAAAGGTGTGCATCAGGTTTGGATCACCAACCAGGTGGGTTGACACAGTGGCTGCAACAATGGGCTAAAACCTAGTATTTCATTTTGACTTAGCAGTATTTCATTCTTTTGTGCACAGGATCTCTATGAGGTGCAATCACCTTGCACTTAACTAACAACAAAGACATATATTTGCGTATAATATATATCAGAAAACCACGTACTACTAAGTCTTATTTTCCACTGCGGACTGGAAGAAAAGGATCCTTTATAAAGCTCTTTCACATATGTTTTCTCTTTTAATTTAATTAAATTACTTTTCCAGATGCATCATAGAGAAGATAAAGTTACTTGCCCAAGGTCACCCAACTAGCTAAGAGTGCAGCCAGGCTTCCAAACCAGATTTGTCTGAATCTAGCGGCCCTGCTATTCCCACTACATCACAATACCTCCAGGAAGCCGCTTACGGTTCTTGGCAGGCTTTGTCTTTTTTTTTTAGTCTAAGCTATTTTCAAGTAAATCATAGATGAACGGAGTAGCATGTTATGTGATTCTCTTCCTATCGTTTCTAAGGACACATTTTCAAAAGGATATATGGTGGATACTTTTGTTCAAACAACCATAGTCATATAACTAGAATATTTCCAAATAAGGGTGACTTCCAAAAAGGAATTTGCATTCTTGGCAATCATGATGCATACTTTGAGAATGCAACTACATTTATCATTCATCCTTTAAACTTTATCATCTCCCTGTTCAGCAAAGAATTACATTCTAGTTTTTTTTATTGTTGGTTTTTTTTTTTTTTGTAAAGGCTGTCTTGGTGATATTCTTTTTAAATTTGATGTAATCAGACTTCCTGGCAATGTGTTGAGTGTTCTGGAATTGACTTTTGTTAGGTGCAACCCTGTATACCCCTGAATATGGATATGAGTAATGGGTAGAAGGTAACATAAAGATCTTAAGGTACAGATATCTAAGTCTGTGCTTTTGCACAAGTTGAAACTAAAACATCATAGTGAATCATTGCATGATTAAAAAGTAGGGTACAGAGAATGGATTCTTAAAATTATCATAATATATATCACATCTCAATCACTGTTGTGCAACAATCCAACTATTTTCTATAACACATATTTCAGACACTGAGCCCCAATTGTGGAACTCCATGGTGGGGAACTGAAGGGAGGGGGGGGAAAATCTAACCTCAATCCTTCTCCTCCTTAGGGTTGAGTCATACCTGTGTGTTCTTATGTGGGTCTGAGGCACTGGGCAGGGGAACAGATTGGTGCGAGTAGCGGTGATGAGAGAATAGACATTAATCAGACATCTACATTGATTACTGCTGGGATATTCACTTTTCTGGCCCATATTCCTCAGACCATACCATTGTGTCTAGTCTAACTTGTAGTGCCCCTGTATAGGGTTTCTACAACTATATCTTAATGGGAGCAGAAAACCTCATCTTTCTCCTGCAGAGTAGCTGATGGGTTTGAACTGCTGAGCTTTCTATTAATAGCCCAATGCCTAACCCACAGCATAACCAAGCCTCCTTTCTGACCCAAATCACTCATTGCCATCGAATTGATTTTGATGTTGGAACAAGCCCCTTCGGTTTTCAATCATCTTTATAGGAACAGAAAGCCTTATCTTTCTTCCCAGGTTTCAATCTGCTGATGTTGCACTTAGCAGCACAATTCATTACCCACTCACCACAGGCTCTTCAGACCCACATAGTCATTTTAACTCAGAGGAACTTGGCAGTTTTCCGGCTGCTTCTTGGGCTTTTAGTATGCCAACTCCGCATACAGACTTTCCTGCCAAGAAACACCTCACAGCCATTCCTATCAAAGGTCTTGATGCTTCTATGTTGGAACTGCTGGGAAATGAAATAAAAGTCCTTGATTCTCTTAAAGAGTCACGTTTCTCTTGCATTTCAGCCTTCTCCACTCCTTCAACTTGAAAGAATCCATTTCTGGTGGGAGGAACCCCTTCTTCCTTTCTATACTTGTAACGCACTCTGTGCTTATGAAACTGTTTCCTCTAGGGGTTTAGACTCTTATCAGGCCTTTTCTGTTTTGTTCTTTGCTTTCTCTCTTCCCTCAAGACTGTGAGAATAGAGCCAACTAGCTACTTGGGTGAAGGGAAGAAAATACGTAAAATACGTTGAGAGAAAAAAAATCACTTAATGTCTCAAAGATTAACCAGTCATCTCATCCACAAAAAACTATTAAATCTGTTGCTTCAAGTATCTTTTGACTCATAGTGACGCTCTAGGACAGAATAGGGTTTCCAAGGCTGTAAATCTTTATGGAAGCAGACTGCCACATCTTTTCCCCAAGACCCTAAACATTCTAACCAGTGAAATTCTTCTCTGGCAGGTTTTATTAAGGAACTTTGTAAATTAGTGAACTTAAGGAACTTTTATTTGGAGTACAAAATAATTGTGATATGGTGAAGAAAGGGCTACACTTAAAATATATATATATACTTCTATTGGGGGCTCTTACATCTCTTATCACAATCCATACATTCCTCCAGGGTGTCAAGGACATTTGCACATAATGCCACCATCACCTCTTTGAAAGCATTCTCTTCCCACTTGAGCCCCTGATATCAGCTCCCCATTTTTTCCCCCGCTCCCTCCCTTGCCCACCCTCTCTCATGGACACTTAGTAAGTTATAGATTACTTTTTCCCATAGTTTACATCATCCTCCATCATCCCTCACCCACTTTTTCATTATTCTTCCCCCTGGGAGGGGGTTCTAGTTGGTCCTTGCAATCAATTCCTCCTTTATCCCCCCACCCTCTCCTAATCCTCCTGGTATCTCTACTCTCATTGTTGGTCCTGAAGGATTTATCTATCCTGGATTCCCTGTGTTGCGGGCTCTTTTCTGCATCAGTGCATCTGCTCCAGTCGAATCTGATTTGTAAGGTAGAATTGAGGTCATGATAGTGGGGGGGAAGGAAGCACCAAAGAACTAGAGGAAAGGTGTGTGTTTCATCGGTGCTATACTGCACCCTGACTGGCTTATCTCTTCCCTGTGACCCCTCTGTGAGGGGTTGTCCACTTGTCTACTGAGTTAGTTAATTGTGCCAACTTGGCCGATAATCACATGTGGGGCTAATTGAAAGGCGGAGGGATAAATGGGTGGTGAGCCTCACCTTTTTAGTTCTCGGGTCTCTTGCTTTGTGATGGTCGCACCAGGGTGCAGCTGCCTTAGCAGTTCCCTGCTTCAGCTTGCAAGATTGACTTCCTACAAGACATCCCCAAGGAGAAGCTGCATGGACCTATCCCGATGCAGCCCTGGGTGCTGGAGGAGCCCTGTGGAGACCCCTGCTAGTGCTGTGATGCTTATTCGTTCACTGATTCAGCTTTCCTCCTGCAGTCGGCATCATTGCCTCTGTTTTGTGAGGTGGAGGACTTTGTGGACTGGTGCTGAGTTAATGGATTAATGTTGGACTTGTAGGCTTGGGCAGCATTGGGTTGGAATGTTTTTGTGATGCACATTTTCTTTACATAAAACTCTCTCTTATCCAATGGTTGCTGTGGATTTGTTTCTCCAAAGTACCCAGACTAACACATCTACAGATGGGCATTGGGTCTCCAATCCATGTCCCTGCCCCCCACCACCATTCACCTTGGGTATGGTTTTATTCTGGGTCTTAGATTCCTGATACCTGATCCCCTCAACACCTCATGATCACATAGGCTTGTGTGCTTCTCCCATGTGGGCTTTGTTGCTTTCTGAGATAGATGACTGCTTATTTATCTCCAAGCCTTTAAGACCCCAGATGCTATCTCTTTTGATAGCCGGGCACCATCAGCTTTATTCACCATATTTGCTTATGCACCCATTTTGTCTTCAGCAGTCGTGCTGGGAAGGTGAGCATCACAAAATGCCGGATTGTTAGAACAAAGTGTTCTTCTGTTAAGATAGTACTTGAGTTGAGGCCCAATGTCCATCTGCAACCTTAATTCTTAACATACAGATATGAGTACATAGTTCTATTCCCCTCTCATTATATGTATATTTACATATGTACATGCCTGTATTTAGGCCACTATAAATGTCCTTTCCCTCCTGGTTCTTTCCTCTATTTCATTTTTACTTCCCTATTGTCCCACCATCATGTTCAGCCTTCATTCGGGTTTAGTAATTCCTCACTGTTACCATTGCCGAAAGGGCTACTCTTGTGAGCGTTTCCCTCATCTGTTTGTCTTCAGAGAACAGCTTCACAGAAGTGCTTTGGCTTGTCAACCTCAGCAAGTGGGTCGTCTTCTCTCCTTTGGCATCCCTCAAACTTCCTCTTTCATTTGTTCCTCATGATGGTTTTGCAGGTCCAGATAGCTACCAACTCTCAGAGCAAGTGGTTTGGTTGAGGCCTGCCGTTCAAGTTATGTCCATTTTTACCCTCAGCTACAGAATCAATCCTTTTCTGGTGGATGGAGGCTTGTCTAGTTATCATTGATACTGATTACAGAGAAGTCAATTGAACCACACATAGGTAAATAAACTGCAGGCACAAGTCTTCTGAAATGGTTAGATGTATTGGAAAGGAATGGTGTGGCTCAGAAACTGGGAATTTGGGCATTTTACACAAGTTCACGAATGGAAGAATGTGGTTAAAGGAAGTCTCAGTGGGCTATATTCCGTGCAGAATTATGAGAACAGACAGATACACTGCAGAAGGCCTACCAGCTGTTGGATAAGACAACAGTAGCACTAATGGATGAAGCAGCATAGTTTAATAATTGTCAGCGGGACGCTGCAGCCTGACTGCCTGAGTTCATTAGCTAGTCCTACCATGCAAAAATTGTGAATTATGGGCCTAGTTATTTTTTCCTCTCTGTGTCTTTAGTACTTTATCTGTGAAATGGGGGTAATATGCGAATCTGACTCATGGAGCTGTTATAAGTATGGGATGAGATAATATGCATAAATCCCTTAATACATTGCTTGACCCTGAGTAGCTATTACATATTAGTTATTACAAAATAACTATTACCTTGTAGAAAGAGGGCTCGTGGTGCTATTGGATTAATGTTCATCTTAGTGGTTAAAACTCACCAGCTACTCATGGGGCCATCTGTCCCCTAAAGTTTTACAGTCTCAGAATCTCTATAGGGTCACTGTTGGTCAGAATCCTAGCACATTTCCTTGTTCTCATTTGGAACCTGTATTTGGCTGACGGGGCAATTGTGCAAGCAGAAGGAGGGCATACAATATGGTTTTAAATCGGGAAAGGTGTGTGTCAGGGTTTCATCCTCTCACCATGCTTATTTAATCTGTATTCAGAGCAAATAATCTAAGAAATTATATTATATGAAGAAGAATGTGGCATCAGGATTGGAGGAAGGCTTATTAACAACCTACAATATGCAGATGACACAACCTTGCTTGCTGAACGCAAGGAGGACCTGAAGTACTTGCTCATGGAAATCAAGGATTTCAGCCTTCAGTGTGGATTATAACTCAATGTCAAGATGAATTAAAATCCTCACAACTAAACTAGTAGGTAACGGAGATTATAATAAATGGAGATTATGATAAATGGAGAAAAGATTGGTGTTTGTGAAGAATTTTGTCTTACTTGGATCCACAATCAAGGCTCATGGAACCACAATCAAGAGATACATTGCATCTTGGGTCAATCTGCTGAACAGATATGTTCAAAAGCAATCTGTTGAAAAGCAAGGTTGTTGCTTTGAGGACTTAGGTGTGCCTGACAGAAGCCATGGTATTTTCACTCACCTTTTATGTATGTGAAAGTTGAACGTGGAATAAGGAGACCCAAAGAAGAATCAATGTGCTTGAATTATGGGGCTGTCAAAGAATATTGAAAGTACTAGGGATTGCCAAAAGAACAAATATCTGTCTTGGAAGAAGTACAACCAGAATGCTCCTCAAAGGCAAGAATGGTGAGACTTCAACTCATGTACTTTGGACATGTTGTCAGGAGAGACTGGTCCCTGGAGAAGAATATATCATGCTTGGTAAAGTAGAAGGGCAGTGAAAAAGAGGAAGCCCTTAGACAAGATGGACTGGCACAGTGACTATATTGATGTGCTCAAACATAAAAAGAACTATGAGCATGGCACAGTTTCGCTCTTGCCAGTATGAGTTGGAATCAATCAGATGGCAGTTAACAACAGCACCACGAGTTGGAATCGACTCAGTGGCAGTAGGATGACTTATAGAAATATCTTAATAACAGATTCAGTGAAGATCAATGTCTATGTGAAGACTGAAGAACAGCCAAACCACGCCCATCATCATCCAGGAACTATTTTGTTGTCCTTCAATCAACACAGACATTTATTTTCCCTGAATCCATGATTAAGTTTTAATGCAAGTGTGACTGCAAGGCACAATATGATGAGGAGAGTACATTTTAGTCATTGATGGTTATAAAATGGAAGATACTTATGAACAATAATGTGTTATGAGATGAATTTGAAGGGAGAGAGATATAAGATACTCAATACCACTAGTACTTGAACACGGATAATTAAAACAGCAATAAAAACAGATCAAACCCATTGTTAGATTACTTTCCACCAAGCAACTCCAGCTTTCAGTGTGGAACTTTCCCAAAGCTTTCAGGAAGCAACAAACATTTTTTTTTGGTGGTCTTTGATATCATATGGAGATAACTTTTAGCCTTTGATTGCCAAGTAAGCTCCAAGTGTAAGTTGTTTACACAGTTTCCCAGGCCACAATTCTTTCCTGGGAGATAGTGACTGATGACATTATAGAACAAAGCACATTGTCCCGTCGTCACTCTGCAATCCGAAGAGCCAGGATAACCCTGCAGAAACCTCATCCTTAATGTTCATAGCACTGAAAAGCGCTCCTGATGAGGGAGAATTTAGGGCCAGGATCTCCAAAGGAACGTTTCCCCATCCCTCTGGCTTAAATAAGCTGGAGACACAGAAGAATGCAAGACCATATTTTATGCATAAAAACCACTGTTGGGGTGGTTCTGGAAAAAATGTTTCAACTCAAACATTGGACTCTTAGCATTTCTGCCAAACCAGTTCATTTTTGTCTTTCATGAGGGGTAGAAGCATGAGACAAGCGGCCTTTCCTCCCAAGGCCACACATTCTCCTTCTGGCAGCTCAGTTTGAACTTCTGATTTATATAGTTTGTTTAATTAAAAATATGAAGAATTTGGCTTCTCAAATTCTTTCCCACATTCTGATTCCCTATATCTAAGGCTTCAAGGATTTTTTTCCCCAAAGGCTTCTATCCTCTCAGAGAAATAAAAAAGAAGCCCGCTCAACATCCTTCCCTCCTTTTCTTCCCAGGCTCATCCACACGATGAGAGTGAGAAACCCTATTTCCTGCTTCAGATTTTGTTAACCCCTCTAGTTATCCCAGAATCTAATATGAAACTTAACGAATGCATTTGCAAAGTATTTAGTGAGTTTTTAAATATAGAGACCACGAAGTATAGATCATTACAAAATTGTTGTTGTGTGCCTTCCAGTTGTTTCTAACTCATAGTAGAACTGCCCAATAGGGTTTTCTTGATTGCAAACTTTATGGAGGAGCCCTGGTGGCGCAGTGATTAAAGCACTTGACAGCTAACCAACAGGTGCTCCGAAGGGGAAAGATATAGTGGTCTGCTTCCTTAAAGATTTACAGTCTTAGAAACCTTCTGTGGCAGTTCTATGTGTCCTATGAGTCATACTTGACTTGAATGTACTGGTTTGTTTATTTTTTTACTCTTTATGGAAGTAGATCATCAGATCTTACTCTCTTGGAGCCACTGAGTGAGTCAACACTTCCAGGCTTTTGGTTAGCAGGAAAATGCTAAGTCTTTTTACCAATAGGTTTCCTTGTAATAACATAATGTACCCAATTCTTTTGGAGATCACCTAAGAAGGTCTGGGAAGTTGTAATTAACACAGGAAAGGCTTGGATTTAATTTAATAATAGAAATGGAAAATTCATAACACATTTTAGCCAAGTTTGGTTCTCAACCTATTACATATACAAGGGGCTATCCCCGCAAACAGAAAAAGCTCCGCTGGGCGGAGCTTTCATAGTACACATGTTTCCCGCGAGGTGAGCAGCAAGCGACTCGCTCTGAGTTAATTCACCCAGTGGCTTCACCTGGGAAGGTTCTCTCTGGTTACAGTGAATTTTTTTGTAAAAGAAGTTTCACTTGAGCCTCCTATTTTGTGATGGCCAATTTAAGAGAACAGCCTGTGGCTGTGAAATTTTGTTTCCTGCTCAGGAAAAATGCCACAGAGACTGTTGTGATGTTGAACACAGCTTACAAGGACAGCACTATGGGAAAAACTCAAGTGCACGAGGGGTTTTCTCATTTCAAAAAATGGTGCAAAGGTCATTTGCCAGAAGAAGCCAGCTCCTAGCACAATCACTATGGGTTCGGTAGGCGCAATTGTACAGCGATAATAAGTAAATATTATAGTAAGGTTATAGAGAGCATGAGAGATAAAAGAGATATATAGAAATAAATGGAGTCAGACACATATTATGATAGCATGCTCACCTCAGCCCCGCTTGGTGGTCCACGTGGAGGGAGTGAGAGAGATTTAATGCTCCCCAAGCTTTTATACTCTCTGGGGACATTGGGGACGTGCAAGCCCCCACATTACAGGTGAAGACATACGTCACAGGAAAGGGTTGTGCTACAGGTATTACAGTGATGGGAGGAGGTGATCTAGGGACATATGCACTACAGAAGGAGAAGGGATTGGGGTGTACATGCGGCAAGATAGGAGGCAAGATAGGCGGATCCTAGATTTCTGGTAACAGCTTAACTTGATTTTGGGTCTTCTTAGGAACCATTATCAGTTGGGTGTGAACTCCGCCCACAGGAGCTAAGCTAATGGCCTTTGGCTCCAGAGAGAGGTAGTCTATTGTCTCCGGCAGCAGGGAGCAGGCCCAGCCCTGCTGTGGGATGAGACAGCAGTCTGGCAGCAAGGATCTGACTTCTCCCCACAGTCATTGATGACAAATCTCATTCTGGATGTCTGTTAACTTCCTGAATGGACAAAAGCGTTGACAACATTTGTGCACTTGTGCTCAAAGACTGATGATGGACCACTGAAGAGATGGGAAGTTATCTGGAGTATCTTGAAGCTCGATTCAGTGAATTTTAATGGGAGATTTGGGAATGAGAAGTATTGCTGTGAAATTTGTGCCTTGGTTTCTGACTAACCAGGAAAATGAGTGTCAAGTGGAAACATGCCATGCTTTGAAAACACAGCTCCGGAGCGACCCACACTTTTTCCTTAAGGTCATTGCTGGTGAGGAGACATGGTGCTATTCTTACAACCCCCAAAGCAAACATCAATCAAGCCAGTGGAAGATGCCATCATCACTTCACCCCACAAAGGTTCATCAAGTGATATCAAAGTTCAAGACGACGATCATTTGTTTTTTTGATGTGAGGGAGATACTGAATTTGGAGTTTGTTCCACCAGGTCAGTCTGTTAATCATGCTTTCTAATGAGAGGTCCTGAAAAAATTGCATAACAGTGTACGAGAAAAAAAAAACAAGGCCTGAATTTGCCACCATGATAATACACATGCTCACGCAGCCTTCTCATTGCACCCGTTTTTGGCAAAAACCAGCATGTCTCTCATGCCCCATGCACCTTACTCACCTGACCTTGCTCCATGCAACTTTTTTTCGTTTCCGTGCATGAAGAGGGACATGAAAGGACAGAGATTTGATGACATAGAAGAAGTGAAGAATAAAAGCAAGGGAATTGCTGTCAGCCATCCAAACAGATGAGTTTGAAAAATGTTTTGCAGAATGTAATCACAGATTTCACAAATGTATTAAGTGTAATGGAGAGTACTTTGAAGGTGATAAGGCTGTTTTATAAAAAAATTAAATACATAGCTTTGAAAAAAATTCCAGTTATTTGGGGTATCTCCTTTGTGTGTGTGTGTGTGTGTGTGTACACACACATATATATTTGTGTTGTGTCTAACGGTAGATTTTGACTCATAGTGACTCCATGTAAATGAGAAGAACTTCCCCTTGGAAATTTTTAGGCTACAATTTTTATAGGAACTACTATAAAATCCAATGTTGTACCCATAGACACTGTCAACTTCCTCAAATTGTGAAGTGTCTTGCTTCATGATGGAAGCATACTTATTCAATCTTTTTGCTCCAATTGCAAAACAACTTTACTGGACCCAACTGTCAGATCTTTCCTAATCTGAGCCATTGATGGGTGAGTAGTTGACCAGTTAGTGTAAGAGGTAGCAACGGAGTAGTTAACCATTGTGCCATCAACTGACTCTCTCTGTACTATCTACAATATATACACACACAAGGGCTTATCTCTTACTCCAAAATTTCCACAAACTTTTTGAAGCCCCCATGTATTTCATGAAACTTTTCATTCATTTTATGTCAGAAATTTCCATTGTATGTTTTTAAAGAACAAATCTATGAACAATTTCATAGGCTGTTAAATTTAGGAAACTAAATTGCTGGTAGCATTCAGGACACAGGGATAACCCTGACATGCACTACACTGTTTCATTTAGGATATTAGTCTACTTCATTTGCAAAACTAAGCTGCACAACTGCTCTCAATTCTTTACTATAACAGCGTTTGACTAATCACCTTCTTCCTTGCTTCACAATTTCTGACATGTTTGAACAATTAACATTTTCAAAAGTGCGAACAATGGGGGAAATGTTGGCTCAGCTCTATCAGTTCCCCACATAGCTATGTATTGTATCAGTATTGGACTCCTTAGTCTTCTTTTCTCTTTGAGGATATCTGTATTGAATAGAGTTGGCTTAAGCTAACTGGTCTTACTCATTTGGTAGATAGTTACTAATACAATATGAATAGCAAGACGATTTGGTTATGACATTGCTGAGTTGTGGGTGTAGCATTTTGATTTATTTCACTTTTTTTTTCTATTTTGTTCCTTTCCCAATTCAAGCCTAACTTGTTATTTGAGAAAAAAACCCTACTATCAGATATGGTGTAGTATATGTTTCCATCTCACAAACCATTGTCCATTCAGTTTTCACTTTTTGACGGTCATAGGGCCAGGTTTTAAAGCATTAATTTGAAGCATTCTGAGTTGGTTTGGTCCTTAAGACAACACAGTAGCCAGACCCGTGAGTTCCAAATCTGGTCAGTGATTTAATTTAAACAACCAGACAGTGATCCAGCTCACTGTTCAGCCTTTGAGCCCCATAAAAAATCAAACTTGGTTATATCAGTCCTGTCTAAAGGTTTATACTTTTAGGAACATTATTTTAAAAGATTAGTTTTCCAGAATGTATCTGGAAAGCATTTCTGGGGAATAGAGATACTGTGGAAAATAGCCACAACAAGAATATACTTGACACATTGCACACTAATCACAGGTGATTGTGGGATGATATCAAGAACATCCTACATGAAGAAAGCAGAATTTAATTAAAACATGGGCAAGAAAGGAAAAACCTTGCTCTTGAAATAAAAATGCTAAACAGGAGATTTCAAAAGGAGGTACTAGAATATAAAGGAAAGTGTTAGAATGAAATATACAATGATCGGGAGTTAGAAGACAAAAAAGGAAGAACTTAACTTGGCACATCTTAAACGTAAAGAACGGAGGGAAAATTCATTTCAAGTTAAAACATTAAAGGATTCAATGGTTAAAATAGTGAATTATACAGGAAACACAAAAATAATACTTCTCTCAAAACACAGTAGGAATCCAGAGTCACTGTTATAAAAATAATGAATGAAGATTCAAACCTTTCAGGAAGTACCATATAATTGAAAACTGATGCCATCGAAGGAAGAAGTCCAAGTTGCACTGAAGGCATTGGTAAAAACAGGACTCCAGAAATTGATGGGTTATCAGTTTAGAGGTTTCAACAGATTTTGATGCAATGACAAGCAATTTGGAAGAGAGCTACCTGGCCAACTGACTGAAAAAGAACTGTATTCCAAACTGCTTTCCAAAAAAGCTGATCCATAAGAACATGGAAATTATCAAAGAATATTATTAATATCATACACACATAAAAGATAACGGTTGCAGCTATTTATCACTAAGGAATTGCCAAATATTCAAACTGGATTCCAGAAGGATGTTTAACACAGGATATCTTTATTGCTATCAGATGGATTTTTTACTAAAAGCAGAAAATACAAGAAAGGATGTTACTTATGTTTTATTGACTATGCAAAGGCATTCTAAAATGTGAATCATACAAAAACATTGTAAAGAATGGGACTCCCAGAGCCTTTGATTGTGCTCATGTAGGTGGACCAAGAGACAGTCCCTAGAGGACAGCAAGGTGAGAATGCCTGCTTTAAAATCAAGAAACGGGTGTTTCTAAGTTGTATCCTTCCACCATACTTATTTTATTTGTATGATAATAAATTGATACGCTGGACTATATGAAGAAGAATGTGGCATTAGGATTGGGGGGAATGTTCATTTCCCCCCTATGATATGCAAAGGACACCGTCTTGAGGTACTTACTGATGAAGAAATGAAGCTACAGCCTTCAGTATGGATTACAGATCAATGTAAAGAAAACCAAAATCTGGACCAATCGCAATATGATAACTGGAGAAAATAGTGAACTTTCTGAGACTTCATCTTGGATCCACAGTCAACACCTATGGAAGCAGGAGCTGAGAAATCAAAGGACAGATTGCACTGGGAAAATCTGCTGCAAAAGACCTGGGTAAAGTAGTAAAGAACAAGGATATCCATTGTAAATGAGGGGGAGTTCAGAGTGGAGACCCAAAGCCCATCTGTAGGCAACTGGACACCCCTTATGGAAGGGTCACGGGAGGAGACGAGCCAGTCAGGGTGCAGGGTAGCAACAATGAAACATACAACTTTACTCTAGTTCCTAAATGCTTCAGCCTGCCTTCCCTCCCCCCACCCCCAACTATTATGATCCCAATTCTACCTCACAAATCTGGCTAGACCAGATGATGTACACTGGAACAGATAGGAACTGGAAACACAGGGAATCCAGGGCTGATGCTCCCTTCAGTGGTGAGAGTGGCAATACCTGGAGGGTGGAGGGAAGGTGGGGTGGAAAGGGGGAACTGATTACAAGGATCGACATATAACCTCCTCCCTGGGGGACGGACAACAGAAAAGTGGGTGAAGGGAGATGTTGGACAGTGCAAGATATGACAAAATAATTATAATTTATAAATTATCAAGGGTTCATTAGGGACGGGGGAGCAGTAAGGGAGGGGGAAAATGAGGAGTGGATACCAAGGGCTCAAGTAGAAAGCAAATGTTTTGAGAATGATGAGGGCAAATGTGCTTGACACAATGGATGTATGTATGGATTTTGATAAGAATTGTACAAGCCCCCAATAAAATGATTTTAAAAAAAGAAAGAATAGGATGGTGTAAGACATGGATATGAATAATAATAAATAACATCTATTACATAACAATAAGGGTTCCTGGGGGTAGGGAAGGGAGGGGAGGGGATAAAGGGGAGCTGACAGCAAGAAGTTCAAGAAGAACGAAAATGTTTTGAAACTGATGGTAGCAACAATTGTATAAGCATATTTGATCTAATTGAATTATGAATTGTTAAAACATTTGTAAGAGCTCCTAATAAAATTATTACTTTTAAAAACAGCAAGTATATCACTTTGAATCTTCAGGTGCATCTGACTCAAGCCATGATATTTTCCATTGATCATTTTATGTGCATGTGAAAGCCAGTTATTGATTAAAGAATACTGAAGAAGAATCTATGCATTTGAAATATGTTGTACGAGAAGAATATTGAGTAGACCATGAACTACTCTGTTAGTGGTGTGTGTTACATGTTGAACTGCTAACCATAAGGTCAGTAGTTTGAATCCACCAGCTGCTCCACAGTAGAAAGATCTGGCTTTCAACTCCTATAAGCAGTTACAGTCTTGGATACCCATAGGAGCAGTTCTGCGCTGCCATCTAGGGTTCCTGTGACTCAGCATAAACTCAATGGCAACGCGGGATGGACTACCCAAAGAACAAAGAAATCTGTTTTGGAAGAAGACAGCCACAATACCCGTTAGAAACAAACAACAATCCCATGTACTTTTTACATGCTATTTGTGGGGGGACCAATCCCTGGAGAACGACATCATGTTTGGTCAAGTGGAAGTCAGTTAAAAAAAAAGAGAGAGAGAAAGGAACTCAATGAGATGGATTGTCACAGTGGCTGCAACAAAGATCCTTAATATGACAATGATGGTGAAGATGGCACAGGACTAAACGATGTTTGATTCTGTTGTACACAGGGTCCCTATGAGTCAGAAGGAATTTAAAGATGCCTACCAAGCATTACAATATGAAAAATACACGTAGGGAAAAAGTATATCATTTTTATATGCGTTAACCACGTTTCCTTTTCGTTCTGGTTTTAGCATCTGACTCTGTAATATGTTCAAAGCTAGGACACTGGTTGTTTCCCACAGACCATTAAGTCTTTCCATTCATCTCAAAATCATTCGTCACCATTTCCAAGTGCGTTTTGACTTAGGCTGTGCTTTGTAAAGGATACACCCAAGGGTGGAGGTGAAATGCTGTCAAAGAGTTGGAATACAAACAGGAAATATTTGTCTTTATCCAGAGATGTTCCCCATGCTGAATCATGTATGTTAATACTTAAATATATTTAGTCATTTTTTGCATAAAATAGTCCTTGAATCCTTGCACAACTGTCTAAAATTTAAAGGCTTAAAAACCTGTTTTGTTGACATCTAATTCACATATATTCACATTTCAATAGTTCAGTCATATAAAAAAGAGTTGTGTAATTATCACCTTAATCAATTTTTAGAGCATTTCTTCTTCCTTGTATTCATTGTTGTTAGGTACCAATTCCTCACTATCCTCCCCTGCCATACCCCTAGGAAACTATTCATCCAGTTGCCGTTCCTATCGGTTTACCTATCCTGGATTTTATATATAGAAGAACATACAAAATCATTAAAAACAATGTCAGAAAATGCAAAATCCTCAATTGAAAGTGAAGCAGAAAATATTAAAAACTAGAACAATAGACATTGGATCAAATGGGAAATCAAATGACAAGGTGCCACCTTTTAACCTAACTACAACTGCAGTCATCCACCCTACAGTGTATCCTGTCGGATAACAAGGCCTTTCCCATCCCTGGTCCACAGTCAGAGGAAATTCACCAGAGGCTTATCTGCACGTGGTGGTGGTGGTGGGGAATCCTCAAAATGGTTTTTGGGCTTTCACTGCCATGCACAGACTTCTGCAAACTGGATGTTCAGAATTTAAGCTCTAATACCATTACCCAATCCTGATTTGAATTTTATAATTTACAGTCCTTGGGATTCAAGTGTCACCTCCTCTGGAATGCCTTCCTTGATTCATTCCATCGGTAATACAATTGTTTTACATACACAGGTAATACAATTGTTTTAGAAATTCTTATGGGGGCAACAATGGTTTAAACGTAGAAAATCAACCAATAATAGCTTTATGGAACACAAAGGTTTTATTCCAAACTGATAATAGGAATGGTGCAGCACCAGGAAGCATTTCATTCCTTTGTGCATGATATGGGGGCCTGAATCAATGGCAGCTAACAACAACCAACTGAAAAATGAAACCAATGGCCACTGATGCATAGTGGCCCTATAGGATAGAGTAGAATCGCCCCACATGGTTTCCAAAGCTGTCAATCTTTGTGGGAGATTTTGCCTTTTTTTTATTTTGCAGAGGGACTGGTGGATCCGAACTACTGTCCTTTCAGTTAGCAGATGAGCATTTAACCCCTGTGTTACCAAAACAACATTTGACCAAAAAAATGTGTTAGCTGTTTTGAAATAATTATCATGCTTAATTCTTACAGTTTGATTATAAAGTAGATATTATTTATCCCCAATGAGCCAAAAGGTAACTGGAGTGGAAATAGATTAACTAACTTTCTTAAGGTTGTACAAGTGATATGTGATAGAGGCAAAATTTCAGCTCAAGATCTGTACCCAATGTTCTAAACCACCCTAATATTGTTTCTCTAAGAGGGGCACTGCTATTATGTGATGATTTTAGTTGGTCTATGAGAACATTTGAAATGAATGATGATCTAGTTAATCATTTTTATTTAAAAATATGGAGAATAAGAAAATAAATCCACCTTCAAAAATTTGACATATTTGCTTCACGTTTTTATTTTGAATGAATACATTACACATATAGATGATGACCTTGTTTTCGCCCTCATAGATCATTCTTTTTCAACCCTCTTCAGAGGTAATCACTATCTTAAGCTTAATGTTATGTTTATCATTCCTTTACAAGTGTGCTAGATGCATATTAATCTACACACAATGTTGTATTTCTTTGTGAGTCTTTAAGCTTCATGTAACATCATGCCTAACCCACAACCTCATTTTAGATTTGATTCCAACTCACGTTGATCCTATAGGACAGAGTAGAACTGTCCCCTAAGATTTCCAAAGGAGGTAGATTTTATAGAAGTGTGATAGATTTTGTGTCAACTTCACTGGGCCAGGATTCTTAATGGTTTGGCATTTAAGGCCTAGTAATTCCCCAAGATGTGGCCTAACACAATGTAATTAGCTGTGAGAAGTGCAGGCCACAGCCCAGATGTCATTGAAAGCATCTCTCCTTGTGAGTATGGCCTATTGTTGCTGTTAGGTGTGCTGGGGAGTCAATTATGACTCACTGTGGCCTTATGTAAAACACAAGGGAACACTGTCCAGTCCTGACCCATCCTCACAATTGAGCATCTTCCTTTTTTTCACTGGAGATGTGGCCTTCTTCCTATAAAAGTGGTCACTCTAGGAACACTTGCTTGCTTGTTGTTGGATCTGGATCCTGAATCTGGCTTGTTGACTCTCAGGTTCTCTGGATTTAAGCCAATGGCCCACCATATTGCCTGCAGATCTTGAGAGCCATCAGTATACTGCCATCTGACCTGCCAATGTTGGGTTCATCCACCTCTCCAGTCACAAGCCTGATCTATTGATCTTGGAGCCAACCACATCTGCAGCCACCAGCTTATGGTATTTCTCCTGATCTTGGGTCCATCGACTCCTGGAGCTTCATAAGTCAGGAGAAGCCTCTAGTTTAACATCTGACTCACTGACTTAGAAATGCATTGGACTTGATTGCTTCTACAATTTTGTGAAGCATTTTCTTGATCTCTCTTTCTCCACATATCTCTCTATCTATTCTGTATCTGGTTTTGCTGCGCTAGAGAACACAGCTTAACAAAGGAAACAGACAACTTCTCCTGCAGAGGGATTGATGAGTTCAAACCCTTGACCTACTGGCCAGCAGCTTCTTTTTTTTAAAGGGAACATTGCAGTAGTATTTAATAATTGTTTCTTACAGAAGTCCAAAATTCACCCTTAGCAGCTTATTAAATTTCATGACAGATGTCTTAGTTTTCAACATGTCCACAAAACATATATACTTTTGCTGATACTTGTTTATTTGTTTCACTTGGCCTTTTCTCATACACTTCAAATGCACCATTCTGTTATATGAATATGTCCTATCCTAATTTGCTCATTTTCTCTTCACAAACACAAATATTACTTCCCATGTTTGATGTATATAATGTTACAATTAACACTCGTGTTCCCTTGTTTTGACATGCTACATTTCCTCTAGGATACAAGTAAGAAACATAATCGGGAAATCATGCCATGTGTATGTTCAACTTTACAAAGTATTACCAAATTATTTTCCAAAAATAGATGTTTACATGCTCTCCAGCAGTATACTAGCATGAGAATGCTCTTTTCTAAAAGTCCCCAGATACCTTCTTAAGTTTTACCAACCTGATATGTAAAAAGGTCCCCACATAGGTGATTTATGTAGAGTTCCAGGGACTAGGAAAGCTGAAGAGCTTTTTATAGGTGCATTGGACATTCAATTTTCTTCTTTGGTGAAGTGCTTCGTTTTTTCCTTTTAAATTGATTTATTCATTTTAAGGATTGTGTAAGTAAAATGTACTCTTTCTGGAAAATAATGCTGTGAGTCCTGACAGATTAATAGAGTTATATAAACAGCATTATGTTCAAGTTTTAGAACATGCTGTACCTTTGTAGTCAACCTCATCCTTATCCACAGCCTTGGCATTGCCAAATCTCTTCTCCGTCCTCGGAGTTTTGCCTTATCTAGAATGTAATATAAATGGAATCATACAGTATGTAGACATTTGGTGTCTGGATTCTTTCACTTAACATAATGCGTTCAAGATTTATTTGTGCTGCTGTGCATTTCAATAGTGTTTTATTGTTGTTATCATTCAATTGAATTTCATTGCATGCATGGATTTACAGCTTATCTATCCATTTTCCCATTGAAGGTTCATATCTAAAATGTAATGATTATGAGTAAACCTGTGATGAAATTTTGCATATAAATTTTTATGGGTACATATATCTTCATTCATTTAAGATACATACATACCTAAGATGGCTGTATATTTAACTGTATAAGAAATTGCCCAGAGAGACAGTACTATTTGTACACTCCTGCCAGCCATGTATGAGGGTTCTAATTTCTCAACATCCTTGCTTCAGCACTGGTTATTAACAGATTTTTGTTTTTCAGGTTAGCCATTGGTGTTGTTGCTAACTGAAAAGACAGCTGTTCAAACCCACCATTCACTCCATGGGATAAAGATGAGGCTGTCTGCTTCCATAAACATTTACCACCTCAGAAACCCTAGATGGCAGTTCTACTAGTCAGAACCAACACAAAGGGAGTGAGTTGAAGTGGGTAATTACTAATGTAGTTGAATATATTTTCATGTGTATTTACTTTCCACATATCTTCTTTGAGGAAACATTCAAATTTTTTGCTAATTAAAACATATTATTCCAGTCTCAGAATATTAGTTGGTTACTTTTCTCCCTTTGTAGTTCCATGCACTTATCCAAGTGTTGTTGTAGTTTTAACCTCTTCCCAATAGTTTAATCAAACTTGCCTGTAAATTGTTAAGGATCCAGTATTTTGTTTGAGTGTAATAAGAGAGGAGCCTTGTTCACAGATTCAATTTCTTTCATCATTATTAGTTTATTTAAGGTTTTTATTTCTTCTTGATTAGTTTTTTCTAATTAATTTCCTTCAATCTTCACAACCTACTCCTATTTTCTCTGCAATTCATAAAGTATTAAATGTGTGTTTGTTAAAAGGTTATTTGTGTTTTTGTCAATGTGCATGTTTTTTATATGCATGTATTTAATGTAGCAAAGTGGTATTCTGTTACACATCATATCTTATTGAGTTTTACTCTTTTTTAATTATCTCTGTGTTTCTAAGATCTATTAAGCTTACTGTAAATCAGTATAATCCTTTGCTTCTAATTGCTGTATTAGAACTGCACAGTGTATAGCCACCACATTTTACCTAGCCATTACTCTAATGAGGAATCCTCAAGTTACCTTCGTCTATGAATTTTATGAGCAATATCCTTACTCATTTAGGAATCTTTAATTTTTTATTTTCTCTTTCTTTTCTATTAATCATTTTATTGGGTGCTCTTACAGCTCTTATAACAATCCATAATTAAATTGTATCTCATGGTATCTCGACTCCCACTACTGTTCCTGAGGGAATTATTTGTCCTGGATTCCATTATCAGTACCAATGTACACATTCTGGTCTAGTTAGATTTGTAAGGTAGAAATGGGTCATGATAGGGGGTGGGTGGGAGAGGAAGCATTCAAGAACTAGAGGAATGTTGTGTGTTTTGTCAGCGCTATACTGCACCCTGGATGAATCATCCCTTCCTTGTGCCCTCTTTGTGAGGGGATGTCCAATTTTCTACAGATGAGCGTAGGGTCTCACTCCATCCCCCCTTGTTCACATCTATATAATTGTGGAATCCTTAGTTTTGATATAATTAAATTAATCAAGGTTTTCCTTTATGGAATTGTGTTTTCATGTTTGGTGTAGAAGTACTTTTTTATCTATAGGTAACAGTCTTGTTTATGTTCATTATTACCATTGTCTTCTGTTTATAGTTAGTTATTTAATCAAACTAGAATGTGTCTTTGTATGTGGAATTGGACTGGTCCAGCTCTGCTTTATCCATACAGGGAGGTAGTTTTCCGACCACCAGGTAAGAAATGATTTCTGTTTTCCTACATTGATTTTTTTTGCTATCCTTTTTCCATTGGACTATTAATTATGAGGCAACTTCTATGATGGATAATATTATGGTTAATGAAAACACTTTAGATTCTTCCCCTTTAAGATCAGAAACAAGTAAAGGAGTTAGTTATTCATAGATATTTATTTGTCAATTAAAATTTAGAGCAGTATATCAAATTTCTTAAATTATCCCATTGAAATTTTGATTGGATACACAATTTCAGGTTGTGTAGAAATGGCCTTTATAATAAGTTTTCCTTTTAAAGAACATGAAATTATTTCTCTGTTTATTTGAATAATGTCCTAGTCTTCTCTGTTCAATATTGTACAAAGGTATTACTTACTTTCAACTTCATATAATTTGTCATTTCTTTTCATTATTGTGGAACCTTGGTGTCATAGTAGTTAAGAATTAGGCTGCTAACCACAAGGTCCACAGTTAGAAACCACCATCCTCTCTGTGGAGGAAGGATGCAGCTTTCTGCTCTGGTGAAGAATTACACTCAGAAACCCATAGGAGTAGTTCTAACCTGTCCTATGGGGTCACTATGAATCGGCATCAACTAGATAACAGAGTGAGTTTATGCTATTGTGACTAGTCTCACATTTGATGGGGGTTTCTAGTTGGTTACTACTAATGTAGAGAAATATTTATAAATTTAATGCTTTGTTTTATCCAGTAACTTTTTCCATGATTAATTCTAATACTTCAATTTGTCTGTTGAATTTGTTACATTTTTTGTTAGAATATTACATTGTTTCCAAATAGTGAGTTTTTGCTTTCTTTCCAATACTTACATTTCTAATTAATTATGTTATTTCTAGCATTGGTCAGGGTGATAACAATATGACAAATGATCTTATTGATAGATGAATATCATCACCTTGTTTCCGATCTTACAGATAATGAATTGAGTGTTTTCATAATTTATAGATTATATATTAGAGGGCCTCAAAAAAAGATCATAGAAAAATGGAATGAGAAAAATAAAAGAATTTTAAAAATAAAATACAATATTTTTTTCTTGAACATTTGGAGCCCCTTTGTGTGTGTGTGTGTGTGTGTGTGTGTGTGAATTTCAGAATATCAATACATTTTTCTCCCAATTCTAGTTTGCTAAATGTTTGTTAAACTTAAGTATGTTTTGTCTGTGGACAAGGTAGCTGTGTTGTGTTGTATAAACTCAGGAGGTACTGTTTTATATGGTGGTCTATTTAATGGTCCCTCACTCTTGCAGTCATATAGGACACAGTCTGTATCATCATATAAATAAATCAGTCTTTTCTGTGACTATCCAAGTGGAGATCGCCAAAAGATAGTTGCGTATGAGTCTGTTATTGGGAAGGGGAAGGTGTTGGAAATGTTGGTTTGGGTTAAGTGGTTAGAGATGGATAATACATAGAGATTGGGCATTGAGAAAAAGAAGCACACTATGAACTGAATGAAGTTCTCAACTGCAATTAAATGTACAATTCAGTTGGATTCTTTCTATATAGTTACACTCAAGTATAACAAGTGTTTTTGTAGTAATATTGGTATATTTTCTAGATTATTCCGTGCATAATGTTGCATGAAAAGCCATCTTGTAAGGAATCATTGTATAACCTAATTACGGAAAACTCTCTTCTATAAAAATAGTTTCTTCTAAAATTAACAAGAAGTTATATGCTACAGGCCAAGTATTTTGCTGAAAAGTGAAAAAACAAATATATTACACCATAGATGCATCCAAAGGTTTTTACTTTTATAAAATAGGTTAGGTTCTAGAAATGGGCAAAGATTCAGAGGTTCCTGTCTTCTCCGGATAAAATGAGCAGCTCCTCCTTAGTTGTATTTATTCTTGTGCTTTCACTTTGCACACTGCTGCCATGAATCATTTGGGGTTGACAGTGTAGTCTACTTTTTAAAAGTTTTTATCTATGGGGAGGTTGCCAAGCTAAAACTGATTTATGGGACATAAAAATGAAAATTACTAGTAAGAGGACCACCTGTGTTGCTTTTGAGTTAATCCAACTGATCTTTGTGAACTTTAAGAGGTATATGGTGTGACGAATAGCTTTACAATTGGAACAAAACATATATTTGAACTTATATCTTCTAATGAATGTTGACCTTCAAAATGCTATTCAATGGAAAGATTTATTTAACAATCTATTCATTTATTCATGAGCACTTGAGAATATGTTTCTATGCAGAGATAGAGTCAACTCTGCATGAGGACAACTACACATGTATCTGAGAAGAACTGTAATCTGTAGAGTTTTCAGTGGATGCCTAGTTTGAAGAAGATAGCCAGGCCTTTCCCCCCAGGCCTTTCTTTTGGTGTGTTACTCAGTGAACTTAAACCTCCAACCTTTTTTGTTAGCCACCAAGTGTGTTACCCATCTTCATCACCAAGAGATTCTATTATGCAACTTAATCACATTTAAATCGATGGCAAGTCTTTAGCCAGTTTCTCATAATCATTCCTCTCTCAGAGAACAGAGATTTACCACCGTTCAGAAGATTCGAAGCAATTATCCTTAGACTCTGATGACATTCTTGAAGATAAGGGCCATAAAATATGCAATAATAAGGATGTAAAAGATCCTTCAAATGATTATTATGTTTATCAAGAACTTCAGTAACATTACTTAATCATAATATCTGTTGGGTTTAGTGACACAACATGGGATTTATTTCAGATAGACCTGATTGTATTGAAGTTTGTTGTTATTGTATCATTGTGCTGTTGAGTTGGCTTCAATGATAGCAACTCTGTGGACAGCAAAAAGAAACACTGCCTTGTCCCGTGCCGTTGTCACAATTGCTAAGTTTGAGCTCATTGTTGCAATCACCACGTCAATTCATCTCACTGATGGTCTTCCTCTTTGTCTTGCTCTTCTGCTTTGCCAAGTGTGATGTCATTTTCTAGGGATGAGTCTTTCCTGTGTACATGTCCAAAGTACGTGAGATGAATTTATTGATATTGCCTCTGAAAGAGATGTAAAATTATAGAATACTGGGTTGTCTGATAAAACAGCAATAATAACACCTTCATTATAGATATTTTGTAAAAATCAATTAAAATATTTAGCAGAAAGAGTAGATAAGTATTTAAATGGATGCTAATCTAAATAAATACTAATGCTAGCTAAATAGCTAAAGGCAGTCCTGTTATAGAGTCATTCTTTTCTAGATTTCCAACTGATGCCATGGGCAGCTTCCTGTATGAGGGAAGGAGTTCTGGCAATATGAGAATTATTACACAATAACTCATACCTCTTGCAACTGTCAAAGGATAAGAGCAACATATACAGCTTGATGAGAATCAATCCGTAGTAGTTCAGAGAGTAAAGAAACTTAATCTTATTCTGTTTTTAGTTCCAAAATGATGTTTCAAATGTTTCAAAGAAATATTGCACACACACAAATCAAAGTGACAGCAGCAAACCCATATATATCAATAATCTGACTGAACATTAATAGATTAAATACACTAGTCACGAGACAGAATAGCAGACTTGATTAGAAACACACATATGTGACTTATGAAAAATACACCTTAGAGACAAAGACAAAAACAGACTAAAGACCAAAGGGGAGACCAAACACATCAAGCAATTGGCAACAACACCAACAACATAGCAGTTGTGGCAATATTAATTTCTGAAAAATTATAATTCAAGGCAAATAACATAATGATAGGTAAGAATGGACACTACATGATGATTGAAGAACAACAGACCAAGAAGACATAATTGTGATAAACATACATGCCCACAATTAAAGACTCTTGAAGTACATTAATCAAATTCTCACAGAATTAAAGAGAGAAAGAGACAGATCTACAATAATAGTAGGAGATTTCAATATGCCACGCTTAAGGAAAGACAGATCATCAGGAAAGAAACTCAGTAAAGACATAAATTAGCTAAACAACACAATCAACCAATTCGACCTCCTAGACATGTACAAAACACTCCATCCAACTATAACAGAATATACATTCCTCTCCAATGCACACAGAACATTTTCAAGAAGCGACCACATGTTAGGCCACAAAGCAAGCCTTAACAAATTAGAAAACAATTGACATCCTACAATCCATTTTCTCAGGTCACAGTTCTATAAAACTACAAATTGAAAATAGAAAGAACAAGACCATAAAGACAAACACATGAATTCCGAACAATGTGCTACTCAAAAATGAATAGGTAATAAATCAAATAAAGGATAAAATTAAGAAATTCCTTGGAACAAACAAAATGACAATACAATGTACCAAAACCTTTAAGGCACAGCAAAAGTAGTTATTGGAGAGCAATTTATAGCAATTAACACACACACATTAAAATAGAAGAGAAATTCAAAATCAACACCTTAGCACGGCACCTTCAACAACTGAAATGAGGATAAAAGCATAAAGCCTCTAGCACCAGAAGAAAATAAATCAAAAGGATCAGAGCAGAAATAAATGAACTGGGGAAATAATGGAAAAAATTAAAAAGACAAGAAGTTGGTTCTCTGAAAGAAATAACAAAATTGACAGACCATTGGCAAACAAAGGAAAAGAAAGAAAATATATAAATGTCTAGAGTAAGATATGAAATGAGAAAGATCAAAACAGATCCAAATGGAACTAGACAAACAAGAACACTCTACTAAGAAAGACTGTACGACAACAAGCTTGATAAACTAGAAGAGAAGGACAAATACCTATAAATACACCATATACCCAATTAACAGATGGATATAAAAAACCTAAACAGACCTGTAAGAAGAAGAGAGAAGGTTATCAAGAAACCTCCAAACAATAAGAGACAAGGACCAGATGGCTTCATTGTGGAATTCTACCAAGCATTCGACTAAGAGCTGTCACCAATATTACACAATTTATTCCACAATATAGAAAAAGGTGGCAAACTCCCAGAATCTTTCTATGAAGCCAGCATAACTCTAATACCAAAACCAGGCAAATACTCCACAAAGTCAGAAAACTGCAGATACATATCCCTCATAAACATAGATGCAAAAATTCTCAACAAAATTCTGGACAATAGAATCCAACAACAGATCAAAAAAATAATAATTCACCCTGCCCAAGTGTGATTCATACCAGCGTTGTAAGGATAGTTGAACATTGGAAAAACAATGTAGTTCACGACAGAAACAAGGCAAAGAACAAGAACCGCTTGATCATATCAATAGCTACAAAAAAGGCATTTGACAATATCCAACATCCATTTTTGGCAAAAATACTCAACAAAACATGAACAGAAGGGAAATTTCTCAGTATAATAATGGCTATATATGAAAAAGCAACAGCCAACATCACACTCAGCAGGGGAAATGGAAACATTTTGCCTGAAACAAGAACTAGACAAGGATGCCCCTATCACCAAACTTATTAAGCATCATGCTGGAAGTCTTAGAGAACAAAAATCAAGGGACTATAATTGGGCGAAGAAGAACTGCAACTCTTGATATTGGCTGATGACATTAGATAGTTGATAGATAGATAGATAGATAGATAGATAGATAGATAGATAGAACCTAAAAGATGCTACAAAAATATTGTTGGATGGGGTCTTAAAGGCTTGTAGTCAAACAAGTGGCCATCAAGCGGGGAAGCAGCAAAACCCACATGGAAGAAGCACACCAGCCTGTGTGATCATGAGGTGTCCATGGGATGAGGTATCAGAAGTTCAAAAACAATAAATCAAATTGATGTGGAGTGAGGACAAAGTGGAGACCCAAAGCTCACCTGCTAGTATATTAGACAGGCCCGCACAGAGGGGCCATGCAGGGGGAATGAGGAATGCAGGGTGTGGTATGGCACTGATGAAACACAGTATTCTCTAGTTCTCTAATATTTCCTACTGTTACTATTAAGGCTTAGATTTCACCTCATTAATACTGTTAAACCTATTTTTGTTCATATGTATAATTAAGATCATTAGATGCAGGAATGCCAGGATGGATGACCCTTCAGGAACAGCAACAGGAATAATGATTTCCTGAGGATACCAGGAAACCAGGGGGTTGACGTGGGCTGAGTGGGTGGGTGGGGTATGGCGAATGGGGGACCTGATAGCAAGGATGACTTAATAATTCCACTTGAGGGGAGCAAATAACAGAATTGTAGGTGAATGGATATATTGGATGGGGTAAGAAATGGGTAATATATATATATATTAACAATAATATAATTATAACAATATATAACAACAAGGGTTCCTGGGGGGAAGGGTGTGGGAGGGAGGGGATAAAGGCGACCTGCTCTCAAAGAGTTCAAGAAAAAAGCAAATGTTTTGAAACTGATTGTAGTGCAATTGTACAAGCATGTGTGATCTACTTGAATTATGGAATGTTAGGACATTTGTAAGAGGTCTCAATAAAATGATGAACAACAATAAAAATATTGTTGGAAACAATCAAGGGATTTAGCAAAGTAGCAGAATAAAATATTAACTAGCAGAAATCAATTGGACCCTTTTAAAAATTTAAATACTTTTATTGGGGCCTCTTACATCTCTTATCACAATCCATACCATCATCCATTGTGTCAAGCACATTTGTACATATACTGCCATCACCATGTTCAAAGCATTTTCTTTATACTTGAGCCCTTTATATCAGCTTCTCACTCCCCACCCTCCCTCCCTCGCCCACACTCCCTCATGAACTCTTGATAAGTTAGAGATTATTATTTTCATATCTTAAATTGTCCTTCATCCACTTTTCTGTTGTTCGTCTCCCTGAGAGGGGGTTCTAGGTTGATCCTTGTGATTGGTTCCCCCTTTCTTCCCCCACCCTCCCCTATTCCTTAATGTATCTGTACTCTCCGTGTTGGCCCTGAGAGGTTTATCTATCTTGGATTTCCTGTGTTTCAGGCTCTTATCTGTAGCAGTGTGCAGGTTCGAGTCTAATCCGATTTGTAAGGTAGAATTGATGTCATGATAGTGGGGGGAAAGAAGAGCTGAGGAACTAGCGGAAAGTTGTGTATTTCATCGGTGTTATACTGCACCCTGACTGGCTCATGTCTTCCTTGTGATCCTTCTGTGAGGTGATGTCCAATTATTTACAGATGGTCTTTGGGTCTCCACTCCACTCAATTTTGACTCATAGTGACTCTATAGGACAGGGTAAAAGTTCCCCTATGGGTTTCTCAGTCAGTAACCTTTTATGGGAGTAGAAAGTTTCATCTTTCTCCTTTGGAATGGCTGGTGTTTTCATACTGCAAACCTTGCAGTTGCAGCCCAGTGTGTAACCACTACACCACCAGGGTTCTAATGACCTACGTCATCTGGAGAGGGAGGAGACCTAGAATAAGCAAAGACCTTCTTAAAAAGAAGTACCTCTGACTATTATGGTTTTTATTTGTTTTACCTCATTCATCATGTTAGATTTGCATATATTCATTTGTATATTTAAGATCGCTCAGAACATGAAAGCCAAGATAGCTATTCCTTCAGAAATAGTAACGGGAGTAATGGTTACCTGGGGTACATGAAGGTGGGTGGATAAGGAGCTGATAGCATTGATGACTGTATAACACCACTTGATGGCATCGAACAACGGAATTGTATGTGAATAGATATTTTGGATCGTGTAAGAAATGTAAAAAACAAGCTATTAAGGGGGGGATTAATAAGGGTTCCTGGGGAGTGGGGTGGGGGAAGGAGGGGATAAAGGGGAACTGATACCAGGGAGTTCAAGAAGAAAGAAAATGTATTCAAACTGATTGTGGTAGCAATTGTACAAGATTGCTTGATGTGATTGGACTATGGGTTGTTATGATATCTGTAAGAGCTCCCAATAAAATGATAAAAAGAAGTATGAATCTCAAAACCTACTATATAGCCACAGTAGTCAAAAGTGGTACAATGAGAGATACATAGACCAACTGGGAGACAATAGAAAACCCGGAATCAAATGCATCTACCTACAGGAATTTAATTAATGGATGTCAGAAAACACTTGGCAATTTGCTCTTAATCATAGAGTAGCTAAAGCAAAAGGACGAAATTATGAGACCAAAGAGCTGAATAGAAAAATTCAAAGTGCAGGTCAAGAAGACAAAGTCAAGTATTATGAAGAAATGTGCGATGACTCCAGAATTAGAAAACCAAAAAGGAAGGACACACTTAGCATATCTTAAACTGTAACTCAAGAAATAATTCAAGCACCGAGTTGCAATACCAAAAGATTCTGTGAGCGAAATAGTGAATGATGCAGGCAGCATACTTCCTCATTGCCTGCCAGTCCAGGATTGAAGGGCCGAGCAGACTTCCTAGACCTCATTTGAAAAGCCAGAGTAATACTCTTGGAGTCACCCCTTTGAGTATTTCCCTCTCCGCTGTCATATACGCAGATTGGTCTGTGTCATGGATCAACATGTGTGTTTACAAAATATATGTCAACTTGAGTGTGCCACGATTCTTAGTGTATGTAATGATGTAATTTTGTAATTTGTGAGATTTTTAATGACCCCCCCCACCCCGATAAGACAAGCCAATTTGCTGTGAAAGGATTAGGATGTGTTATAGTATCTTTCATCCTGTTCCATTGCCATCTGATGCACGGGGAATTTCCCTGGAGGGTGATCCTGCAATACCTTTTATATTACAAGACACCAAAGAGACAACTACCTACCACCATCAAGAAAGATCTGTGTACAACCCATAGTGCTACTTAAATAAGTGAGAATAGAAATCCCATATGATGGATCCATAAATTCTCTGCTGGGCAAATATCCTAAAGAAGTAAGAGTCATAACACGAACAGACATATGCACACTCATGTTCACTGCTGCACTGTTCACAATAGTAAGAAGATGGAAAAAGCCTAAATACCCATCAGTTGAAGAATGGATTTAAAAAAAAAACCCTGGTACATACACACAAAACAACAACAATTGAACCAGGAAACACCTCATGGCATGGATGAACCTGGAGAACATTCTGTTGAGAAAAATTATCCAATAACAAAAAGACAAATATGATATGAAGCTACTATTACAGGGAAAAAGAACAAGTTAAGGATTTTCACACCATGAGGAATAATTTTGGAAATTGCGAAGGGGAGGAGGGGAAAGTAAGGGAAGATAGAGAAATGGGCTAGATCATTAATGGGTATTGTTAACTTGGTACTTAACAAGAGGACAAGAGAAATCAAGGAGCAGGTGAAGGGTAAACTATTGGGGGGTTGATCAGTAGTTTAAACTGTTGAATACAGACTTCTTGACAGGAGATGTAAACTCCCACCTAACCTACAATGAAACAAAGGCATGAAAGATCTGGGTGTGGAGTTTGTCCTTTGGATCTGGAGTCCTTGTTCTGTGAACCACCTAGAATGCAGGTGTAGATTAAATGTCAAGACACTTGTATATGTCTGCACACTATGGAATGCCTGGACCACAGATATTGCAAAGAAACCAGACTTTCCCCAGAGCTGCCAGAGAGGCATCTAGAGCCTTCCTCTAGAGTTGGCAATCTGATTTTGGACTTCGAGCTTCTTAAACTTTAGGAGAAGAAATTTCTGTTAGTTAAATCTACTCACTTTTGGCATTTCTGTTGAAGCACCACTAGATGAGTAAGACACAATGTCTTATTCTTTGTTAAAAGAAAAAAAAAACAGGAGATGGAGACATTTAGAGAAGAGGCAGGGATTAGCACGTACACAAGGAAGTAGGACCTATCAAGTCAATACACTATCTAGACGATGCACGTTTTAGACACAAAGATGAAATTAGTGTATAGTTCAAAAGGTAGAACAGAAAAGTTCAAGGAATGGAAAGGATAGATTAAGCTACCAGCAGTGGAAAAAAAAGGCAGGAGAGGGAAGATTAATTTATGATAAGACAGACTTTTAGGCAGAATCCAGCACAAGAGCCAAAAAATAAGGCACTATATCAGTGGTTTTCAACCTCCCTAATGCTGAGACCCTTTAATACAGCTCCATATGTTGTGGTGACCCCCAACCATAAAATTATTTTCGTTGCTACTTCATAACTGTAATTTTGCTACTGTTATGAATTGGACAACCCTGGTGAAAAGGTTGTTCGGCCCGCAAAGGGGTCACGACCCCCAGGTTGACAATCGCTGCACTATACAATGCTGAACGGTCAATTGAACAAGAAGACGTACCATTAATAAATATACTTACACCCAATGAACATTTATCAAAATACATTTATCAAATTGTGTTCGCAGCCGCTGCCACGTCGTCGTTGCTCTCGAATGGCAGCACAGCCTCTAACTTGTCGAGCTCCAGCCGAAGAAGGGGGCTAGTAACTATTTGCCAAAAGGAGGTCTCAAATTCTGAATGTTGTACTCTGAATCAGTAATTCCCAAACCTAACATTAATAGGCACACCTGCAAATATGAAAATCTGTGCAAGTACATTTAAAAACGTTTTCCACACTACCAAACCACATCTAGTAACTCATTGCCGTTGAGTAGATTCTAACTCATAGCAACAGTGTGGAATAGAGCAGAACTGCCCCGGGGGGGTTTCTGAGATTGTAGAAAGTCTCTGTTTGTAACTGCTAACTTTGGTTAGCCCATGACATAACATGCAAGTAATAACTTAAATTTTCAAATGCACAGTGCATGTCTAATGTGGTTATTTTAAGGTAAACATAAGGTCTGGCCATCTCAAAAAAGCAGTTTTACATTGATACGTATGTTGGAGCCATCATAGACAGAAATCAACTTTATGGCAACTGGAAGTTTCTTGTGTATTTAACCCTGAAGTTAAATGTACCAGTAGTAGATACTTGACACTGAATTTTGAAAGATTACAAAAACATTTCTAGTATGCTGGCATTTATTAAAACCTAGGAGTAATTATAACTTCACTTGAAGTTGCAAAACACCCCAGACTTTTCTTAGAAGGTATGTTTGGCTTAGATTATTTCTGGTTTTAAACTCTGCAGTAACTTCATATTTTTATTATAGGTGATGGTATGTTTTGATGTATTAATTAGTGGACTGTGCAGTTAGGTGGTATTTTCTCATTACAAGTTACTGAAAGCCAACCGGAGTTGCTGAATGTCAGCTAGGTCAGGTTTCTGAAATAAAAAGCGACTTTAATGTAGACTTACTTGTGAAAAACACTTTGACAGGGAAAATGGACATTTAAAGAAGATAATTGCTACAATTCCAAGAAAGCATCTGGGAATTTTTGGAATCGGTCTTAAATTTTGCTCATGAATATTAGTGAATTAAAAAACACATTATTCAAACTCTTACAGAACTAAAGACAGAAATAGACGATTTTACAAAAAGAATGGGAGACTTTAATACATTATTTTCATTGAAGGACAGAACAACTAGAAAGAAATTCAACAAAAATGCAGAAGAGCTAAACAACGCAATCAGCTAACTTGATCTCAGATCATGTACAGAACACTCTACCCCAAACCAATATAATGCACATTCTTTTCCAGGAGACATGAAACATTTTCCAGAAGAAATCATATGTTAGGCCACAAAACAAGCCTAAAGAAATGTAAAAACATAGAACATTACAAAGAAACTTCTCAGATCATAATGCTCTAAAATTAGAAACTGAGAGAAGAACTATCAAGGAAAAAATCAAATGGATGGAAACTGAATAATACCCTGCTTTAAATTTTCTGGGCAAGAGAAGAAATAAAAACTAAAAATTAATTAAATAAGAATGAAAACAAAAAAAATATCCAAAGTTTTAGGACATGGCATAAACAGTGCTCCAAGGACAATTTATGCCAATAAATGCAAACAGGAAAATAGAAATAAGAAATGAAATCAACACATTAACATGATATCTCTGACAATTAGAAAAGAACAGCAAAATAAACCCATAGCCACCAGAAGATAAGAAATAATAAAGATTAGAACTGAAGTAAATGAAATAGAAAACAGAATAACAGTAGAGTCATTGAACAGAAAGTTATCTTTGAAAGGATTAATAAAATGGATAAACAGTTGGCAATTCTAACAAAAGAAAAGGAGAATGTGCAAATAACCTAAACAAGAAAAAAAATGGGTGGCTTTGCAATCGAATCAACAGAAATAAGAAGGATAATAACAGAATCCTAGGGAGGACTGTACTCTAACAAAGGTGAAAGCCTGGAAGAAAGGAGCACATTTTCTGAAACGTACTACCTACCTAAGCTAACGTGGACTGGAAAAAAATCCGAATAGACAACATGAAAGAAGAAATTGATCAGGTCATTACAATTTCCCTGCAGATGGCTTCACTGGTGAATTCTACTCAGCATTCAGAGCAGACAATTCTACTCAAACAATTACAAAATATAGAAAAGACTGGAAAACGATCAAATTCATTTTATGAAGTGAGTATAAATAACCCTGGTACAAAAACCAGGTAGCCATAAAAAAAAAACCCCAAACAAACAAACATCCAAACCAAAAAACAAAAAGACCCGAACTCCAATCTTACTGCCATCAAGTCGACTCTGACTCATAGTGACCCTATAGGACAGAGCAGAACTGGCCCCTGCGAATTTAAAAGACTGTAAATATTTACGGGAGTAAAAAGCCTCATGTTTTTCCCGAGGAGCTGCTGGTCCACTAGTTAGGAATAGAACTTGAGTCTCCATTATGGAGGATGAGAATTCTACTACTGAACCACCATTGCCCTCCCTTATGTTACCATAAAATACAATAATTCTATTCAGAAAACCATAGCAATCAGACCCAATGTCTTTGTTGTGACCTTGAAATTCTGTCTGTGGTAGTTCTGGGGAAGTCTCTCTGTTCCGGGCTTCTACTACAGGGCCTAGTAGCTTTCTATTTTAGTTCATATTGGAGCACTTCCCACCTTTTGGTCAAGTCCAGTATAGGGCACCCACATCAGTTGCAGCTGATGTGTGATAGCACGTTGGCAAGAACACTAGAGGAAATACAACATGGATTTATTTAGAAATATATATTATCCTTAAGAGACAGGAACTAAAATTAGTGAAGCACAGCATAAAGCTGTACACATGGTGGCACAGGTGGAAATGGTCCGTGTGCAAGAGACAAAAGTGAGAGAAGTGCCGGTCAGAATTCTTGACTAGTTTTTGCAGAGGAAAATCATGATTGAGTCATGGAAAAATCACACTAGAAAATAAACAGGTCATCTTGGAAAAACTGGCTTATCAGTAAGAAATTATAGGAATGATAGAGACTATGCTGGCCCCACTTCTCTACTCATTGAATAGCTCCTTACGTGGTGTGCAGGCTTGCCAGTGGGGACCTTTGGTTGAGTCCTCAGGCATTATGACGGGAAGGCAGTGTGTCAGCCTAGAAGGGAAGGCTGGATGTGATCAATTTGGACCTATTTGACATCTTCAAGTTTTAAAATTTCACGTTTGAGAAGGCAGAACATAGCAATTAAGGGCTACAAAATAGAAATTAAGGGCTAGCATTCAACCCACAAATCCATGTAGCATCACAGTCAGAAATTATCACATAAGAACCTTTCATATACTATTATCATGAGAGAGAGAAAAAAGTAAGAGCAAGTTAATGGCCTAATGAGAGTTAATAGGGCCCTATTAAAAGAGCATAAAGGTCTAATGGGAACAAAGAATCACAATCTAGAAAGAGGAAGAAAAAAATGAATTGATGACTCATATACTAAAAAGTGGCGAACGAAGTAGCTAAAGTGTAACAATGAGTAGTGGAAGGTACTGACTTAAAAAGTAATTTATAAGTACCAATTATGGCCTGATTATTGAGGTTGCCCATGGAAGATTTAAATAAGTATATATACATAAAGATATACATATATATATACATAAAGATATACATATATATACACAAAAGAAAGACTGCTTGCTTTTTAGTCACAGGTCTAAGCAATGAACAAGGAACCACAGTAATGGTGTTAGGCAACGAATACCAATGAAAGTGGTGGCAAAGCTGAGAGATGGGGCTGGTTAAAATAACTTGATCCTCAGGTTCATATTCTCTTGTAAGTTAGTGGTGTCGCAAGAGATGGGCAGTGATATTTTACTTATGCTGAAAGGGACAGAGTGATACTGAGTGCAAGAGGGCTGTTTCAAACACCTTTAGAGAAGGGAAGAAAATCCTTTCCTGAGGCTGATTTCATAGGTAGAAAACCAGCTCCAAATTAAACTCCAAGACAAAATGTACCAAAGTGTAGAGGAAATGGCTAGTTAGCAATCAAAAAATAATGAAAGTAGTTTTAAAAATACAACACTGTGTTCAATAGCACCAGCATGGCGTGGGGGAAAGAACATTGAAGTGGGAATCCAGCCAGTTCTGCTTCTAAATCTGCCACTGCTCTGCACAACAGAGTCAACAGATGATGCCACTCTTGAACCTAAATGGACATGACAAGATAAAAATAGGTGAAAACCTGCATCCTCATAGAACCCAGGGAAGAAATTCATCTAAATAAGAAAGACTTTGTATGATTACTCTGCTCATGTCCTCCTACTTGTTGTCTAGAAAATCTATGTCCCTCTCTCCACTTTATAAGAAACCTTATACTATTCCATCTTTTCATTTAACTACAACCTCAACTCTGAGTTAGTTATTTAGTTTAGTGTGCCAACCTGGGTGATAAACACATGTGGGATTAATTGAAGGGTGGAGGACTCAGTGGCTCAGTGAGCCTCACCTTCCTAGTTCTCTGGTCTCTTGCTTTGTGATGGTCGGACCAGGGTGCAGCTGCCTTAGCAGTTCCCTGCTCCAGCTTGCAAGGCTGACTTCCTGCAAGACATCCCCAAGGAGAAGCCACATGGATCTATCCCGATGCAGCCCTGGGTGCTGGAGCAGCTGTGTGGAGCCCCTTGCCGTGCTGAGATGCTTACACATTCACTGACTCGGCTTTCCTCCTGCAGTCGGCATCATTGCCTCTTTTGTGAGATGGAGGAGGACTTTGTGGATCGGTGTTGGGCATATGGGTTAATGGGTTAATGTTGGACTTGTGGGCTTGGGCAGCACTGGGTTGGGATGTTTTCTTGATGTGCACTTACCCTTTATATAAAACTCTCTCTTATACATGAGTTTCTGTGGATTTGTTTCTCCAAAGTACCCAGACTAATACTACCTCCACTGCTTGTCTGTCTGTTTGTGAAACTGTGGTGTCTTGCGTGTTGTTGTGATGCTGGGAACTATGTCACTGGTACTTCAAATACCAGCAAGGTCACCCAAAGGGAACAGATTTCAGGGGAGCTTCCATATTAAGAAAAGACAACAAAGAAGGCCTGACTCCACTTCAGAGGAAGGAGCCACTGAAAACCTTGTGCAGAGCTTCAAAACATTGTCAGATACCGAAGGCCGAATGAATGGAATCAGAATATTGTCAGAGACAGTGCCAGAGGATGGGCCCATTGAGTCAGAGGGCACTCAGAATGTGACTGAGGAGGGGATGATTTCTCAGAGTGAGGGAAACCGTAGTGGCATGAGTTCCGTAAGCTTGTAGGAGTCGAGGCTTCAGGATATTCATTTGTGTATGGGGCACAAGTCAAGGGAAGGAGAAACAGTTGCAAAAATCTGCTAATCATCAGAACTTGAAATATGTAAAGTATGAATCCAGCAAAACTGGAAGAAGTCAAAAATAAAATGGAACACATCAAAATTGACATCCTAGTCATTCGTGAGCGGAAATGATCAAGTATTTGCCATTTTGAATCAGAAAATCATATGATTTACTATGCCGAGAATAACATAATCAAGAGGAATGTTGTGGAATTCATTGTAAAAAACGAAATCACAAAATCAATCATAAAGTCCAATGCTATCTCTGACAGGATTGTATCTATCTTCCTTCAAAGAAATCCCATTAATGCAACAATTATTCAAATTTATTTGCAAACCACAAAGCTAGTGATGAGCAAATCAAATAATTCTACCAAAGTCTTCAGTCAGAAAATGATCAAACATGCAATCAAGATGCATTGATAATTGTTAGCATTTGGAATGCAATATTTGGAAGCAAACCGGAAAGAACAGAAGTTGGAAAATATGAACTTGGTGAGAGAAATTCTGCGTTGCAGACCAGAGGATGCACAGCGGTACAGATGGGAATTGGAAACGCAGGGAATCTAGGACAGATGAACCCCTCAGGACCAGGGGTGACAGTGGCAATACCAGGAGGGAAGGGGG
>NW_022111327.1:12617963-12637598 GCF_000313985.2 Echinops telfairi | reverse complement strand
AATTTTGGGAATAATGAGGGTAACAAATGTATAGATGTGCTTTACACAATTGATCTATGTATTGTGACGAATTGTATGAGCCCCAATACATTGATATAAAAAAAAGAAAAAAAAAGAAATGAAGCTGGAGATCCCATGATAGAATTTTTCAAGACTAACAACTTGTTTATAGTAATAGCTTTTTTCCAACAACACAAGAGACCACTATACAGAAATCAGTTTGACCACAACTGTGGAAAGAGACCAGGGAGAAGCTCAATATTAGCAGCTAAAACTAGGCCAGGGGGCTGACTATAGAACAACCAATTGTTCAGGACTTGAAGCACTTGTTGGCGAAGATAAAGGGTTGTGGCCTTCAGTATATATTATAATTCAATGTAAAGAAGATAAAAAATCCTCACAATGAGCAGTAGGTAAAATCATGATAAATGGAGAACAGATTGAAATTGTCCAGGATTTTGTCTTGCTTGGATCCACAATCAATGTTCATGGCAGCGGCAGTCAAGCGGTCAAAAGGTGAGTTGTATCAGGTAAATCTGCTGCACACGACCTCCTTTGATGATTGAAAAGCAAGGATGTTACTTGAGGACTAAAAGTGTGCCTGATCCAAGCCATGGTATTTTCAATCGCCTCATATGCATTTGACAGTTGGATGTTGAATAAAGAATATGAAGTCTGGATGCATTTGAATTGTGGTGCTGGAGAAGAATAGTGAAAGTATCATTGACTGCTTATAGGAGAAACTGATCTGTCTTGGAAGAAGTAAGGTCAGAGAGTTCCTTATAGGCAAGGATGGCAAGACTTCATCTGACACACTTTGGACATGTTGTCAGGAGAGACCAGTCCCTGGAGAAGGACGTCATGTTTGGTGAAGCAAAGGAGCATTGAAGGAGGGGAAGGCCCTCAAGGAAATGGATTGACACCGTGGCTGCAACAATGGGGTCAAGAATAAGAGCAATTGTGAGGCTGGCTCAAGACCGTGCAGGGTTTTGTTCTGTTATGAATAGGGTTGCTATGGGTTGTAACCCACTCAGTGGCACCTAACGACAACAAATTCACCTGGTTTCCTGGCTTTTTCTCATCAGCAGTGAAATAGACTTCAGTTTCTCCCAGCTTAATCGACCCTACATTTTGCTTCCTGATCACTTGACTTTTTGGCACTGGCATAGAAGATATAGATGTAAGATAAATGAAATTTAGTAAAGCCTTTTAAACTTAAATCTAAATGTGAGAAGGAAAAGTTATTATTCTCCAAAACAAAGAAAACCCTCTGTTCCTTTGTTGAAGTTCCAAACACTGAAAAGAACCACAGATAAGGTTTGCTACCACTGAGTTCACTGAGAGCAGTGTCAAAGTTGGGAGGTGGTTAGATTAACATTTTCCTCTGCTTCTCTTTTATCTATATATTTTCAAATGAGTTAATGGTGTGAAAAGACTTTCATAAGTCTCCCAAGTTTCTCTATGTAAAGGAGTAATGATCTGAAAACTCTCTGCACTCAGAGTCGGAAGAAAAAAATCACATAAAAAAGTTAAATTATTTGGGACCATTGTATAACACCTTATGTTTTAAAATCTACATATGCATAATGAGCGTGACCAGATACAGAGTGTTGTGTTTCTGAGTATTAATAAAGGGTATTGACGCACACAGCACACATTCACACAACACGGAGAAAGGCTGGTATTTCATTGTGTATCTTGAACGAAAACAGGGGTTCTAGAGATGAGGACTCAGCCCCCACCAAAAAGTTCATTGCCTATGCTACAGTTGGGAATTTGATGAATTTTTCCAATGAATTTTTTTCTTGCACCTTGACCTATGACTGTTTTTTCCCCAAATACTTTTATTGGGGGCTCTTACATCTCTTATCACAATCCATACATTCATCCAGTGTGTCAAGCACATTTGGACATATGCCGCCATTATCATTTTCAAAGCATTCTCTTCCTACTTGAGCCCCTGATATCAGCTCCCCATTTCTTCCCCCTCCCTCCCCAACCCACCCTCCCTCATAAACCCTTGGTAAGTTATAGATTATTATTTCCATATCTTACAACATCCTCCATCGCCCCTCACCCACTTTTCTGCTATTTGTCCCCCTGGGAGGGGGTTCTAGATTGATCCTTGTGATTGATTCCCCTTCTCTCCCTCCACCCTCCTCTAATCCTCCTGGTATCTCTACTCTCATTGTTGGCCCTGAGGGGTTTATCTATTCTGGATTCCATGTGTCTAATCCGATTTGTAAGGTAGAATTGAGGTCATGATAGCAGGAGGAAGGAACCACCGAAGAACTAGAGGAAAGGTGTGTGTTTCATCGGTGCTATACTGCACCCTGACTGGTTCATCTCCTCCCTGTGACCCCTCTGAGGGGATGTCCTTTGATTACAGATGGGCATTGGCTCTCCACTCCATGCCCCCCACCCCATTCACATGGGGTATGATTTTGTTCTGGGTCTTAGATGCCTGATACCTGATCCCATCGACACCTCATGATCACACAGGCTGGTGTGCTTTTTCCATATGGGTTTTCATTGCTTCTGAGCTAGATGGCCGCTTATTTATCTTCAAGCCTTTACGACCCCAGACACTATATCTTTTGATAGCAGGGTACCATCAGCTTTCTTCACCACATTTGCTTCCTATGACTGTTTTTAAGAAGGATGCTTTATTGCTGTTTACTTTAAATACAATAAAAGGATCCCTTGTGGCACAGGAGCTTAAGTGTTGGGCTGTTAACTGTAGGTTTCAGGGTTCAAACCACTAACCTCTTTTTTGAAGAAAGATGAGGCAGTCTGCCGCTGTAAAGATTTACAGTTTCAGAAAATCCTAAGGGAGCAGTTCTACTCTGTCCTATGTGGTGGCTATGAGTCAGACTTGATTATCATGTTAGGTTGTTTTATTTTAAGTGCACATTGTGATCCATTTGGCAATTACATAACTAATTCAACCAACCTTTGTTACTTTAAAGTTTTCTCCTTAAATTATGTAAGAAACCTGTGCAATCTTCTGAAAAGCTAGAATATCAGACATGTTTTTCAATTTCTTCTGGTCTTTATATGATAAAACTGGACCTTTTTATCTTAGCCCCAAAGTGGCAAGAATCAAAGAATACTATGTCAAGAACATGGTCAGAGAATCCTTCTGACACTAACCCAGTAGTGTTAGTGGTAAGTGGCTTTGGTTAGAATAAAGATATGTTTCCGTTGTAGTTAAAAGTAAGTTTCCTTGTTCTTGCAGTAAGAGCTATGGGACATATGGGCTAATATTGGACTTATTGACTTGTTCTGGATTTGGCTGGGATGTTTTCTCAATATACAATTGCTCTTTGATATAAAGCTATCTCTTACACACATATAAGTGTCCTTGGATTTGTATCTCTAGTCAACCTGGCCTAACACCAACAGCAGCTTTATAATTAGTAACCCAATATTTTACCCACTGTGCCCCTAAGGATCCTTTGATCCCACACAGGTAGGTCTTTAAAATGCATAATGCTCAAGGCAGACTTTCTTTTTAGTAAGTAAGCTAAAACATTAGTTTTGAGAGGACTTCAGGAGATTTTTTTTGTTTGTTTAAAGTTTAAAGATGATCTTAGGGTTGTAGTTTCGGTGATTTATCAAGCCTCCATAGCTCCAGAAAATCTAAAGGCCATGAGTATTTGATATTTTCATCTACATTTCCCCACTTTTGATCAGGATTCTTCTATGGAATCTATCCAAAATGTTCAGTTATTGTAGCTGAGTACCGTCTAGTCTTTCTGGTCTCATAGCAAAGAAAGCAATTTTTCACGGAGGCAATCAGCCACACATTCCATAACCTCTTCCTAGTCTTGGCTCTTCTTTCTCTGTTGTTTCATCCATAGAGAACAAGTGTAGTCCCTTACATGGCTACTTGCAAGGTTTTAAGACACCAGGCAGTGCATAGTTTTGTAACTAATCCTATTTGAAAATCTTGGCACAGAATAGATGACCTGTTTTGCCCTAGATGAAAGATCAGGTAAACCACTTAGATCAGGACTACACAATCACATGCCTGGATATCAATTGAAATAGTGTCTGGGGCTTTAAAGGCTTGTATTCTAACAAGCAGCCATCTAAGTGAGGTCGGAACGTAGTCCTCATCTGTGTGATCCAAAGATTACAATAACAAAATCCAAATATGATGAAGGGAAAGGTAACAGAGCTTTAAAAGTGAACACCCAATATAGAATCAATAGTTTTAAAATAACTACACCTAAATTACTTTGCATATTTTATTAACATGTGGAACAGTCTTAATTAATCAAGAATGTGCCAAATGCATGAGAAATTAACCAAGAGACTTGAAAATTAGAGTTTGTAAATACCAAAAGTAAAGAATATTTCATTGCAGCGTGATGTAATTACTAAGAGTTTCGTTTGCATGTAATTTTGACTTCAGTGGCAGCAGCCATCGGGGCAGGAAGAATTTCAATTTCCAACACTTGTGCCTCTAAAGCCACAGAACAAGACAAAAATACTGTGACATCTTGAGTTTGGGGTTATAATGAAATATATTCAAAGATCGCCTCTGAATTGCCTTTAGTATTTTCTCTCTTCTATTTCCACACTGCTAATGACCTCAGTGAGGTTGGTGAGATTGGCCAGATCAGCCAGGCCTCGACCTGGACCAGCCACAGAAGGTTGATGACATCGGGAAGATCAGGTAGTAAATCACAGGTACCCAGCTAAGGGGCGCTAAGGTTCATAATTAATACTCTTGACTCCAGGAGCGTTTTAGGTGGGGATTCATGACAAAATTCTAGGTAAGGTCTAGATACCAAGCAAAAATGTAGTAATATAAGAATTTAAGAATATAAGAATGTAGTAATATAAGTAATATAATATATTTTCAGGAGCTAAGGCATAATTTTGGGAGCAAGACAAGGCTTTCTACTCCCATAAAGAATTACAGTATTGGAAACCCACAGTGGCAGGTCCTGTCCTGTGGGGTCTTGATGGGTCTGAATCAACTTTATGGCAATGAGTTTTGGGTATGACTCCATAGTTTTATCAATTACAATCACAGAAGTACTATAACAAGAACAAATTGCAGAAATAGTACAGGATCATCAAATCGATTGGTTTTATAGAGTGCCAGAGCTTTGTATGATCGGTAATTTCTTTATCTGTATATAATTTATTTTATAATTACAACAATAAACAAACTAACAGCCATTGAGTAGCGTCTGACTCATAGCAATGTTGTAGGGCAGAATGGAACTCACTGTAGATTTATGAGGCGGTAAATCATCATGGGAGCAGACTGCCTCATCTTTCTCCCAAGTTGAGGCAGATGAATTTGGACCACTGACCTGGTGGGTACCAATGCATGATGCCACCAGGACTCCTTTATTGTATAAGAGATAGTTTAAAAATAATAATCTACCTGTCTGTAGTTCTGAACAAAGCTAATCCAACCAGAAGTAATAAATGGCATTGATCGTGGCCTTGGAAGTCTAAAGGCGGAACTAGACAGATCACTATTCACTCAATAAATCATCATTAAGATTAGTTTAATACAGGACTTACAGACTGCAACCCACTGCCTATTTTTATTACCTGAGAGTGAAAGATGATGTTTACATTTTTTAAATGGCTGGAAATATCAAAATAGCAATATTTTATGGCACATGAAAATGACATGATATTCAAATTTCTGTGTCTATAAGTAAAGGTTTATTGGGATATGGCTTCGACAGAGATCACATGGCCTGGCTTGAAAATCTTCAAATATTTACTTTTTTCAGAAAATGATTGCCAACCCTGGTTTAATGTACAAAGGTCACTGATTCATAGAAATTGTGTGGCACAATAATTAGCATCTATCTTCTCCCTTCTCTGCTCTCTCTTTCCTAATTTGCTTCTTATATATCTTAAAAGAGAGGGAATAAGACCACTATTATAAAAAATACAAAACATGTTTTCACACTAAAAGAAATATCCTTTGATGATAACCAGGAATTGGAGGGGAAGAGAGGGAGGGAAAGTCACTGGCTAGAGTATAGATAAGAGTTAATTTCGGCAAAAAGGCCACATACAATAAGAGGGATGCTGTCAAAAAAAATTATGGAAGCCAGGCAAAATCTTGGGAGGTTTGCAAGAGTTACAGGCAACAGAGGCAGATGCTGGACAATTCTGCAATAATGACTATCTACAAGTAGATGCTCAGATAGACATGTGGGCTGAGCAGGTATGGGAAGGAGAGGTGGAGTAAACCCATGAATACATAGAGATTTGACAGAGGGTATTTGATGCACATATATCGCTAAATATGGTGGAATATACTGGGGGAAAGGTTATGAAAACTTCTTAGACATAGCTGTGTTAGTCTGGGTAGACCAGAGAAATAGATATTCATATGTATATAAGAAATAAGTTTATATATAAGAGCAGTTGAATATAGAGAAAATATCCCAGCCCAGTCCAGGTCAAGTCTGATGTTGGCCCATATGTCTGATACCAATATACAAAGTCCTCTTCAGACTCATGAAACACATGCAATGATGCCGAATGCAGGAAGATGACAGGCCAGTGGGTGCAAGGTCTTGTGGATCCAGTTGTGGTAGAAGCATCTTAGCTCTGGCAGGGCTCTCCACATGGCTCCTTCATTTCCCAGGGCATGGGGTCTATCAGTGTAGTGCCATGTGTCTTATCAGTAGAGCATCTCTCAGGAAGTGGGTGGAGAGAGAAAGTGTCTCCTGGCTCCAAGGAGGAAAATCAGGAATTTCCAGAATGCTCAGGGGAAGGCTATGCCCACACAGAGACTTCTTTGGCTATGGCCTGATTGACAGACTAGACTCCACCCCTTCACTCTTAATCCTCTCAAGTCACAAATTGACACCAGGTTATGTAACTACCACGATAGCCAAATACCTTGAAGGAATGAGTTGATGGGTCTGGGGGATCAGGATCATAGTCTCAAAGAACACCAAGGTTGATTGACATTAACAGTTCATGAAAACAGTGTTTCACATCCTACCTTGGTGAGTCGCAACTGGGATTTTAAAAGCCGAAGAGTGGTCATCTAAGAAGCAACTATTGGTCTCTCCAACTGTAGCAAAGAATGATAAAAATAGAATTATATATGGAAATATTCGGTACAATGGACACTACCAACCGCTCTGCAAATGATCACATTAGACAGTCTTAGAATGAGTGGGAGAGCAAATGATCACATTAGACAGTCTTAGAATGAGTGGGAGAGCATGTGGAATACAACCCAAAATTATGAGGCCAGGCAGACTAGTCAATAGAGACTGCAGTGAATTTCTCAACTCTAAGCTTCTTCAGTTCTGGGCCTGATCTCACTCTGCTGTTAGAATAAGCAACCATTTCACATGAAAAGGGCAGCATTTATACACAAAGTATAGAGGGCTAGGAAAGAAGGAAGGATGGAAACGAGGCATTTGAGGAAGTGGCATGAGTGATGATGTTGCAATGAATGAATTAAAACAAAAGTATACAAATTCTGGCTTGAGTAACTAATCATCTACTTTTCCCAATTGACATTAAAATGTTCAAAAAGAGAGAGAGAGAAGTTGATTTATGACAATGCTATACTATGCTGTCTCATTAACATAACCTTTCCTTCCCAAATGAGATATTCACCATTGGTATAGGGATTAGGATTTACAATATATGTTTGTGGGACACAGTTCAATCCATAACGACTGGTGAACAATATTTTTCTCTTTTTTTGTTGCATATGTAGCTCATACTTTATTTCCATTGTACCATGATGGGTTGATTATTCTTTTTAGGTGCCACCTAGAACAAACAATTCCAAGTTCTGTACCGCCTTAAGAATCCTTGCTAGCTTTGAGTTTATTGTAGTCGATCCATCATATTGAGGGTCTTTGTCTTTTTCAATGTCCTTCTCCAGGATCTGGTCCCTCCTGATAATGTGTCCAAGGTAAATGGGGTGAAGTATCATCATCTTTGTATCTAAGATGCATGCTGGTGGTAATTCCTCCAGAACAGAATTATGCCTTCTTCTGGCAGTTGATGGCATATTCAATATTCTTCACTAACACCATAATTCAAATGCCTCCCTTTTTCTTTGGTGTTCTATATTCATTGCCCAGCTTTTGCATGCATATAAAGCAATTGAAAATACCTTGGTTTCATCACGTTCACCTTTGTCCTCAAAGTGACATATGCACTTTAAAATAGCTTTATTGCTATAAAATTCACATAACCTACACTTCTATAGTTAAGTGGCTTCTATTATTTATTTATTTTGTTGGGAGCTCTTACAGATACGTGCCACAGTTCAAGCACATCGAGCAGTGTTATACACAATCACACCAAACAATGTTGCTACCACAATCAGTTTCAAAACATTTTCTTTCTTTTTGAACTCCTTTATATCAGCTCCCTTTATCCCCTCCTTCCCCCACCCTGTCCCTCAGGAAACTTTATTACTTTTTTTTCTTTAGTAGATTTTTTTTTGCCATATCTTGCACAATCTAATATGCCCATTCACATACAATCATGTTGTTCGATCCCATCGAGTGGGGTTATACAGTCATTAATGCTAACAGCTCCGCATCGAAACCCTACAACTCTCTCCCATAAGCTTAGGCACCAATTACTCCTGTTCCTGTATCTGATGGGTTATCTATCTTGACCTTCATGTAGCAAACACTCTTAAATATACAAATGAAGATATTCAAATAAAATATGATTAATGAGGTAAAACAAATAAAGGACCATAATAGTAAGGGCAGGAAATATTAAAGAATTAGAGGATAGTTATGTGGTTTATCAGCGTCATTTATTTATTTATTATCCCTTCCTTGTGGCTCTTCTGAGAAGGACTGTCCAAGTTCCTTACAGGTGGGTTTTGGGTCTCCACTATATCCACGCCACTTCACATCAATTAGATTGCTTGTTTTTGAATTTCTGATACTTCTTCCCATTGATACCTCATGATCACACAGGCTGGTATGCTTCTTCCATGTGGGCTTTGTTGCTTCCCTGCTAGATGGCCGCTTGTTTACCTTCAAGCCTTTAAGACCCAAGATGCTATATCTTTTAAAAAAAATCATTTTATTGGGGGCTTGTACATTTCTTATCACAATCCATACATACATCCATTGTGTCAAGCACAAATGTACATTCACTGCCCTCATCATTCTCAAAACATTTGCCTTCTACTCTAGCCCCTAATATCAGCTCCCCATTTCCCCCTTCCTCCATAATTCACAAATCATTGTTGCTTTGTCATAAGTTACATTGTCTGCCCTGCCCTCTTCTCTGCTGTCCATCCCCCAGGGAGGAGGCTATAGGTAGATTCTTGTAATCGGTTCACCCTTTCAACCCCACATTCCCTCCACCCTCGAGGCATCGGCCCTCTCACCACTGGTCCTGAAGGAGTCATCTGTCCTGGATTCCCTGTGTTTCCAGTTGCTATCTGTACCAATATACATCCTCTGGTGTAGCCAGCTTTGTAAGGTAGAATTGGGATCATGCTAGTGGGGTGGAGGAAGCAATTAAGAACTAGAGAAAAGTTATATGTTTAATCATGGCTAACCTGCACCCTGACTGACTCATCTCCTCCCCACAACCCTTCAGTAAGGGGGTGTCCAGTTGCCTACCAATGGGCTTTGAGTCTCCACTCTGCACTCACCCACATTTACAATGATATGATTTTTATGTATCTTTTAATAGCGGGGCACCATCTATTTTCTTCACCACATTTGCTTATGCACCCATTTTGTCTTCAGGTGATATATGGTTCAAGAGCATTTGGCTGGCACACTGCCTTGCTGCTTGGGAGATCAGATTAGAAGAGTGCATGACCTGAGAACAGATGCTTGTCTTTTTCTGGTGTTCATCCTTATAGTAGTCATTTCATACAATATTTGTGATTTGTTCATTGACTAACTTTACTCAGCCTAATAGTTTCCTGGTCCATCCAGGTCATGAGATGTTTAATGGTTTCATCATGGTTTTTAGGGTGTATAATAGTGTATGCACAGAGTTTCTTTATCCATTTGTCTACTGATGGGATGTGTCCAGCTTATTGCCATTGTGAACTGCGCCGCCATGAGCATGGGAGAGCATGCATCTGTTTATGTAGTTCTTTGGGGGGGAAATGCCCAGCAAAGGTATTTCTGGGTCATGTGAGATTTCTTTTCCCAGTGTTTGCGGCAGTTGTTTCCCAGTGTTCCTTTCCACGATAGTTGTACGTGTTCATAAGCCCACCAGCAGTGTAATCTCTCTGCACCTTCTCCTGCACATGTTGTTTTCTGGTTTGGTTTTGTTCGGTTTTTTTGAATTGGGCTATGATTATGGGTATAAGGTCATAACTTATCATCATTTAGAATGGCATCTCCTGATGGCTAGTGATCATGGAAATTGTTTTCATGTGTTTGTTAGCCATTTGAATGTGATTTTTCATGAACCGTCTGCTTATGTACTGACCTTTTTATCATACCTTTAACAGGACAAAGACTTAATAAAGGCAATCATCCCAGCTGAACTAATAAAATCAAGTTATAAAAGCATATTTCCTTTTGCAGAATTTACATGGCAGATGTGAAAGGAATGTTATTATTTTTCATATAGTTTGATATGTTCAGATCCTGGTCTAAAACATATAGGAAACACCCCCCCAGCCCCCCCCCACCCTCAGCCACACCAGAAGAACTCAATTTGGAAGCCTGACTGAGGTAACTAGGCCCTACCTCAAGACTACCTGTAGCCCTTGGAGTTTGGTCTGACATTCCCTGATTAGAGAGAAAGCAAATGATGGACACCCCAAGACTGGCAAAATGGCAGTTGTTGAACTTTAGGTGGGACCCCTGGCTTAGTAGACATACAATGAAAGGGGACCCAAACCACTATATCTTTAGTATTTCAATCCTCCCTTTGCATTAATATGACAGGTATTAATCTGATAGGCAAGGATCTGACCTTGTAAGGAATGTTACAGGAAATTTTCCCCAACAATGAAGGGAGCCAACAACAAAGGGTACAGGGAAATAGTAAGTGCTCTAAAATTGATGGTGAGGATGGTGCAGCTTTTCTGGGCCTGTTTGATCAATTGACGTGTATCTGAAAGGAATTACTAAGAAGTGAATGATAGGTAAACATAATAGTGGGGTAGAAGGGAAAAAAAGAGGAAAGAAGAAAAATATGTCGATATAAAATATAAATATGTGTATTTGCTTATACATGTATATATATGTAAATGCTACAAGGAAGCAGGTAGACTTTGGGCTTCTGCTTAAATCTTACCTCAGTACAAGAACAGTTTGTTTTAATAATGTGGCATTCTATGATACTCACCTTCCTGACATCTGCTATGATAAAGAGTAAAACTTTGAAATCCCCATGAGGCAGTTCTACTCTGTCACACGGGGTCCCCGAGAGTCAGAATTGACTTGACAGCACCCAGCATTACGAACAACAGGTCATCATCCATTGTGCGATAAACTCAACTGGTGTTTCTCCTTGCTGTGGAACTCTGTGATCTCGAAGAAGTGAAACTCCTCTTCCCTGGAATATGAGCATTGTATAATTCTTCTGCAAGGCGTAAGGGCTGTAGTGAATGGTGGGTAATGTTTGTTTTTCCGTCCTCTGTAGAAGTTGTCAGTTTAATGACAGAGATGATGGTGGACCAAAGTGTGAGGGAAGATTGGACTCTTCATGTACCATCATTGACTCACGCTGCCTTCTTAAAGCAGATATGATCTAAGAGGATTTCTAGCTAACAGGCTCATCAACATGTAGTGACAACCCATAGACATTCCTTTTACTTTGACAGTTTGCTTGCCATATTTCAGAAATATCTTGTTGCTTCCATTTTCCATTGCCTTTTGGTGACATCTGCTCTAAATTTCCCATTCATTGGTCATTGTTCAAAATTGCCCTGCTTCTGTCATTCAAATATAGTGGTGCTTCCGGAATAACTCTCTTTACAAAAATGAACAAAATCAGTTGGGCCTTTGGGGCCGCAGTCAAAGTGCTTGGTTAGCAATGGACAGGTCAGTAGTGGGAAACCAACAACACTTTGCACTCCGTGAAAGAAATATGTAGCCACCTGTTTCTTTTAAGATGACAGCCCTGGAAGCCCTATCTGGCAGTCTACTGTCCTATAGGGTTGCTTGGAGTTAAATCAACCTGACAGCAGTGAGTGGTTGGCAACCATCAATTCAGGTAGAAGTGAAAACCAACCCAAACCAAAAGTGCTGTCATGGCGTTGGTTCCAATTCCTCGTGCCAGGGTAGAGCTATCCTATAGGACAGGACACAGCTGCATCCTGGGCTAATCTAAACAGAGGAGCTGCTGCTATGGTTTTATTTGGTTCTACTGTTTACCCTTACTCCGACTCCAGGACCTGTTCATCCCTGCACAAAGTTTCCTTCATGTTTTTGAACTTGGGTCCAATCTGCTGAATACACTCTTGAAGGAACAGCTTGCAGTTGCCATGGAATTTCAGTCTTGACTTTTCTTACCTCCTCATCCTTCTTCTAACCTCTCGGGATTCATCATGGTTCAGTTTATCTTAAATAAAATGGCTCATATACCCTACACCATTAGAACTAGAAGGTACCTTACAAGTTATTGATAGAATCAAAGACCAATTTGGAACCCTACCAAGGGTAGATTTTTTAAAATCACTTTATTGGGGGATCATACAACTCATCACAATCCACACATCCATCCATTGTGTCAAGCATATTTGTACATTTGTTGCCATCATCATTCTCAAAACATTTGCTTTCTGCTTGAGCCCTTGATATCAGCTCCTCATTCCCCCCCCTCCCCACTCCCCTCTCCCTCATGAACACTTGATAATTTATAAATTATTATTATTTTGTCATATCTCACACTGTTTGATGTCTCCCTTCACCCATTTTTCTGTTGTCAATCCCCCCGGGAGGAAGTTATATGTAGATCCTTGTAATCGGTTCCCCCATTTTCCCCCACCTTCCTTCCACCCTCCAGGTATCGCCACTCACACCACTGGTCCTGAAGGGATCATCTGCCCTGGATTCCCTGTGTTTCCAGTTCCTATCTGTACCAGTGTTCATTCTCTGGTCTAGCCAGACTTGCAAGGCAGAATTCGTGTCATGATAGTGGGAGCAGGGAGGAAACATTTAGGAACTAGAGGAAAGTTGTATGTGTCATCATTGCTACCCTGCATCCTGACTGGCCCGTTTCCTCCCCAAGACCCTTCTGTAAGGGGGTATCCAGTTGCCTACAGATGGGCTTTGGGTCTCTACTCTGCACTTCCCCTCATTTACAATGATATGATTTTTTTTGTTCTTTGATGGCAAGGGTCGGGTTTAAGGAATAAATAGCCCCATATCCTCCCAGAGTTGCCTTGTAAATAAGTCATATTAAAAAATATTCATATATCTGCAACGAGAGAGCCAATTCTGAATTTTATTTTGGGTTCATCATTTTTCTAAAAGCCAGAGAATGAAAAGTGTGTTTAAATAAAAATGGCTGTAATAAGTCTGTCCAAACAAAGGAGGAAAATATCCCTAACTTGAGGCCATATGCAAATAGATTTGCTTGTCCAAACTGTTCCTAGGTTTAATGCATTTATTTCCATTTTCATGTGTTAGTTGCCTCATGGACTCTGTGAATGCTTTGATGCACTCTTTGTATGAAAATCTCAAAATAGAATGTCAAATTGTATTTACTCAGGTACATTCCAACTTAATGACTTCAACAACACACCTTGCCAATCAGGAGATATTCCAGCTTGCCATGAAGTCTTGCTTCACTCTACAAAGGAGAGGTGAAAGTAGAACCGAGGAGTTTATGACAATTTCCCTTGGGAATCAGGCAAAAATCTCTTGCTACTATGGAGAGATGGCCAAGGAAGCTAGAGGGAGTAGAGATTTATGTAGATTCCATTTCTTCTGGCCAATTCCCTATGGCGTTACTGACCATGTCTTTTACACAGCTGCTGAAACAGACTGCAATCTTAGGGATTAATGCATATTTCCTCTGGGTCTATTTTGCAGCGAATGGATAGTAGATCATAAAGATGACTGAATTAATTTGTTCAAGTATGCCTCAGATTTTAATGTAATTGCCACATTTAGGTGAATTTTTAATATGTTTATTGTAACAGCTCATGGCCTACCCAATTATTTCTACATTGTGAAGAATTTTGTAGCTTTTCATTGGCTATCAAAATTTAGAAGTGTATAGTGACCAGCGCATAGTAGGTACAATAAATATTTGGTCATTGGCATGGAATTACTAACAAAACAAGCTGAAGTACTGACATGGCTAATGGCTCTTAACAGAGATTGATTTTATCCTCCTTCCTTGTTCTCTGGGGACATTTGGTAATGTCTGGAGACTTTTTTTTTAGTTGCTACATCTGAAGGTTGAGGGAAGATGTGGTGCTTGTAGTATCTATTGGTTCAAGGCCAGGGATGTTAGTGAACATGACATAGGGCACAGCAAAACCCCTAAGCCTCAGAGAAAATAGTATCTGGTTCAAAATGTCAGGAGTGTTGATATTGAGAAACCCTGGATTAGACAGATAAATTAAATGGAGGTATTTGGCTTTTCACACAGATAAGTAGCTGGAAATAGAATTTTGTTATGCAGAAATTAGCCAGTGTTCCTCAAAAGTTAAATATAGAACTAGCATATTATGCAGCAATTACATTCAGGTGTATAGTAAGAGACATGGAAGCAAGGGTTCAAACAAATACAGTGGGATGATACTCAGCCATCCATAAAGATAAATGAAATTCTGAGACATGTTAAGACCTGGGTAAATCTTGAAAACATTATGCTAACTGAAATAGAACAGACACAACAGGACAAATACTGTCTGATCCCGCTACATGATTTATCTAGAGTAGGCAAATACATAGAGACAAAAGTGGTTACTAGGGGCTGAGGGAAGGAAAGGAATGGGAGTTACTGTTTAAGGGAGATTGAGTTTCTGCTTTGGATTTTGGAAGTGAGTTGTGTAATGTAACCAATACCACTGAATTGTACACGTTTGGTAATATATATATTTGCCACAAAAATATTTTACAAAACTGAATAGTCATGTTGTTTCTATTCTTTTTCCCCCTAGGGGGATGAGAAGAAGCTGCCTGTATTGGAGACTGTGGTCCAGGGACACACAGCTGCTTCCCTCAAGGTCTACACACTTGGTCTGGAGGTTGCCATCAGCCTCCAGGAAGTTGACAGCCTCTATGTTGAGGTGGTTAGGGAACCTGAATGTGAGTCCGTCTGGCAGCTTGATGCTCAAGTAGCTTTGGAAGAAGGGGAAACATACCTTGGCGACACGGCCAACCTTAAAGGGGAAATTCAGACCCTGGTGCTCAGCACTCCAGGTCCTGCCTTCCATGCTGTATTAGTCTAGGTACTTTAGAGAAACAAATCCACAGCAACTCATGTATAAGAGAGAGTTTTATGTAAAGAAAATATGCATCTTGAAAACATCCCAACCCAATGATGCCCAAGCCCACAAGTCCAACATTAACCCATTAACCCAACACCAGTCCACAAAGTTCTCCACCTCTCAAAACAGAGGCAATGATGCCGACTGCAGGAGGAAAGCTGAGTCAGTGAACATGTAAGCATCTCAGCACTAGCAGGGGTCTCCACATGGCTGCTCCAGCACCCAGGGCTGCATCGGGATAGGTCCATGTGGCTTCTCCTTGGGGATGTCTTGTAGGAAGTGAATCTTGCAAGCTGAAGCAGGGAACTGCTAAGGCAGCTGTACCCGGTGCAACCATCACAAAACAAGAGACCCGAGAACTAGAAGGGCGAGGCTCACCACCCATTTATCCCTCCCCCTTTCAATTAGCTCCACATGTGATTATCGGCCAGATTGGCACCATTAACTAACTCACATGCTGTTACACAAGATGGTGTTGGTGTCTCTGAGGGCATCGAAGCGAGGGTTAAGGTGGTTGTTGTCTTTGCCCAGGATCCGCAGGAAGCTCTTGGTGTTGGGGCCACTGGTCCTGCACTCAGAGTCATGCCCCGGGTTTGAGGTTCAGCTTGCTGGCCTCCAGACCACTGAGAGTAGAAGGTGATCCTTGGATGGTGACACCAGCTGTCTGAGGACTCTACCGAAAGGAGAGCCAGTTTGTCTCTGCTCAAAAATGTTTTCAAGGAAACTGAAGACTATATGTTTCAAAATCACAAATGCTGATTTTGTCCAAGTGATTTATTTTCCTTGATGAAATTTTCTTCCATTTAGTTTTGCTTGAAAGAAAGAAATGTCACTAGTCCCTTCAATGAACACCACTTTTAATCTTAGAATTCATTGGTTTCCCTTATCTAATGCCATGATCAATTTCTGGCACTGAGCTTCTGGTTAGGTTCAGCAAGCCTTTCTTGACCTCTCTTCCTTTACTGCGAGCAAGGAAAAGCTGAAAGGGAGTTTCCGGGAGGCTGCTTTTTACAATGCTTGCTGTTGCTAGGTGCCCTCAAGTCTATTTGGACTTGTAGTGAACCCACGTGACAGTTTGACTGCTCCTTAGGATTTTCTTAGCTATAATCTTTACAGGAGTAGATTATCAGGTCTTTCTCCCATAGAGCCACTGGAATAACCAATGTTCTAGTTAGCAACTGAGCACTTAACCACCAAACCAAACCCACTGCCATCGAGCCAATTCCAACTCATGGTGACCCTATAGAACAAGGTAGAACTACATCTGTGGGTTTCCGAGACTGCAATTTTTTCAACATTAGAAAGCCTCGCCTTCTCACCTTTCTTCCATGAAGTGGCTGGTGGTTTTGAATGGCTAACCTTGAGGATCACAGCACAAAGTGTAACCACTACACAATCACAGCTTCTCATTTAACCGCCAGGGTTTCTTCTTTGACAGTGCACATGAGAATAATTACGGATTCACTAAAATGCAATAATAGGCATTGAAATTTTCAGTTTCACAGGAAGAGAAGAAAAGAGTACTGTTGAAAGAAGCTTCAGTCTAGAACCATCTAAATTTCCTTGGAAGGATAATCAGTATGATCTGCCATATCCGAAATTTCATTCAGGAAGCAAGGAGGAGCATGATTTACATAAATTGTTTGCAATAGCCCAACAATATAGCACAAATATAAGTACAACAATTTTCTTAACCAATCCTATTTTCTGTTGGCATATCTTAGATGACTGAAATATGAAATTACTAGGGACTTTCAACATTTGCTGCTTCTTTTCTTCTTTTTTTCTTAGCCTCTGTATTTAATTACCAAGCATTGTAATAATAATGTGCTAAAAATATAAATTTAAACTCATAAAAAGTCAGGAAATTTGCAGAACTATTAAAGAGTAATATATATCCCCCAACTTTATGTCCAGCTTTTATGAATCATAGGAAATAGCTTATCCAAGAATCAACATTATTTACTACATAGCATTTGGAATTTCATGATAGTATCATAGCTTATATATCATAATGATTTTTATGAAAAGATAATATCTTTGGCTTTTCTTCTTATCAAATTCATGTGCATAATATAGTATTTCTTTTCCAGATATTTTTCCTCAGCACTTAAAATCATAAGACTATATTATCATAGATAGAATTTTTTATTCCTCATTTTATTGTGAGCACCTACAGATATTACAAGAGTCCATAATTCAGGTAGATCAAGCATATTTTTGCAACTGCTACCACCATCAGTTTCAAAACATTTTCTTTCTTCTTGAACTTTTTGATTATCAGCTCCCCTTTATCCCCTCTCTCTCCCATCCTACCCCACAGGAACCCTTATTATTATATTATTATATGCTGTATCTTACACAATTCAGCATATCCTTTCACCTGCAATTCTGTTATTTGGTCCCCTTGAGTGGGGTTATAAAGTAATCATTGCTAACACCCCCCTTTCCCTCTCTTCCTCCTTCCCATACCCTCAGGGAATTATTACTCCTGTTATATTTCTGACGGGTTATCTATCTTGGCTTTCATGCAGTGAACACTCTTAATTATACAAATGAACATACACAAGTCTAGCAAGATTAATGAGGTAAAATAAAGACCATAATAGTAAGGGGAAGAAATATTAAAGAACTAGAGGATAGCTATGTGGCTCATCAGTGCTATACCGCTACCTAGATTTATCACCCCTTCTGTATGGTCTTTCTGTGAGGAACTGTTATCTTACAGGTGGGGTTTGGGTCTCCACTTTGTCCATGCTCCTTCACATCAATTTGATTGCTTGTTTTTGAACTTCTGATACCTATTCCTGTCAACACTTCATGATCACACAGGCTGGTGTGCTTCTTCCATGTGGGCTTTGTTGTTTCCCTGCTAGATAGGCAATTGTTTAACTTCAAGCTTTTCAGACTTCAGACACTGTATCTTTTAATAGCTGGGCACCATCTGCTTTCTTCACCACATTTCTTTATGAAATCGAGTTGGGAAGGTGAGTATCATACTGTGCCAAATTATTAGAACAAGGTGTTTTTTTACTGAGGTAAGATTTAAGTAGATGCTCAAAGTCCATCTGCTTCCTAGTTGTATTTACATATATTTACTTACATAGATAAACACATATATCTTTATGCATTTATAATTTACATATATAGAAATCTATATTTATACCTATATATAATTTTTACTTTCTTGTTCTTTCCTCTTTTCCCATTTTCTTTCCTCCTGAAGCACTATCATGTCTACCCATCATTCACCTCTTCGTAATCCCGCTCAGATATATTTAAAATAATCAAACACAAACAGGTACATTACATCCTTTTCACCATCAAATTTGGAACCCTTGCTATCCCCCTGTTTCTGCGATTATTAGCTCACCGCTAACACGGGCCCCCCACCTCCCCTCCCATTTCACCACCTCAACCATCAGTCCCTTTGCTGTCTCCTTGGGATTGCTTATCCTGCCTATTTTATATAGATGGACACCAAAAGGAGGAAAAAAATGGAAAGACCATACAAATAGTTCCAAGCCTAACTGTTATCTGACCTAGAGTAGATGGGTATTTATCTGTTAAATAGAGAGCAGGAATTGTTATAATCCATCAGTCCAATCCCTTTTTCTTTCAGCGTTCCATATCCCAGGACCTACTTACCTAACAGTATTTATACCCTTTTATTCCTCAGCATCCGTGACCCAGAGGTGCACCTCTTACAAGTCCCCATTGCTCTTCCTGCAGTCAGGGATGGAGCAGGCTGGTGCTTCCCTCCCTCCCCTCCACCCCAGTTGAACTTACAGACTTTCAGTGAGGTCCCCTTGTGAATATCCCCCAGCCAGTTCAGATGAGTTGCCAAGCACTGCCCACCACCCCCACCTCCAAATCAGAAGTCTACAGTCAGGATTCCTCAGGGACTTTACAATTTTGCTTCCATTGCTGATTTGGTTTGTCCCCATGTGGGTGGGTCAGACTAGCTGCTCTTCCCAAACTGTCTCTTCAGTGCTGTCCTCTGTAGCGCTGTCCTCTGTAGCGCTGTCCTCTAGGGAGGGGGCGTCATGTCTCGAGCTGAGGCCGGTCCTGCAGTGCTCTCTGTGAAGGAGTTGCTCCAAGCAGGACTGTCACCCTCAAGGTTTAGCACACTGGAATGAGGTCTCCTCTCTGGCTTCCTTTCCTGTGGAGACATATGCAATACCCTCCCCTTGGGTGGATTAATGCCCTGGTCCCCA
>NW_022111327.1:12592917-12617863 GCF_000313985.2 Echinops telfairi | reverse complement strand
GTGGGGTGGGGTGTCTTTCCGCACAGGTGCTAGCTGCATCTTTTTTCTCTTTTCTTTTTTTTGGTTGACGTATGCATCATTTTGTTTGGTCTGGCTCATGCTAGAGTATCTGATCCTAAGACTGGGAACTGTGCATTATGTGCATTTTCCCCTGTGCCCGTTCTGCTGGTTGAACTGACCTCAGTGGACTCGTGTTATGCTTGTCCTTTTGTGCTTGGCTGACTTCACTCAGCATCATATTATCCAACTCTTTCCACGAGAAGAGGAGCTTCATCTTTTCATCACTATTTTTTAGGGATGTGTATTACTCCATTGTGTGTATATACCAGAGTTTTTAATCCATTCATCTGTTGATGGACATTTAGGCTGTTTCTTTGTGATTGTGAACTGTGCAGCAATGAACATTGGAGTGCAGATGTCTGGTCCTGGTCTGTTTTTTATTTCTTTTGGGTACATGCCCTGTAGTGGAATTGCTGGGTTGTAAGGTAACTCGCTTTCCATCTGTTTTAGGTATCACCAAATCACTTTCCATAGTGGTTGTATGTATCTACAAGACCACCAGCAATGAATGAGAGTTCCGAACATATAGAATTTATAAATAATTAAACTTGCATACTTCTACAATTAACTACTCAAGGTCAAGAATCATATCTAGTTAATTTGATAACCTGATGTTATTACATTAAGTTAAAACTCATTATTTCAATTATATTTCACACGTTTAGTTTAGATTCTTAGGAAATAAATAAGTTTTCCCATATGTGAGCAAAAGTTTCTTCTGCAAATTTCATTTTTATATTTGAAAAAAATGATGGAGTGATTAAATATTTCTGCTTAATGAATTGTTAGCTAGCCAATAGCAAAATAACATGGTCAATATGAAACATATGCAGTTTATAAATTCAAGCTATGTTTACTCTGAACACTTCCTTCCCTAAATTGGTTCTATATGACTATTGTAATTATTCCATTGTCAGTCACTTAGCAAATGTCAACTGTTTTCAGTTCTTTCTTATATTGAGGTCACCAAGATCAGCTAGAAATGCTGAGTAGATAAGGGATTTTTCCTATAATGATGTTCAATGGCCATAATCATTCTCTAAATCCTAGTATGACTGATTGGTCCACTATTTTGAATATTATCCAGAATTTATCTTATTTCTTCTCCTTGTAGGTAATGGTAATATTAGGAAGAGTATTCCTAAAATGGTGCAGAAAAAAACACCTTTCTTTATAGGGCTGGATTGTGGTCTGTGGTAACTGGCCCAAACCTTTTAGGAAACAATACCACAGATTGATGCACAATTTAAAATCTTAGTGGCAGCTGAGCAAATGCTACTCAAGATAGAGTGTTCTTAGTTTTAACTTCACTCACATTTATTATTATATGATGCTCTATCTTGTTCCCCTTAGCTTTGTGAGGAGACACAACCTGAATTCTTTTCCCATTGGCAGTGGTGTTGGACTGTTCACTGCAAGATCAGCAGTTCCAACCCATCAGGTACTCCATAAGAGAAAGGCAAGAAATAAACATAGTCTCGCAAATTCTATGTAAGATTGCTATCACAATCAATTTGACGGTGGTGGGTTTTTTACTAATGCCTTCAATGAGAGGGATAAGAATTCTCTATCTTGCATTAACTGGAAACATTATAGGGTTACATAACTCATTCCCTCCAGTCTTTGCCAATCATTCCTTTACTTCTTATCTCAATAGGTGTACCTTTTCTGGACATTTCATATAAATGGGATCATGTAATATGTGGCCATTTGTGTCTGGCTTTTTTTACTTAATGGAATGTTTTCAAAGTTCATCCATGTTGTAGCATGTATTGATGTTTCCTACCCTTTTAGTGTCTGTGATGCAGTAATTTACTTGATATTGGTCTTCTGGCCATAGTATTTGCAAGTGGTGGGGTCATAGAGATTGGGTGTATATAATCTTTTCCTATTAGGTTTGTGAGATAAAATGTGGGAAAAGATGCTGATTGGGTATATGATTCAGTTGTGAGGGATCATTTGGAAGGTTAATTGTGTTTGTGAAAACTGGGAGCACTAATGAGGGAGTTGGTCAATGTTTCCAACTGTGTATAAAATAAACAGGAGAAGTAGAATGGGGGTAATCTTACTACCAGCAAGAGAGAATAGCCTAGAGTGGAGTTTGTCCATTGAGCCCTGAGATCCCTGCACATAGAGCTGCCTCTATCCAGGGACAGAAAGGAGTAATACCAGAGGAACAGCAGATTCAAGAGCCAGAGGATGAAACAGAACAGTGGGTTTCCTGAATAAGGAGGAAAGCTTAATGCCTTCAGGCAGGAAACTCCGTTAGGGATGGGGTGCCACCAGATGCTTAATGGCGGGAACTAAAACTAAGCACCTTTGGGCTGAGGCTCATAGCACAGTGGGGTGGCTGTTTGGACATTCATTTATCAGCAGCACTAAAAGAACTTTGTGACATTACCCAAGAAGGGCAGAGGTCAAGGGACTCTCTCTCTCTCTCTCTCTCTCTCTCTCTCTGTGTGTGTGTGTGTAGAGAGAGAGAGATGCTTGCAGGCATGACTAAGAAGTGGCTGTTTTGACCAAAGAGCTGTAACCTGAGCATGTCTGATTCTGAATTATAACCCATTAACTTCCCTAATAGAGCCTAGAATTGTGAATATGGTCTGTACAATCTGTGGACTCATTGTGAGGAATTATTCAACCCAGCAGAGAATTAAAGAGTGTGTTGGGAGGGTAAGGTGGCCTATTTGCACTGTGGGAGAAACACCAGGCTGCTAACAGAAAGGTCAGCAGCTTAAAATCTAACTGTTTCTGCAAAAGAAAGATGAAGTTGTCTGCTCTTTTACAGATTTACTGTCCCAGAACCACTAGGTAGTATCATTATGAGTCAAAATCGAATAGTTGGCAGTGGGTTTGGGCAGGAGGCATGGGTGATGTCAGAATTGGATAAGAAGATTGGAGGATGGAGGATCTTTGCCTCATAGGACCCAACCTTGGGCAGCTGATGCTGATGCTGGTGATTCTTTGTTGCCTTTAAGAAGTCACAGGAGGTTAGACTTGTCTCTCAGGCTCCCGTTTTTAGTGCCAAATATTCCATTGTATGGATATACTACATTTTGTTATCTATCTTGGTTGTTTCCAGTTTTTTACTATTATGAATAAAGTTGCTATAAACATTCATACTCAAGTTTCTGGGGGACCATAGTTTTAATTGTTTTCTTTTTTTTTAAACTAGGAGGGTCTGTTAAATTGAGGGAATACCATCACAGCACAGTTCACAAGAGCAAGAAGATGGAAACTAACTAAATACCCATCAATAGCAAAACAGATCAAGAAACTTTGCTACAACACACAAAGTGGAATACTATGCATTGCTAAAAAGCACCGATGACACAAGGAAGCACTTCATCTATTCAAACAATAGATGAAGCTGGAGAACATTATGCTGAGGGAAATTAGTCAATCACAAAGGGCAAATATTGTATGTGACCACTGTTATCCAGGAAAAACAAACAAACAAACAAACAAAAAACCTTGCATACCAAAGGGAACATAATTTGGAGGTTACCAAGGTGGGAAGGACAAGAGAGGGAAGATGCAGCTATAGGCTGGAGGGTGGACAGGTATTCACTTGGTTGAAGGGGAAGAGAGTAACCCACATGAGGGAGAAAATAAATCAAAGCGTAAGCTACCGGGAGGGGTGATAAGTAGTTTAAACTGTTGCATACAAAATTGATTGTCTGAAGTGTAAAAACCCCACCTAAATCACAATAATAATATACAAGATAAAGAATATAAATACATTGAGGGCACATAGTCAAATACCCTTGGTGGCCCATAAGAAAATAATAGAAAAGACCCACTAAAGCATCAGCTAATGATTAGCAAGGGTTAAAGGCTTTCTGGGGCGGTTGGAAAAGACAAGACAGAGACCAAAGAAACAATGCAACTTTTTATCCTTCTGCTCTCCTCTGCCTCCTGCATGGTCAATAGCATAGTTTATTATAGTGGTTTTAAAGCAAGGGTAGAAAAATCTAGTCTGACAAATGCAGTTAAATTAAGCAGTTCACTGTGTTAGGAAAACATGAAAATTCTTAAGAGGAAAGAATGGCATAAAACAAATGACCGAACTAAAAATATAGGAAATAATAGAATAAGAGAATACTGGGGGGTGAGGGGTTCCCCATTCCTGGCACATCCCTAAATTACAGTGTGCAATTCGTACATTACCCAAGCTTATGCCAACCTCTCTGGGTCAAACCATGACAACTTACTCATTCTTGCAACAGCTTCTTAGATGTTTCAATGAGTCCACGTAGCATCCATATAGTTTTTAAGTACAGAACGAACTACTCAGAGGTACTCAGGCTTTCTTGTTTCTCCTACAATTTAGAAAACCCAGATGGTGAATTTGATTTATTTGGGCCATTTTAACCATGCTTTTTCATAAACAACTACAGAACCAACCGTTTTTTAAGGCCCGCTTCCTCTCCACTATCTTAACCTATTTCAAGATAGCCAGTGTAATGGTTAGGGATTATGCCAATAATACACTCCTGGGTAAGGGGCAGGGCAGGGCCAAACCTATCAGTTGGAGGGCTGCCTGATGACACGTCCTTGATGGCATAGTCTTTTGGTAAAAGAGTGAGAGAGACATAGGGCATTCTCTCTATCTTCCCCTTTGCCTTCCTGCTTGCCAGGACTCTGCTTGCCTCCAGGGGCTGGCCCACATGGGCTATCCAGCCCTGATCACTGCTGGCACCCTACAATGTTTCCACGGACCTTGGAGCCACGCAACTCTGTACCCACTGGCGTGTGATCTTCCTACATCCCGTTTCAGCTTTCTGCATCATTGCCTGCAGCTACATGAGTTTGAAGGGCTCTGGTTCACATTGGACTTGAGGTGAAGAGGGCTGAGATGCTTTCTTGATATAAAATTACTTCTTGATATAAAGCTCTTTCCTATACATGTATGAATGTCACTGGATTTGTTTCCTAGACAACCTGGTCCAACACAGCCAACTACTTTAATTAAAAAGACACTGGTTCAGCTGTCCAAAAGATCCAAAACAAACCCACTACCATTGAGTGGCTGGTGATTCGTGGTGATCCTATATAGGGTTTCCAATGCTTTGTAAATCTATGTGGAAGTGGATAGCCTCATCTTTCTCACGTGGAGCATCTGGTGGGCTGAACCGCCCAACATTACAGTTATCAGTCCAATGCTTATCCGAAAGCAACACCATGGCTCCTAAAGACCCAAACACATTTTAAAAATCTATCATCTTGAGAAATATTGGCCAATCATTAGGTTATCATCTAAACCTCCTATAGCTTTTTTGCAGTAAAAAGTAAGCCAAAGGGATCTAAATTTGCTTAACTTAGAAGAAATTAGTAATGAGGGAGAACAGAGTTCAGCTGATTTATCATTTGAATCAGCAGAAGCACTATATCAAAGGAGATTAAGACATGATCCTTGCCCCGAAGAGCTAATATTAGTGCTGAAGTAAACAAGGCATATTCATGAAAGAATTTGAGAATACCATAATATACTATCTCTACCAAAAGAATCCAGACATCAGAAAGATAGATGTGGTCTCTAGAAGTTAAAGATGACATCATAGATAAAGTAAGAAAATCTGGGTCTGAAGTTTGAGGAGGATTTGTTCAAGTTTCTGGCATGGACAACAACAGTGTGAACAAAGGTCGAGCTGCAAGATTTAACACCACGCGGAGTGGAGAGCATATGCTCTGGAACACATGAGAAACAAGGCTATACGATAGGCCAGATTGTGGTGAGTCTTGGAAGCCAGGCAGACATCCCTGAGTTGCTCCTGCCAAAACTGGGAGCTTCTCATTAGAGCAAACTGTGTCCAGCTGGGTTTTATTTAAAGCAAGCTGTCTGGCTAACTACTAAAAAAGGAGCGACCAAGAATGGGGATATAAAGAATAGGCTGGGAAAGGAGCCTGCAGATGTGGTCAAGTTCAATTCAGAGGATAATTGCCAAGATATGGCAGGCTGCTTTGGGAACTATTACAGCTTTGGAAAGCTTAAGGCGCAGCTCTGCTCTGTTCTATAGGGTCTCTATGAGTTTCAACCGACTAGAAGGAAATGGATTTTGATTGTCCTACCATATGCATTCCAGGTGCTTGTTTGGATATTTCAGGGGTGATAAGAGATAATATGTAGGAGCCCCCAACCCCATTGGAGTTCATTATCTATGTATGCACACTCCTATAACAGAAAGTAATGAATGTTTTAAGTATAAAATATAGAAAAGGTACAGAAAAGGCACAGAATGAGGCATTAAGTTTATTTGGGTAGCAAAAGAAGTGAAACTATAACTTGATATTAAAAAATAATGTACAATGTAGGCATTCTACATTTCCCCAACTTCGTAACCCATCAAAGCAGCCGGATTCAGTCCTATAAGATGACTGTGAGTTGGCATTAACTTGATGGCAATGCTTTTTGTCTGGTTAAGAGTCAAAATCAACTTGATAGGAGTAAATTTAGTTTGATTTTGTAGGGTGGTTGAGTCTAGGAGAGACAATGTGATTTCTATGGGTTGGGGGGCGGTCAGGGTGATGGTAAGTGAGAAGAGAAGAAGTCTAAGGATAGAACATTGAGCAACACGAATATTTGAAGTTTGTGCAAACAAAGAAGATCCAACAAAAGAGAAGGAAGATTGATTGTATGGGTGTCAGCAAAGGGATAAGACCATAATTTCAGAAATCAATAGCAAAAGACTTTTCAAGATTGAGGAAACCTATTTTATTCTATGATAAAGGGGAAAGTAGTTTATGAAAAAATACGTGAAGATATGATTAAAGAGTAGATAAATAGGAGGCACTTCAAAAAGTTGGTGGAAAAAATGGAATGAGAAGATAATGGAATTTGCCCACAATCTTTTTGAAGCCTTCCAGCAAGGTCTTTCAGGGCACGGGGCACCTTTCCTTTAATACCAAAAAGAATGAGAAGAGAGAGACAGTTGAGAACGAATGTTGAGAAAGGGCTGTTGGTAGTAGGGGAAACTCATACTGAATTGCCAGAACCTTGTCGGTGACGTTGGAGTTGAGGTTTTCTGCAGAGCAGACATGTCAGGAAAAGGTTAAAGAATGAGATGGAATAAAAGATGGTGCCTAAATCACCTTAAAGTTATAAATTACACAATTCTTGACAAAGATTCACTTATAACTTAATTAATTTGTGAATATTTCAAATAGTTGAATGACACATCAGTAAATCTACATGAGTCCTTAGGTTTGTAGGACTAGTGGATGCAAGAGAAGTCCTGTGATGGCTTTCTTAGAATAAGACTAGTTTATCCAGGCTACAAAACTAAGTCTGAGAGACGAAGCGTGCTGTTGTTATTAGGTGCCACTGAGTGCACCCCAACACAGTGACCCTATGGACACAAAAGGAAATACCCCTGGTCCTGTGCCATCCTCCCCAATGTTGGTACCTTTGAGCCCATCTTGTCCAGGGGCTTCCTATTTTCTGCTGCCCCTCTTCCTTACCAGGCATGATGTCCGTCTCCAGGGACTGGCCTCTCCTGAGAACATGCCCCAAGTATGCAAGACGAAATCTTGCCATCCATGCCTCTAAGGAACACTCTGGCGTTACTTCTTCCAAGACAGATCGGTTTATTATTTCAGCAGTCCTTGGTACTTCCAATATTTTTATCCAGCATCACAATTCAAATGCATCAAATCTTCTTTGGTCTTCCATACTCATGGTCCAACTTTCATATCCATATGAGGCAATTGAAAATGTCACGGCTTTGATCAGGCTCATCTTCATCTTCAAAGTAACATCCTTGCTTTTCAACACTTTAGAGGGGTCTTTACTCAATGCACTGCATCCTCTGATTTCTTGACTGCTGCTTCCAGGAGCTTTGATTGTGGCTCTAAGAAAGATGAAATCCTTGCCTGTGTCGATCTTTTCTCTGCTTGTCATGATGTTACCTACTGGCCCAGTGTGAGTTTTGTTGTCTTTACCTTGAGTTGTAATTTATATTAAAGGCTGTATGCAATCCTTGATCTTCATCGGCAAGGGCTTCAAGTCCTCACTTTCAGCAAATAAGGTTGTGTCATCTGCAGATCAAATGTTGTTGATAAACTCTCCTCCAATCTTGAGGCCTCATTCTTCTCCATATAATCCACTTTCTCTGATTATTTGCTCAGCATATAGATTACAATGTATGGTGAAAGAATACAACCCTGATGTACACCTTTCCTGATTTTAAACTATGGCTCTAGAAAGTACGTTAGAACTTGTCATTCTGCTCTGCTTTTCCCATTTTCATAGGATTCTTAGAGAGGGGTCTCAGGGAGGAGACGAGCCAGTCAGGGTGCGATGTAACAATGATGAGAAATACAACTTTCCTCTAGTTCCTAAATGTTTCCTCCCCGCTCCCACTACCATGACTCGAATTCGACCTTGTAAGTCTGGCTAGACCAGAGGATGTACACTGGTACAGATAGGAACTGAAAATACAGGGAATGCAGGGCGGATGAGCCCTACAGGACCAGTGGTGTGAGTAGCGAAACAGGGAGAGTAAAGGGAGAATGGGTAGGAAAGAGGGAACCGATTACAAGGAACTATATGTGACCTCCTCCCTGGGGGACAGACAACCGAAAAGTGGGTGAAGGGAGACGTCGGACAGGGCAAGATATGACAAAATACCAATTTATAAACTATCAAGGGCTCATGAGGGAGGGTGGAGCGGGGAGGGAGGGGAAAAATGAGGACCTAATGTCGGGGGTTTAAGTGGAGAGAAAATGTTTTGAGAATGATGTACAAATGTGCTTTACACAATTGATGTGTGTATGGATTGCGATAACAGTTGTATGAGCCCCTAATAAAATGTTTTTTAAAAAAACTTTGATCCAAAAGTTAGTAAGAGTAGCTGGTCTCAGCCTTCTGTTCTCATAGTAAATGAGGAACTTGTTCATGATGGTAATTAACCATACATTCCATACCCTCCTCCTGTTCCTGACTCTCCTTCATCTGTTGCTCCAGGTGCAGAGAGACCATCTGTGCTTCCAATGGCTACTTGCAAGCTTTGAAGACATCAGGCAGTATGCAATCAACTGGGAGGTAGAACAGAAATACTAAACATATTACTATGACCATTAACTGGGATGTCCCATCAAACCATGACAGTAAATATGCAGGCAAAGAAACCAAATCCTATGAGGTGTTTGGTTGTGTGTAAGCCAACTCAGCATCTACTTCTTGTTTTACCTTATTTAAATGCAGATAAGTCCTACAGTATTACTACTATTGTTTCGGTGCATTCATGCATGTTTATTCCAAGCAAATTGTGTTTAACCATGTCTCTGTGATTAGTGAATAGCTTTAGACAGTTTTCTCAGGAATACACTTGTCTTAGTGTCTTAGGGTGCTTTCTAAAACAAACGGTCCCATCAAAATAGTGGCTTTCAAGAGGATCTGCTGGACCAGCAAAATTCAAGACAAGTTAGTCAACTCAGAAGGCAAATATGGCAGCTGTTTTGGTGATTCCACAGGAATAGTTTTCAAAGATTTTCTCTAGGGACAAAGGACGGTCTTGGAAAATTCCTAGGAAGAAAGTTTAAGAAAATGAAGAACTTCCTTGATCAGAAAAAATGTTCAGGATATTTTGTCCCGTCCAGCGGGAACAGCAACATGGGTCCTGGATAGAGGGAGCGGGACGCCAAGAATGGAGACGAGACAGGAGGCTGAGCAGTTCTCTGTTCTCTCAGTTCTCTATTTTTCCACAAGCGGCAGCTTATCAAGGCAAAAAGGAAGGAAGTGCCTGCGGGACATGCAAATCAGGCTACTACTGAACGCCCAATCAGAAAACTTACAAAAGCACACCCAGCGCCGGTGGTCAGTAGTTTCCGATCAGGTCCGTAGGAATGACATCACCTTATGCTAATTAGGTGAGACAGCACATATGTTAACAGGGTGCTTGTTAGCCAATACAAATAAGGGAAAAGGTTAAGGCCATTTGGACTTTTCTGTAAGACAGCAAAAGGATACGGAAAGTCTCCACCCCGGCCTGAGGCTGAGAGTAAAGCCTGTTTATGAGACCTTGGCTGTTGGGGCCCATGGTCCCCCACAATATTTGCTCCAAGGAAATGTCTTTTTCCACCATGAAAATGTACCCGTTCGATCTCCAGGATAACAAGGACTGTCTGAGGAGAATTTTGTTGGTAAACCTTACTCCATATACTCCACCCCCCGACCTTGCCCCTTTAGACTTTTCATTGTTTCTCCAAACAGAACCAGATTTTGAACCCCTTTGTCTGATTTCACAGTCAACTTTTTAATCACTACATACACTTCTGCTTTGTGCTAAAGATACACAGACTATCATAAGACATCTCTCGGTTCCTTGCACATAGATTTTTCTTACAGTGCATTTGTTAGTATGTATAGTAAAATTAGTCTTTCTATGTAAGCTTACCAAGGGTGCATCCCTAATTATAACCTTTTCTACCTGAGGATAATGCTGTCTTCTCAAAGACACGCTTGAGTCAGGCACATCATGCCAACATGTCCTGTCACTTGGGGTGTCCTCTAATGGAAAAAAAGTTCATAACATTCTCAAATTGTATTTAATATCCTGTGATAAGATGGGTTCTTTCTGTGCTTTGGGTCATAATTTGAGTTCTCCACCGATACCCTCAGGGTACAAACTACCCAAACGTCTGCTGCCAACCAGTAGGTGGGAGTTCCTTCACCTTATTTTCATTTTTTTTCTTCCCCTTGGCCTCTCCCCTTCTCAGAAAGTGGAAAACTCCTGTCTTGAATCTTATCTGCCAAGACCCTATCAGTGACGACTTGCCTGTTAACTTAGAGCAAGAGAGGCATGGAGGAAGAGGCGGCAGTGACCATGAAAGGAAAACGATTTCAATGATGGAGCTAAATCATTTTATATCCTGAGCCACTGTTATTTTTTCCAATGGACGAGATAGCTAGGAATCAAGACATATATTTAAATAAAGACCATTTGGCAGTTATTTCAAATGATTGATTTGAAGAACTCGGTCTTTTAATTGAATTTCTTTTGTGTGGGGTCACCTGAAGCATATCATATAGCAGACTTGTTCCATACCTCTTTACCCAAGGGGAACTAATCAGATATCAAGCATACCATTGAGTTATCTGTGCTAGGAGACTACAAGAAAATTCCACTTTTATCAGTCCTGCATGATAAAACTCAACATTCCTAAAATAGCTTAAAGCATCAGAAATCTAAATCTTTCTCAAGTCTGTAACACAAGTAAAATTGGAAACTCATATTAGAATTGTTTAATCATTTTGATGGATTTGCAGTTATGTGTAGCTCAGGAAGATAAGGAAAAAAAGCGTAGACTTTAACATATTTCACCTTTATGGGAATCTCCCTAATAATGTAGAACAGATATTTTATAAAAATATGGCATGCTTGTCTTTTAGTTGAACCCAAAGCAGTATGGACACCAAATAAACAGTCACAGTTTTAGAATATTGGTAGTTTTATGAAATGGGAAAGATCAACTTCATATCTAAAACCAAATAATTCATTTGGTTTATTGGTTTTATCAGGAATGTTGGTCAGTAAGCATGTGGAAAATGAGGATTTAGAGAAAAAATGTGCTGTGTCTATAGAGAGCAAAATGCTGAGTGGGTTTGATTCAAAGGCACCACAGGCCAGGAAAAGGATTTTTCAAAACTCGAGCCTCCGTTGTTCACATATGGTTTAGGAGGCTATGTGTGAGTCTCATGCTCAGGAGCAGCAATGGGTTTCCAAAGAGCACAGCACTTTTCTCAGCCTACCCTTCTCATTAAGAGCCAAACACTTCCCTCGGATATGAAGCCTCTTCATTCTCTGTCACCGCTCCGAAGGAAGCCAGCCTGTTCGGACAATACTGAAAGGGGCTGCTCTTGGATGCTCAGACAGGATGTTCCATTGATTTAGCTTGCTAGGACAGCCCATAAGCAATCGTCTGTTAATGTCTCATACAAGCAGGAACTGTTTATGCCCAGACTGAATCAGATGTTACATAAAAAAAAAAAATGTGTGATGCTTTCAGCATTCGGTCAAGGAGAATTTATTAAATACTTGGTCTGTGCCAGGTGCTGGGCTAAACTTTGGGGGGTAGGGGCTGGGGAGAGGAGAGGTTGGAGGCAGTGTTGGAAAGAAAATGAGCATGCTGCAGTACCTGCCTGTAGTAGTAGTAATAATAATAAAAATTGAAAAAAAGTTCTGTCATTCTACTGGAATCACCTGTGAAAATTCAGCCAGGGTTCCCAGTCCTGCCGCATGTGCTCAAACCGCAAGGTCTGATCCTGAGATACGCCCTTAAGACCGGCCGCCAGTGTTCCCGTCAGCACGCAAAGGATAAGGGCTTCATCAAACTGGACTAAGTAATCTTTGAATGGATTAACCAAGACAGATACCCAACAGAAGAGACAATGCCAACCATTTGTACATAGAATTAAAAAATTCAATTCTGAATAAAACAAAAACCATGCTGTGGAATTGATTCTGCCTCCGTGCAGGCCTGCGCGTGCGTGTCAGAGTAGAACTGGGTTTTCAATGACTGGTTTTGCAGAAGTAAATCTAAATCGCCAGGCCTGTCTCTGAGATGCCTTTAAAAACCAAACCAAAGTCTCTGCCATCCAGTCGATTCCGACTCATCGCAACCGTGCAGGATAGGGTAAAACTGGCCTTGTGACTTTCTGAGACCACAGTAGTTTCCAACTGCTGACCTTGCACATTACAGCCCAATGCATTACCATTACAGCCCAATGCATTACCACTACACCCCCAGGACTCAAGTGAACTCAACCCAGCAACCAACCTGTCCATTTGTAGTGAACACTTCACCATTTGCTCCACCCAGGAGGCCTCTAATCACAATAGTTGATATTTACTGACAAATCACGCCATGCTAGACAGTGTGCCAAGGATTTTGCGTGAATTAAATCATTTGAAGTTAACAATGCTATTGTACGCCCTCTTTTAGACACAGGGAAACCAAGACCGAGAAAGATTAAGTCTGATGCCACCCAGATGATGAAGAGATCCGTGAACCTATGTTGGGGGAGGGCAAATGCTCAGGCATTCCCCCCCTGAAGGCAATCAGTTGCCAGACTGCTGTCTCATCCCACCACAGGGGTGGGCCTGCTCCCTGATGCTGGAGCCTAAAGCCATCAGTTTGGTTCCTGTGGGCGGAGTTTACACCCAACTGATAATGGTTCCTATGAAGACCCAAAATCAAGTTAAGCTGTTACCAGAAATCTAGGATCCGCCTATCTTGCCGCCTATCTTGCCGCATGTACACCCCCAATCCCTTCTCCTTCTGTAGTGCATATGTCCCCAGATCACCTCCTCCCATCACTGTAATACCTGTAGCACAACCCTTTCCTGTGACTTATGTCTTCACCTGTAATGTGGGGGCTTGCACGTCCCCAAAGTCCCCAGAGAGTATAAAAGCTTGGGGAGCATTAAAGTTCTCTCTCTCTCTCACTCCCTCCACGTGGACCACCAAGTGGGGCTGAGGTGAGCATGCTATCATAATATGTGTCTGACTCCATTTATTTCTATATATCTCTTTTATCTTTCATGCTCTCTATAACTTTAATATTTACTTATTATCGCTGTACAATTGCGCCTACCGAACCCGTAGTGATTGTGCTAGGAGCTGGCTTCTTCTGGCAAACCTAGTTCTGTTTGAATTTTGAAGCAGATCATGTAACTACTATACTGTAGACCCTTCAAAGCCTTGGACTCTGAGGCGGAGAAAGACCCACCAAGACCTTTAATAAAAGGCAAAATGGGGTAATTGCCTCAAACAAAGCAAGCAAATTTCTATAGACATGTACATTCAGGAGTGATTCCCTTCTGGATCAACTGAGGGAGTCAAAAGGGAAGTGAGTCTTCAATGGTAAGTAAAGTTTTGGCAGGTTGCCATGAGATAAGGATATTTCAGGCAATGGAACCAAACTACAGAATAGGAAATACAATATAACTGGAGAATTACATACATTAGAATAAGGGGTAAGAATGAAAATACTTTAAGGATTGCCATTCCATTTTTATGTACTTTAAACACTATATTGAGAAGTTGGCATTTTATTCTTTCTGTAATTGACCATGAGAAGTCAGCAAAGGGTTTTGAGTAGGCACGTAACATGATCCTATCTATGAGTTGTAATCTGGTGGCGACTGCAATAATATAATGAAGCTGTAAGAGCCCCCAATATAATGATCTAAATAATAATAATAATATTTTTGTATCAGTCTGGATAGACTAGAGAAACAAATCCATGGGCACACATATGTGTATCAGAAAGAGATTTATATACAAGAGGAATTGAACATTGAGAAAGCATCCCAACCTAGTCCAGATCAAGCCAATAAGTCTGATACTAGCCCATATGTCTCAAACCAATCTGTAAAATCCTCTTCAAACTCACAAAACACATGCAATGATGCCTAATGCAGGACGATCACAAGCCAATGAGTAGAAAGTCTTTGGATCCAGTGGCGTTGTAAGCATCTCAGCACTGGCAGGGGTCTCTACGTGGCTTCTCCGGCTTCAGAGGTCTGGTTGCATCAGGGTAGGTCCATGTGGCTTCTCCAACTTAGGGCACTAGCATAGTTCCATGTGTCTTGTCAGCTGCAATGTCTCTCAGGGAGTGGCAGAAAGAGAAGTGTCTCCTGCCTCCAAAGAGGAAGTACCGGATTTCCCAGAATTCTCAGGATAAGGCCATGCCCACACAGAGGCCTCATTATCTATAATCTGATTGACAAGATAGATTCCACCCCTACACTCTCAATCCTCAAATGATTAAATATCTACCACAATAGTGAAAATTAACTAGGTTAGTGACCAGTTATGTAACTAGAAAAATTATCTAGGGGATAATTTTGGGGGATAAAAGATGGACCGAGAATATTTCCATGGGTAGAAGTGTTAGGTTGCTGGCACGGTTTTCCCGGGTTCTTACTGAAAGCATTCACATGGCAGAAGCACTTTTGAATCCAAGTAAGTTTTATGAGGGAAAGGGACGTTTCAGGTAGTACAGTCTCAGATAGGGCATGCTATCTGGAAAGCATGCAAGGCCGCCAGAGAGACCACACAAGAGTTTGAGACTGAAGATGATTGCTTCAGGGGAGCATGGAAAACTCTGAGGAAGGAGTACCAGAACCAGTACCTTGGTCTCTGCTTCTTATCCCCTCCTCCCGCCACCTGAGGGGGTGGGTTGAAGGTACGGGCTGTTCTTAGTGGCTAAATTTAGGCATATGTGTGATGTAATGTTGCTGGTATCTAGTGTGTGTCCCCAGGTTGACCTGCTCCTGGGCCAAAGTGACTGGTGGTCTGAGCATGTGCAGCTTTGGATTGTCCCGATAGGTGTCTATTGTGTCTGGTTTCTTTCAAATGCCTTACTGTGGCATGGCCAGCTAATTTTTGTTTAGCGTAGGCATTTGGTGGATATAATCTCTTCTATCCCTAATCTTCCTACCTGTCAGAAGCAGCTAACCCGGAACAATTTCCCAGAGGTTATTGACCAGGATTGTTGCCAACTGAGTATGCAGGAGAGGGATGCTGGGAAGACTGCACCAACATTTCTTGCCTGATTAGGTAAGTTGCTGAGCTCCTGACCAAGATGGGACCACAAGAGAAGGAGCAAATAGAAGGGAGTGTAGATTATGAATTAGCTGATCAGCATGGGCCTATAGTGTATCAGACTAACTTCTGCTGTGATACATAAGGTTTTCATTAGCCAATTTTGGGGGGCAGTAGATCACTAGGTGTTTCTTCCTAGTTTTTCTTAGTCTGAAAGCTCTGCTGAAACCTGACCACCATGAGCGATCCAACTAGTATTTGAAATATCAGTGACTTAGCGTGCAGCAACATAACAACATACAAGCTACCACAATGTGACTTTGGCTTACTTATATTGAACTGAACCTCATGAATGACAGGTTGAACAAAAAAAGGCATCACGATTGATCAATCAGGAACTAAGCAAAAATGAGGGCAATCATAAATAAGATAGATTCACACGATAGCCACCATTATAGCCTTAAACATACCAGTGGTGATGAAGATGGCACGGGACCAGGCAACATTTTATCCTGTTATAAAGAAGGAGACAACTAGCAACAACATAGCGTGGTAGTTTACGGTAGGCAGCTCCCAGCTGTATCTGAAGCTCAGGGAAAAGGCAAGAATATCGATTTGATTTGAGAGTCACCCAGAGAATAAGGAGAGTGTTAACAGATGATGAAACTATCTGCATAGGCAGTGAATTGTTGAATGTGGCCCTTCAAGCTTAAGTCTGTAAGTCCCACCAAATGACTTTTCCCCACCGTGAGTCTGGTGAGAAGGTGACAGAAGATACTGATAGATTCCCTGTGTGTGATTGTGACGAGAATACCCTGAAGTGCCATCCTGCGGGGTATAAAATGAGCCCCCTGAGAAGCAGAAGGTGGGATCTCATTACTAGCAAGACCCTGGAGTGGAGTATATCCTCTGGACCCGAGATCCCTGAATGGTGAACCTCCTGGATTCAAATGACAGCTACAACAGAGAAGCAGCTGCAGAACCAGGGACAAGAGCATGGAACAAAAGTAATTGAATTCATGATCCATGGAGCTTGTAAAGCTGAGTGCTTTTGTGCAGAAAGCTGACTTGCAGACTAGGGTGCATCTTGGCACTTAATTGAGGAAGTTGGACTTGTGACCCACTGATGTGGGGAGCTGAGTGCCTTTGAGCGGAGGCTGACTGGAGTGGGATGCCTCTTGGCACTAATTCAGGGAGCTGGGCTTGCTGGCCCGAGGAGCTTAAACTGAATGCCTTCAGGTTGAGGCTTATAGCAAAACAGTATGCCCTTAGCAAACCTGACCGAACTGTGCAACACAGCCTGGTAACCAACTCTAAACATTCTCACTAGGATTATAACTTGTAAACTTCCGTAATAAACCCTTTAATCATGAATTATGTCTGTGAGTTCTGCGTAGGCATTGCAATGGATGTTGGAAACCAAAGAGGTAAAACAAAACATTAATGTAGACATTTCACTATTCGGGGAGAATGTTATTAAATAGCACAATATCTCTTCCTGGCAATAACGTAGGAGCCCTGGTGGTGTGGTGGTTAAGTGTTGGGCTGTGATCCCCATGGTCAGCAGTTCGACACCGCCAGTCCCCTCGGGAGACAGACGGGGCTTTCGACTCCTGTAAACAGTCTCGGAAACCCACCGGGGTTGGGGGTGGGGGTCACTTTGAGTCAGCATTGACTCAAGGGCAGTGCATTTGTTTGTTTGGTAGGTAGGTCGATATACAGAGAAACCTACCCCAATGAAGAATGTCTAAAATAATTTCGATAAAATGTTTAAAACATTATTTTTAAAGTGTTGTTGAACCAAAGTTTAAGTAATGGAAACAACCAAATATCAAATATCAAACAGTATATGCTGATTCTATAAGAGTAACATTCCTGGGTTTGTTTTGGGGGTGATCTGCTCATTGCTAGTGGCCTAAAAGATCAGAAACAGGAGAAAAATCTGGATAGGAGAAGAATAAGAGAACTGACTAGAGATCTGGTTGGTTATAAAGCTAAAATCTTCTAAGAATAACTACTTCAGTAAGTGATCTAGGAAAAAAGCAAGACCAAACCCTGTTCACGTAAAAAGCCTTTTCTTTGAGATGGAGCAATTGAGGGTGGAAATGAAATGGAAAATTCTCTCTGAAAAAATTGTGACCTCAAAGAATTCTCACAGGGAAAATTCAAAGATCATGGGGGAAAAATTCACTAAACTTAAAAAAAGTAAGACATCATGGGTTTGTGTCTGCACAAGCTCACAAAGAGTGAAACTATAATGATCAAATACTAAATATAAAATAATATGTTAAAAGAAATAAAAGAAAATTTAAGGCTGATTAAGACATATGAAACTGTGAAAACTGAGCAGGTAGATTTGGGAAAAAAGACAAATATGACTTCTATAAATGAAAAATAGACTAATTTATATGATGTATAATAATTAAATACAAAATAATACTCTGTCAGGATTCCCTAGAGCAGTGGTTCTCAACCTTCCTAATGCCGTGACCCTTTAATACAGTTCCTCATGTTGTGGTGACCCCCAACCATAAAATTATTTCGTTGCTACTTCATCACTGTCATTTTGCGACTGTTATGAATTGTGTGAACCCTGTGAAAGGGTCATTCAACCCCCAAAGGGGTCATGACCCCCAGGTTGAGAACCGCTGCTCTAGAGGAACAGAACCCATCATCTGTAATCTGTTGCTTCACCTATCTCGTTCTCTTTATATATCTATATATAGAAAGAAATTTTAAGAAACGGATTAACACAATTATGGAGGTTCCTGCAGTCTTGTGTACCAAAAACCCGTGAATTAAGCAACAGGAAGAGGGAAGGAGTGTGGACTATAATTCTATATAGTCTGAAGGCAGACTAGACCCTAGGGAAAACTGTTTTTCTCTTAATATCTTCAACTAATTGGATGCAGTCACCCACATTATAAGGAGTAATCTGTTTTACTTAAGGCCAACTGATTTGATCAGATGTAACTAATTTATAATAGCATATAAACCAATGCTTGACCTAACAACGGGGCATCCTTGCCTATCCAAATTGTTACAAAATTAAACATCACACCCTCCTTGCATGGATTAAACGGAATTGAATTGAAGAGAGTTTATGAACTGACCATAGGTCAGACAGTATTTCTGAATAAGAAGCACAAAGAGACAAATACATGAAAAATAAAACGATTAAGAAAGGTTAAGAGACATTCAAGATGGCATAAGAAAGCAAAAAAACAATTTTTGCATGTAACTGGGGTTTCAGAAAGAATGCTAAAGGAATGATAGATTGAAAGAGGTAAGTAAGCCGTCGTTTCCCAGATGTGCCATCTCATCGTAAGGCGTCATTCAGTACGTTCAGACCCAGAGTGACCTTACATACAACAGGACAAAACACGTCCTGGCCCTGAACCATCCATTGTTTCAGCCATGGTGTCAACTCACCTAGTTGAGGGGCTTCCTCTTTTGCTTGGACTCTTTTCCAAGACTGATGTTCTTCTCCAGAATCTGGAACCTCTAGATACCAAGTCCGAAGTACACCATCTCGGCTTCTAGGGAGCAGGCTGGGTACTTCTCCAGCACAGATTGGTTTGTTTCTCTGGAAGTCCACGGCATAGTCAATATGAGTCAGCAGCACCATAACTCACAAGCATCCATCCTTCTGCTGTCTTCTTTATTCACTGTTCTGCTTTTACATGCTTATGAGACCATTGAAAATGCTATGACACATTTGCTTTTTAACACTTAGGAAACGAGTGAAATGAAATCTCTAACAACTTCAATATTTCCTCTATTGGCCCAGTTCTGAAGAGATTTTGCTTCTTTATGTTGAAGTGGAATCTATTCCGAACGCTGCAGTCTTTGATCTTCATTAGCAAGTGTTTCTTACAGAAGTCACCGCAATAGGATAAACGGGCAGGCGAGTGGTGGAGATTTTATATAAATGAGAAACAAAACAAAACCACAAAAAATTTACCTTGAACAATGGCAACACTTCAAGTGTGGTTGGAAGTTGAAAAAGGCTCCACAAAGAAAACTGAAAATGGCTTATGAGGGAGGAGAAGGAAGATCCCCGGGAAAGCAGGATTGGGAGAGCCAGCAGAGCGTGTGCCTGTCCTCATTCTAATGCTGCAGCCGGGTCGAGGATAAGGACCCTCCACTGTCAGTGTCTGAATGTCTACTACAGGCCAGGCATTAATGGCACAGAAAGATGAATGATGGGTGATGCTTATAGTCAACATTAGGGGAAAATCTAGATAAGGGTTACAATTCAATGGGATCAATGAAGACGATCATAGGTATGAACCAAATTCTCTGTGTACCAAGAAAGAGACGTTCTTGATATGTAAGGATTAGTCTCTCCATGAGCGCTCCTCAGTGGTTTATCTCATGATCATTTCCTTAGAATTATGAATAAGCATTATTCTTTTAAAGGGGTTGGTTCTCTCCCCCTGCTCTTCTGCATCATTAATGGGCATGAAATATTCAGTAAAAATCCAGTATCTGGTTTGTGAAGGAATGACAAACACTTAAACATTTATTCAACGGTCCTCTGTCTGAACCAGATGGTACGTGCATGTTTCTCCTTCCCATTATCTCTGCCTTTCAATAAGTTCAGGATCTCATCACACTCACCTAGGATCTTCGATGTGCTCCACATTTCAATTCTGATCATAAAATTTGCAGCTCAATCCATTATTTATCTTACTATAACTCTGGTCATGGCACTATGACTTCATAGATAAATGTTGAAATTAAGGAACGTCCAATAAAAGCCACAGTAGTCAACCTTTCATTGTTCTCTAAATAAATGTATTTTTCAAATCAACTATAGAAGATAAAACTTGAATACAAATTTTATTTATTTGCCTGTGTTGCACCCTATTTCATTCCAGAAAATATGGTAGTTGACTTTTAAAAGTGTGCCTATTAGGGTCTGTATATATGTGTGTAAAGAGAAGTTGCATTCACATTGTGATCTTATATTGAATTCTACAAAGATATACTGAATAACTGCAATGTATTAGTAGCTCTACTATTTATTGCCAAAAGCATAAAGAACTGTACAGCACAAATGGGAGTACTAGGAGCTATCACACAAGATAGAATATTCTATGTATTCCACAACAAGAGTCCAAATAAAGTGCAAAAGAAGTGAGGCAAAAGAAGTGACTTGTAAATCTATACTGGGTAGGTGTGGGGGAGTGAAATTTCTTAATATGTCTCTTCCATCCATGTCTCTGTATCTTCCACCAAATTATTTGGTCCTATGCATATAGGACATGTGTAGCTCTAATAGAAAGTATTGATCAGGTTTAGTTGCCACTCCCTTAGTTATAAGGATTAGTTATCTTGGCAGGAATGGAGAGGATTTCCAGGACTATCAGAATAAGAGGATCTTTGGCACACGATATTCCTCTGGTTCTTTGAAGCTTCCTCACCCCCACTATCATGACCCCAGTCCTGCCTTTCACTTTGGACTAGACTAGAGCATGTACACAGATGTAGATAAGAGATAAGAGCTCCTGACACTCGGAATCCAGGAAAAGGAATGGGAGTCGAGACACCAGGAGGGTAGGGTGAAGGTGGGCAGAGGAGGGGAGAAAGAAAGAACCTATCACAATGATTGACTCATAACCCCCTGCCCCCCAGGGGGATGAACAACAGAAACCATGGGGGAAGGGAAACAGCAGTTGAAGTAAAATATGAAAATAATAATAATTTGCAATTTATCAAGGGATCACGAGGGTGGGTGGTGGTGGTGGAAGAGGATCTGATACCAAGGGCTCAATAGAAAGTAAATGTTTAAAAAATAATGATGGCAACATATGTACAAATATGCTTGATAAAATTGATGCATGGATTGTTGTAAGAGCTGTAAGAGCCCCCAATAAAATTATCTTTTAATAAAAAATTAAGAGGATGTTTGAGATCTCTGCCTGAGGGGGTGAAGGCCAAGACCAGAGGCATCAGCGACAAGCACAGCACCGAGACAACGAGGCTGTGAGACAGCGATAGTTGGGCTTTCTGGTCCAAGGAGGTAGAGGCTGAGGACCAAGAGAGACTTGGCTGCTAGTTGAGGAGACGTGCTGCTGTAGACCAATGAGCGTATTCTAACTGTTTACTGATCCTGGCTTGGGGTAACCTATTAACTTCTAAAATAAACCCTCATGATTGTGAGTTCTGTGTGGCCACTGAAATGAGTTAAAGAAGCCAGCATAGAAGTAGAGTGTGGTTAGTGTCAGAACAGGTAAAGAATGTAGGGTGGAAGCCTGTCTGACCTCTGCCTCATGGCAATAGGGAAGTCAGAGGAGGTCAGACATGGTCCTGACCGTTTTCATAGAGGGGATAAAATAAGGTGCCATGTGATAGTCACATAATCTGTTGTAAATTTGAGGATTAAGAGTATAGGGGTGGAGTTTAGCCTGTCAATTGAGATATGGACAATGAGGCCTATGTGTAGGCATGGCCTTCTCCTGAGGATTCTGGGAGCTCCTATAACTCCTCCTTGGAGGCGGGAGACGCACCCTCTCTCTGCTCACTCCCTGCGAGACATTTCTGAGGAGAAGCCATGTGAATCTACCCTGGGGCAGTCAGAGTTTCCGAGCTGAAGGAACCATGTGGAGACCCCTGCCACCACTGAGATGGCCTGTGATCTTCTTGCATTTTGGCATCATTGCATGTGTTTTGTGAGTCTGAAGATAACTTTATAGATTGTTATCAGGCATAAGGGCTAGTATCGGACTTAGGGACTTGATCTGGACTGGGCTAAGATGTTTTTTCAATATTCAATTGCTCTTGTATATGAAGCTCTTCCGTATACACATATGTCTCTCCCTGAATTTGTTTCTCTAGTCTACCGGGACTAACACATGTCATAAAGTGAATGTTGCTTGAACAGGGCCACCAAGGATGGATATCATTTAGTAGGCTTAGCTTTAGCAGAAAGGTGTTGCAGAGGAAGGCAAACATTTCAAGCATGAGCAAAGAAAGCTGAGAAGAGAAGGGAAGAAAACTTATTGGAGTGGATCGGTTCAGAATTGCTTTAATCTGGTAGTACAAGGAACTTTATTGCAGTGGCTAAAACACAGGAGGCTTTATTTGTCCCACGTAATGAAAAGTCCAAAGCTAGGCAGTTGCTGGTGTTGGTTTATTAGTTAAAAAATGTCAAGACTGTTTTTAATGATCTTGACCTTTCTGTCATGTTCTCAAGGTGTCTACTGGAACTTTAAGCATCACACTCACAAATTAAATAATAGGTAGAAAGAAAGGTCAGAAGGGTTTCCAAGAAATCTTACCCTGTGACTTTTGCTTTTATCTTATTGTTCTATCTGCAAGAAAGACTAGGAAACATGGATATTTTTGGATAGCCATTATCACGGTAATAAGGTAGGGTATTCAGTAAGCAATTGGCAGTTTCTGCTATAGAGCAGAACTGAAGTTGACTTGAGCATAAAGAGAAGAGATATCATTTATTTTTTTAATATATAGTGTTACTAATACATGATTCACATAACACACACTTCCATAGTTCAGTCATGTTCAAAAGCGCTGTACAATCATCACTACAATCAGTTCCACAACCGTTTCATCCCTCTTTTTTTCAGTAACCTCCCCATTTCCCTCCAGCATCACTCTCCTTAAGCCCTGATAAGGCTTTAATCTAATAACTGTCTGTATAGCTTCACTCATACCAGACTTCATATGCTGGGAAAACATACACAAAAACAACAGTAACCAAATAAACCAGGGAAAAAAACTCCAATTGAGAAAAAAAACACAGGAAGTATTAAAAACTCCAACAAATTTAAAATGAGTCAAAAGGGAGAGCAAATGATCAGGTATCACATTTTAACCTAGTGACATCTGGCATGGTCATGTTTATGATATTCTCTGTTTGATAGCAACATTATTAACATCTTTCAACTCTGGACAGAGGGGATTCATCACAGGCTTAATCCATCTAAAATCCCTGCAAATGGATTTTGGGTTCCCACTGTCATCTATTGTCTTCTGCAAATCGGGTGTTCACAATTTAGGCCCTGACACCATTCCCTCCTTCGGATTTGAATTTTATTATTTATCATCCTTGGATCACACAGGCTGGTGTGCTGCTTCTATTTGGGCTTAATTGATGCCTCACTTAGATAGATGGCTGCTTGTTTAAAGACAAACCTTAAAGACTGCCAGAGGCTATTATTTTGAGAGCTGGGCACCATCTGCTTTCTGTACCACATTTTGCTATAGCACCTTTATCTACAGTGATCTCTTCATGAATGCGAGCATTGAGCAGGGCCATGTCATAAGAACCTAGATTGGGGAAAAACTCAAGTGTGAGCTCCAAGTCCATTCATATATCAATAATTTATATGTCTCTCGTTCACTTCAGAGGTCTCAGTATCATTCTATGACAGCAAAACTTATCAATCATTCCCCTAGGGCATAAGGCAATTCTATTGATAGTGTCATTAATTTATCCAATGGTATAGAATTTAATTCATTATTGCAAAAAGGGATTAATTTTTTTGATTTGTAAGATACCATTTTTAAACATGAGGAAACCAAATTAAAAAGAAGGAACATGCAAAGTTTGTGCCTTGCATCATTTTTGCCCTTCTGCAGTTATTGATTTACTGCCTATAATGAAGTTCATGATAAAGGTAGAGAGTGCTATGAACACACAGAAGTAGAATCATCTTGGGTCCTCAGGGAAAACTTCTCAGAAGAAGGATGCTTGAACTAAGCCTGAAATATCACTATGGTTTGGGACTAGTGCATAATTTGGTCAATGACCCAGATGTAAGAAGGAGGATACCCACAAGGAAGAAGCACACCAGCCTACCCCAACACAAATGCTGAAGACAAAGCGGGTACATAAGCAAATGTGGTAAAGAAAGCTGACAGTGCCCAGTTATCAAAAGATATAGCGTCTGGAGTCTTAAAGGCTTGAAGATAAACAAGGGGCCATCTAACTGAGAAACAACAAAGCCCACATGGAAGAAGCACACCAGCCTGTAAGATGACCAGGGCAGCGAAAGGGTCAGGTATCAGGCATCAAAGACCGAAAAAAAAAATCAAAACATTGTAAATGAGGGGGAATGCAGAGCGGGGACCCAGGGCCCATCGGGGGAAATTGGACATCCCCTTGCAGAAGGGCTGCGGGGAGATGAGGAGCATATTGGAGTGCAGTGTAGTAACGATGAAATATGCAATTTTCCTCTAGTTCTTAAATGCTTCCCGCCCCCCATGATCCCAATTCTACCTTACATATCCAGCTGGACTGGAGGAGGTGCACTGGCACAGATAGGAATTGGAAATACAGTGAACCCAGGACAGATGAACCCCC
>NW_022111327.1:12589039-12592629 GCF_000313985.2 Echinops telfairi | reverse complement strand
GTGCTGGACACAGATGATGTATGTATAGATTGTGATGAGTTGTATGAGCCCCTAATAAAATGATTATTTTTTTAAAAAAAGAAGGAGGATAGCATGGTCTGGAATGGAAGCATTTTACATTGGCTGGTGCTGAGTGTAGTAAGGATATGGGGGAAATGTGGGTAAGGAGGGACCAAAACATAAAGACTTGTAAGTTGGTCTAAGGCAGTGGTTCTCAACCTGTGGGTCGCGACCCCTTTGGAGGTCGAATGACCCTTTCACTACTCTAAGGTGTTTAGAGGGAACCAGGAGCGTCTGGGAGAGTGAAAAGACCACACTGAAATACAATACAGCCTGATTGTGCATAAGAGGAAGGGAGAACGTCAGGCAGACAGGCTGGCAGGCACCTTAGGCTGCTGTCCAGTTCTAAGGAAAGTTTAAGAAGAGCACCAGCGAACTGTCAAGTCATGGGCATCAGCCAGATGAGTAGACTGTATTCCATGAAGACGTCTGTCTAGTATTCATCCTTACACATTCATTGACCAAAAGGCAGTCCATAGGAAGTGTCACCTCAGTGTAAATGCACTGCTAATTGAAGAGCTCTGCAGCAGTGTTGTCAGTCACTCTTTCTGCAATCAGATATCTTAGAGGCAGATCCTCATAATGGCCATACCTACAACCCCAGCGGTGTAAGAAGCACTCATGATCATGTTATGTGTAACAACATAAATATAATGGTTTTCCCGGAAGGAGAGAGATTGAAAGGGATGGAAATATTATCTGAAGAACTAGTGGTTGCAACTAAGAATCAACTATTGGTCTCTTCACACCTGGAGAAATGGAGAATGAAGTAAACAAAGATCCAGAGAAGCAATTAGCCCAAAGATTGAACCATAGCTTCCTTTAATTTGAGATAAAAAAAACTAGATGGTGCCCAGCTACATCTACTGCCCACACTGACCAATACTACAAAAGAAGGTCCCGGTTGAAATGGGTAAAAAGTAGGAGGTGGCGGGGAAGACTAGACGTCCTGGATTTAAAGCGACTAGACTGATGCCCTAAGAAAAATTTCTAATTTGAAACTCATAACACTCCCACAGACCACTTCTCAGCCAAATAAATAGATGGGCTTATAAAATAAACAATAACACCCATGAAGCATGTGCTCCTTAGAGTAATCAAGTCCTTGAGATGAAAAATGCTACTAATACTCCCAAACCAAAGATGACAAACCAGAAAGTGACTGGGAAACTGGATGAATGGAAATGGGGAAGCCAAGAAGAAAATGGCAATAGTGTTGATACATTGCTGGAATTGCAACAAGCATCATGGGAAACTTTTTGTATGAATCCTTGATTGAAAAAATTAATTTTCTACACAAACTTTCACCTAAAGCACAACAAAAGGTTCAAACAGAAAGAAAGCCCCCAAACTCCTCCAATTTTATGAAAAACATGAATTTAGACAGTCAAGATACTCAATGAAATCTAACTATGATAAAATCAAAGAGATCCATACCAAGATACATTATAAGCAAACTCTTGAAAAAATAATCTTGAAAGCAGAAACAAAAAGAGAAATGTGAATCAACACATACCATACTTCACTCAAGAAAAGAAAACATAAATTTCTCCTGCAAAAAACATGGCAGGGCAGAAGGCAGTGGGTTGACATGATAAGCGCTAAAAGAAACAAATTGTCAATCAAGAATTCTACACCAAGCAAAATGATTATTGAAAAGTGAGGGCAAAATTATGATATGTCCAGATAACTAAAACCAAAAGGAATTTGCTACTGAGACCTGTCCTACAGGTCCGCCAGCAGTGGACAAGAGTTCCTGTCTCTCTGCATCCCCTGCAACAATTGTTACTTTCTGATTTCTTGAATTGGGCTGTCTTTGAGGGTGTTAGGTGGTATCTCATAGTGGCTTTAATTTGCATTTCTCATATGGCTAGAGAGCTGGAACATTTTCTCATATATTTATTGGTCATTTGGATTTGGCCATATTACCAACTAAGTGCTCAGCACCACCACCACCCCACCAGTAGAATTCACTTCAGAGGACAGCACTGAAGCTACAGCTCAAGGAGAGGGACTTGTCTGATCGATGTACACAGGAGCCAACAAGGGGGGAAGGGGAAAAAAAAGAGTGAAGCACATCCTGTCTCACCAAGCCCTGAGGACAATGTTTCTGCTCAGAGCAGCAATGCACAGAGACGACCACAGGGCCAGGCCCACCATGGGACACAGCATTCCTCACTGACCCATAGCACCACAGGGGACAACACTAGAGACACTCAGTGGTAATTGTGCCCACTAGCCCGAAGCCAGCCACCGGGGGCATGCAGCAGAGCAGCAGGGAAAGCAGAGCAATGAAGTTCCCAGGGAATGCCAGGGATAGATATGGGGCCAGGGCATGGCACCCCATCAGACTCCACTGGAAAGCACCCTGGAAAGGACAACAAATAGACCTTGAACTATTTATAGGTTTTTGTTGTTGTTTTTTGTAGCTATTGTTTTATTTTCTATTGTTGCCTCCTTGTGCTCGGTCTTGTGATGGTACATATTGTTGTCGCTGCATGTCTACCTGGAAGGGATAGGTGAGATGAACAAGCCGGAAGAGAGAACAACAGGATGACAGTTCCAGGGGGACTTGCGAGAGTGGGGGAGGCGGGAGAAAGGAAGTGGGTGTTAACAAAGGACAAGTAAACAACAAGTTATCCAAAATCAGTGACAAGGAGGGTGTAGGAGGTCTGGCAGGGCTGGATCCAGGGCAATGTAACTGAGAGGAATTCTTGAAACCCAAATGAAGGCTGAAGATGATAATGGGACAAGAGTAAAATACGAAGAAATAGAGGAAAGAACTAGAAGGCAAAGGGCATTTAGAGAGATCTAAATACAGGCATATACAGATGTAAATATGTTTATATACGATGAGTGGGAAATATATATATGTTTAGTATTAAGGATGCAGATGAACATTGGGCTCCTACTCAAGTACTCCCTCAACACAAGAACACTTTGTTCTAACAATTCGGCAGTCTGAGATGCTCACCTTCCTGGCACGATTACTGAAGACAACAGGTGCACAAACAAATGTGGTGAAGAAAGCTGATGGTGCCCAACTATCAAAAGATATAGCATCTGTGGTCTTAAAAGCCTGAAGATGAACAAGCAGCCATCTATCTGAGAAACAACAAAACCCACATGGAAGAAGCACACCAGCCTGTTTCGACACGATTGCTGAAGACAATGAGGGTGCATAAACAAATGTGGTGAAGAAAGCTGATAGTGCCCGGCTATCAAAAGATACAGCCTCTGGGGTCCTATAGGTTTTAAGATAAACAAGGGACCATCTAACTGAGAAACAACAAAGCCCACATGGAAGAAGCACACCAGCCTGTGAGCTCATGGGGCGTCAAAGGGATCAGGTATCAGGCATCAAACACCAAAAAATTCATAGCATTATAAATGAGGGGGGGTGCAGAGTGGGGACCCAGGGCCCATCTGTGGGCAATTGGACATCTGAGTTAGTTAATTGTGCCAGCCTGGCCGATAATCACATGTGGTGCTGGTTGAAAGGCGGAGGGATAAATGGGTGGTGAAGCCTC
>NW_022111327.1:12513784-12586519 GCF_000313985.2 Echinops telfairi | reverse complement strand
GGGTTTAAGTGGAGAGAAAATGTTTTGAGAATGATGTACAAATGCGCTTTACACAATTAATGTGTGTATGGATTGCGATAACATTTGTATGAGCCCCTAATAAAATGTTTAAAAAAATAGATGAATGTATGAATTGTGATAAGAGATGTAAGAGGCCCTAATAAAAGTATTTAATAAAAAAAGACAAATTTAGATGCAGAGACAAAGTAAGTTGAAAGTGAAAAGTTGGAGAAAGTAATAAACAAAAGAGAGAACTATTTCTATATAAGATATGAGTAGACATTAAGTTAAAATTTGTTAAAAGAGATAAAGAAGTACATTATATAATAACAAAATTTTCAATTCATGAAGAAGATATAACAATTATATATGAATATGTTGACATCTAAAATTGTCCCAAATCATATGAAGCAAGGGATATGATTGAAGGGAGAAATGATATGATTGAAGGGAGAAATTGACAGCTTTATAATAAGACTTGGAGACTTCAATACACTACTTCCAATAATGGACAAAAATCACACTCACTGCCCTCTAGTCAATTCTGACTCATCGAAACCCTTTGGATATAGTAGAATTGCTCCTGTGGCTATCATAGGGTGTAAATCTTCAGCAGAAAGCCTCATCTTTTTCCAACTGACTAGCTGGTGGGTTCAAACTGCTGATGTAGTTAGCAATCCTAGTGTGTTACTACTATGCCACCAGGGCTCCCTAATAATGATCAGAACATCCAGAAAGAAGAGCAGTAAAGAAATAGGAGACCTGAATGACATTATAAACTAATAAAACCTAACAACCATATTTAGAACAGGCCACACAACAAAACAATACACAGCTTTTCCAGAGCACACAGCTCATTCTTCAGGATAGAAAAACAAAACAAGTTTAAATAAATTGAAAAAGTTGAAATCACATTAAGTATTATCTCTGACCACAATGGAGTGAAAATAGAAATTCAGACTAGAAGGACAATAGGAAAATACACAAATCTGTAGAAATAAGCATCATGCTATCAAACAACCAATGGGTCAAATAACAAATCACAAGAGAAATTAGAAAATAATTAGAGACTAAGTATATCAATACTTAGGAAATGCACTGAAGGTAGTGCTCAGAGTGAAATGAATAACTGCAAATGCTTATATTATGCAGTGGAAGATCACAAATCAAAACCTAAATTTATATCATGAAGAAAAGAACAGAAGAAAACTATGCCAAGAGCTACCATAAAGAAAATACTAAAGATCTTAGCAGAGATAAATGAAACAGAGAAAAAAAATAGAATCAACAAGATCACAATTTAGTCCTTTAAAAATATCAATTAAATTGTCCAATATTTAGCTTGATTGAGAAGGAAAAAAGAGAAGATTCAAATCATTAAATTCATTCTTGCAAGCTGAGATATTACTGGTAACCTTATAAAAAATGAAAATGATTATAAGAGAACACTAGGAACAATTGTACACCAACAAATTAAATAACTTAGATGAAATAGATAATATCCAGAAACACAAAAACAACCTAAATTGACTCAAGGAGATACACACAATCTAATTATATCTACAACATGTGAAAAGAGTTAATCAGCAGTTAAAATCCTCCTAATGACCACAAGCCATGTCAAGGACAATATGGCTTCCCTAGTAAATTCTAGGAAATATTTGAAGAATTAACACCAATCCTACTCAAAATCTTTCAAAAGATAGAGAAGGAAGAACACTTTCTAATTCATTCTATGAGGTCATTATTACCCTGATACCAAAGTAAAATAAAGACAAGACAATCTACAGAACAACATCCCTTATACCATCTTCAACAAAGTACTAGCACACTGAATTCAAGGCATTTTAAAGAAGTATGCGCCATGCCCAAGTGGAAACACTCAGGAATGCAAGGGTGTTTCAACATAAGAAAATGATGGCAATACACCACATTAATAGAACAAAAGAAAACAAAAAAATGACAATGCCAAATGATGCAGAAAATAATTTGATAAAATCTAATGTCTCATGATTAAAATTCTCATCAAACTAGAAATAGAAGGGAAGTTTCTCAATCTGATAAAGGGCATTTATGAAAAAACCCACAGCTCACACCCTAGTCACTAGGGAAAGACTGAAAGCTTTCCCCCTAATATCAGGAATAAGATGTAGATGCCTCTTATTCCACACCATTATTCAACATTCTACTGGAAGTTCTAGCCTAACCAATTGAGTAAGAAAAAGAAATGAAATATACTTAGACTGGAAATGAAGAAAATATGTTATCTCTTGTTGTAGAAAATCCCAAAGAAAGGTAGCAGGACACAAGATCAATGTGAGGAACTATGGTGTGTTTCTATACACCAGTAAAGCACAATCTGAAGAGGAAATTAAGAAAACAATCCCATCTACAGAAGCCTCTAAAAGACAAAAAACATCTAGGAATAAATTTAAACAGTAGGTGAAAGACTTATACTATAAAACCTAGGTAAAACAATTAATGAGAACCAAGATAAATGAAAATACATCCCACATTCACAGATTGAAGTTTCGATACTGTTCATTGTCAATGCTATTCCAAGACATCTATGGAATCAATGCAATCCCTATCAAAATTTTAATAACCTTTTTATCTAAGTAAAAATAAAGTTTATACTTAGGCTCATGTAGAATTTCAAGGGACCTCAAATAGGGAGAACAATTTTGAAAAAAGATAAAGAAAGTTTAGACTTCTGAATTTCCAATATAATATAAAGCTACAATAATTCAAACAGTTTGTTCCTTGTATAAAACTCAAAATGAAACTCATTGCCCTCGAGTTCATTCCCACTCATAGTGACCCTACAGGACAGAGTAGAACTGCTCCTGTTGGTTTTATGACATTGTCAACTCTTTGTGGGAGGATAAATCCTCACCTTTCTCCTGTGAGAAAGCAGATAGAATTGAGAGCCCATACATAAACCCATGCATCTACAGTCAGTTGATTTATGACAGGGGTGCAGTTCAATGAATAGTCTCTTCAGTAATAGGACTGGGACTACTAGATTGTCATATGCAAAAGAAAAAAGTTGGACACATTCCCCATACCATATAAGAAATGCACAAAAAGTGGATTGAATATCTAAACACTACAAACACTGAAAGAATAAAAAATGGGGTTAAAGCTCCAAGATGTTAGATTTACAATCGACTCTTAGTTGTGACACAAAAATGTGATCTACAAGAGAAGAAAAATAGATAAACTGGACTTTGTCAACCTAAAAACACTTTTGTGGATCAAAGAACTTTGTGAAGAAAGCGAGAAGACACCCCACAAAATGGGAGAGAATATTTGGGACCAAATATCTAAGGATGGTTATTATCCAAAATATATGAAGAATACTTTCCATTCAAAAATGAAAAAGTGAAACAGCTAAATTTTATAAAATGATCAAAAGACTTTAATAGACATTTTTCCAGAGAAGATTTATGAATGTGCTACCAAACAACAACAGCCCAAACCTACTGACAAAGAATCGATTAGGACTCAACAGCCCTAAATGGCACTTCCAAGGCTGTGAATACGGGAGCTGAGAGCGTTCTCTTTCTCCTTTGGAGCAGCTGTTGGCTTTGAACTGCTCCAAAAATGGCCAAAAAGCAGGTGAGAAAATGTCCAGCATTACTAGTCATCAGGGAAATGCAAATCAAAACAACAATCGCATATTACTTCACACCTACTAGGTTGGCTATTATCAGACAAGTGGAAAATAGCAAGTGTTGATGAGGGTGTGGAGAAATTAAACCTCTTACCCATTGTGGATGAATTATAAAATGTTACAGCTGATGTAGAAGACAGCTTGTTAATTCCTCAAAATGTTAAGAATAAAATTTCTATATGAGCAAGAAATTCCACATTTAGACTTGAAACCAGGGATTCCAACAGCCATTTGTACACCAGTGCCCATGAAGAATCATTCACAAAAGCCAAGGAATGGAAATAACTGAGTGTCCATTAATAGACGAATGGGTAAGCAATGTGTGGTTGATTCATACAATAGAATATTACTCGGTCACAAAGAGAAACGAAGCTCGGATGCACACTACAGCATAGATGGATCGTGAATTATGCTACGTGAAAGAAGCCAGCCACGACGTGTCTAAGGGATCAGGTATAAGGCATCATCAGAACAAAAAATCTTACCATAGTGGATGATGGGGGGAGTGCGGAGTGGAGACCCAAAGCCCATTAGTAGGCCACTGGAGATCCCCTTGCAGAGGGGTCTCAGGGAGGAGACGAGCCAGTCAGGGTGCAAAGTAACAACGATGAAAAATACAACTCTCCTCTAGTTCCTAAATGTTTCCTTCCCCGCTCCCACTATCATGACACAAATTCTACCTTGCAGGTCTGGCTAGACCAGAGGATGTACACTGGTACAGATAGGAACTGGAAATACAAGGAATCCAGGGCTGATGATCCCTTCAGGACCAGTGGTGTGAGTGGCGATACTGGGAGGGTAGAGGGAGAGTGGGTAGGAAAGAGGGAACCGATTACAAGGAACTATATGTGACCTCCTCCCTGAGGGATGGACAACCGAAAAGTGGGTGAAGGGAGATGTCGGACAGGGCAAGATATGACAAAATAACAATTTATAAATTATCAAGGGCTCATGAAGGAGGGGGAAGCGGGGAGGGAGGGGAAAAATGAGGACCTGGTGTCGGGGCCTTGAGTGGAGAGGAAATGTTTTGAGAATAATGAGGGCAATGAATGTACAAATGCACTTTACACAATTGAGGTATGTGTGGATTGTGATGAGAGTTGTATGATCCCCTAATAAAGTGATTTAAAAAAAAGAAGAAGAAGAAGCCAGCCACAAGCGAACAAATATATGAGCTGATAATTTAAAAACCACGAAGACACTCTTCAGTCGCAGGTACCAGACAATGAGGAGAGGTGAGCGTAGGAGGTTGTTGCTGGACAAGGACTCAGAAATTTTTTAGTGGGGGGGGGGAAAGGCAGGATTGGTGATAAAACATTTGGAAATAATGGCAATGATTAAGCAACATGGGGAATGTAATTAATGTCACTGATAACACTTATAATGGTTATCATGGTACAACATTTTTTTGTCTTTTTAGGGGAGAGAATAAATGCAGTCCCCAGCTACGATAAAGTATGCAGTCGAGTTTCCCTCATGTGCAGAAATGGCAGGGGTCAGCACATCTGGAGGACAATGGATAAGCCTTGCCCTGGAAAGCCACCTTCGTGGACAAGGTGTCTCCCCTGCCAGAGAAATATTAAATGTTTAAATATATATTTGACAACAGTAAAAAATTCTAACTTTTTAGCTTAACCTCAACCCCTGAAATTCTGATAATCCACCAGATATATATGTTTTGCTTGACATCTCTGGTAATCTTACCTACTACTATGTACCTTCATCTATGAGGTTGGTATGGCCATTATCCTCACGCTCTAGATTTCACTGAAGTTTCATAAGGTACTCTGGTCACACAGCAAATAACTGGCAAGATGTCAAGCAGGATTGCTTGATTTTTAGGTGTACTTTCTAAACCGCCATCACACCCTGTCTTCCCCGTCATAGAAAAAGCCATACTAATGTGGCTGTGTGTTTACCTTCCCAATCCTTCCCTACCATCGAGTCGATTCTGACCCATAGCAACCCCACAGAGCAAGTAGAACTCCCCTGGTGGGTTTATGAAATTGTAACTCTTCACCTGAGTAAAAAGCCTCATCTGTCTCTCACCGAGCGGCTGTGTTTGTTTTTCAACTGGTGACCTTGCTATTAGCAGCCCAATGTGTAATCTATTACTTGGAGCTCCAAGGTCACTGTCATCAAGTTGATTCTAACTCACAGCGACCTTGCAGAACAAAGTACAGCTTCTGTGCATTTCCAGGACTGCCAGTCTTCAAGGGAGTAGAAAGTCACATCTTTTTCTTGTGGTTATCAACCCATGACCATGCAGTAAAGAGCCCAACGCGGTAACCTTTACTGCCACCATTCTCCCTGAAATTGAGAGCTTTTGTTGGTGAGGGCAAGGCGCTGAGACTTCAAAAACTCCTACTGAGTCAATAAGACCTAATGTTGCAGTGAATTCCTCATTGGGCGGTTAACTCAAAGTTTGCAGTTGGAAACCCAAGCTATTAGGTGGGAGAAAAAGGAGGCTTTCTGCTCTGGGAAAGATTTGCAGCCTTGTGAAGTCAAAGGCACAGTTCTATTGTGTCCTCACTGGTAGCTAATAGCCATTTCAGAAGCATTCCTGGGATTAAAAGGAGCAACAATAAAGTCTTCTGTGACTAAGTTGCATCATCTCAGGTTGGCGCTCCGTCGGGTTTCTCGGGGCTTTGCAGCACTCAGCTCTGATCCTGGGAGTCCATTGGTCTCCCACCCCAACCACTCCAAAATCAGACGAGAGCTGGGAGAATAAGCACTTTTCATTTAGCCCAAATCCAAGCAACTTGCTGATCTCATAAAGCATTTGACAAGTAGAAGCTCTAGAAATGTGTGTGAAAGAATGCTTTCTGTCCTTCGAAGATGAAAAAGTCAGGCAAGAGGGTTGTAACATATGTTTCATCTTGGTGAATAGGGGGTAAGAAGAGGGCCCAACATGGTCAGAATGCCTACAGGCACCTTCCAGTGGCCCCAGACAGAGAAGGAAATGACAGCAGCTCTAAATAAAAATAGAAGGACAAATAATGATCTTATTGAGAAGCAGGTAAATTGGCTGGACGCAGGAAGTCAGTAATGACTCAGGGTTGGCAAAGGGCCTGTCTTGCAGGCCCGCCTCTCCTTTATGACGGAGCTCTATGGCTGTCATGTTGTTCCCATATTCTGGACCTCCTTGTACACTGTGGGCTCCAACTGACTCTAAACTTAAAGGGTTTCTTTGTTCTATCATTTTCATCTCTTCATAGGCCCCGTGGCCCTAGGAAGCTTGGCTGGCATAATAGCAAAACAAAGGTTTGGTTCTGTGTATCTTGAAAGTTTATGAAACCAATATGGAAAGCAATGCAATGCCGTCCATATCAAAAGCTGCCTTTCAGTGCTATTTGCGTGTTACCAGCTTTAGCAACAGAAATGGATCACTGTGGCCACATAAATGAAACCATACTGCCACATGAATAAACCAAACAGGGAAGGGAATTTTTGTGGTCTTAATGAGTCTTAAACCCGAAAGCAAACAAACAGGAACAAAAAAAGCAAAACAAAACAAAGCTCCATTGCCATTGGGTTGGAATTCGCTACCCCATAGAACAGAGTAAAACTCCACCAAAGATTTCTAAGGCTGTAATCTTAGGAAAACAAACTGCCTCTCTTGCTCCCATTGAGCAGGTTGTGGGTTCAAACTGCGGACCTTTTGATGACAACCAAGAACTCTAATGAGGCTTCTAGAAAAAAAGAAAGAAAGCCAATCACACTGTCATCGAGTCTATAGTGATTCATGGTGACTACACCTCCAACCCCCTTGTCACAGTCCTCATTGTAACACCAGGTAAGAAGTCATGGGAAACACTTAGAAGTGAAGACTGGTCTGATAGCTCTGCATTCAGAGTCACAGCTTTGCTACTCTCTAGGTTGGCAAGTCACTCTATGAGCCTCAGTCCTATTTTAGAATGGTGTTCGGCACTAGCACAGAGTAGCATTTGGTAAAAATTTGTTAGAATAATTAAAGCAGGCATATTACAGAGATCTCTGCTTCTACTGGAGGCATACAGAGTATATCTGGAAAGGGCCCCTTGTTTTTGCTTCCGTGGTATTCAGTCCTCTTAGCCCTCAGTATTCTGAAGAGTTTCAAGGAGAACTCTCTGATCTGTCAGCATTCACTCTGGAACAGTGGGTGGGCTCAGACACGGTCACCATATAACCATCTTGTATATTTCATAACTATTTTACTAAAATGGTGCTAACATCTTGGGTATGAACCATCTTGTATCCCCAATTATGTGTTCAGGGAGTTGGAGAAAATAATTGGACTCTAATTAGAGGTACTATTTATTTACTGAGTGTTTACTATGTGCCAAAGTCTCTGCTAAGTTCTTTACACCTACGATTTCTTTTAATCGCCTCCTCGACATAAAAACAAAAACCCAGAAGATAAAACTCACTACAATTGAGTTGATTCTGACTCACAGCAACACCACAGGACTGAATAGAACTTCCCATGTGACTTTCTGAAACGATAAACCTTTCCAGAATAGAAAGCCTCATCTTTCTCCCACAGAGGTCTGGGTGGTCTTGAACTGCTGACTTTTTGGTTAGCAGCCCAAAGCAAAACCCTCTATGAAGCGGGCCTCCTTCACTACCTCACAGATGAGGACATTTGAAGCTCAGAAAGGTGACTTCTCTAGGGATTCCACCGCTGAAAGTGGAACCAGTATTCATATTCAAGGGGGTTAAAACTTCAAAACTCACACTCCTTTTTTCTCGTTTGTTTAACCTTCGTTATTATTAGGAATTTTCAAATACAAAAAAAGTAGACAGGAGAGTATAATGAAACCCCATGTGTCCAATACCCAGCTTTGACAGTGGTCAACTCATCTGAACACTACTCAACCCCCACCCAACACATGGGCACACAAACACACACATACACACACACACGTGGTTTCATATCTTTTTATTTGTAAACATTTCAATATACATCATCAATAGAACTATATTCTTTTAAAACAAAACTATAGTATCCATCAAATAATCTTAATAAATGTTCAGTTCATGTTCATACTTCCCCAAGTATCCTTTTAAGTTTCTTCAGTTGTTTACTTGAATCATGATTCGAATAAGGTCCATTTCATATACTGACATTTGGGTGATATGCCTCTCATGTCTCTAAATCTGTAGATTTCTCTCCTCGTTTATATTGTCTTTCATTAATAGAAACTGAAAGAAGGTTCTCTTCACCACAGTGTGATAGCATCTTATGTCCATCTTGAGAGTGATGTCTTTGGAGGGAATGTTCTCTTTTCAAAGATATTCCTGTGATTTAAATGTGACTCCTTATTGTTCTGTACATTAGAAGGTAATCAAGAATTTAAAATGAAAGGTGGAAATATTTCAACATTTATTGGAAACATAAACACTGAATAACCCCCCAAATCCACTTTACTTGGTATATTTTTACCACATAATATGAGCAGAAAGGTCATCTCTCTCTCTCCCCATCTCTCTCTATATGTAATTAAAGTAGAATATAATGCTTACGTGTGTGTGTACACACACACACACACACACACACACACACACACACACACACCGTATTCCAGTTACTGAATGACCTGCGGTTACATCAATTAAAGAAGTCACCCAAATCTTGTGTCTTTAGGCATCAGTAACTGTCACCAAATCACTAGCACTTTCAAAAGCTAACCACTGACAGCTTAGATTGTGGGTAATCTCAAGGAAGGGAGGAAAATCATGAAATTCATCTCAGTCATCACCAAGTGGTGGAGTGCTCTAGATGGCTCTAGAGGAGGGAAGGGAAAACAGAGGCACCACATGCCAGGGTGGGACATCAGCTGTAAGGAAAAGACTAGGGATAGGGATCTAGTTCACAGGTTTGCAGCTGTCTTGCTTGGACGACATTGAAACTGTTTCAAATATAATATGGTACCTGGAGGAGGCACTTGCTTATAAAGGGTGTGTGGGCCAGCCATGGCAACTGTGGCTGGGGGAAGGGCCTAGCTAAAAATGGTGTATTTACACTTTAAGGTCCTAAAGATTGTCACCAGGGTACCATTTCCTCGCCAGCTGATGCTCTCTCTTCTGTCCTTACATAGGAAATAACAGGCTCCCGGGGAGTCCTCACCTATGAGATACTCCCCTTTGCTGCTTGCAACCCAGCAGCCATTTGAGGGGCTCAGGGCAGCAGCTCTTTATCAGCCAGTGGACAACCAGTTCATTATCTTAACAATTTCTGCCAGCCTGTTGCTTATAGGCCAAATCTAAGCTCGGTCATAAGCAACATCTTGGCTTTGGTGAAAGCGGTTTGTAAGAGTGAATGTTTTGTGAGAAACCATCTTCTAGTTGGTTCTAGTCTCAGTGGACCCAAAAAGCATTGGGAAAGTAAGTCACTCAGTCTATATAAAGCTCCGTCGCATCCTTGGTAAACCAGGACCCCGATTCTTGCTCTGGCTGCTTCATGAGACTTGTGTTTCACAAGCACATGTCTGTGAAGGTGTGCTGTCACCAAACCACACCTCAGAGGAGCGACTCAAATGAGGAGCTAAACTCATTGACAGTTTATCCGCTTGTTAGTTTTGAGAGCTGGGACAAGTCCTACCTTTGCCCAATCCTCTTCATTTTACAGATAAAGGGAATTGACTTGCCGACGAATTATTATGTTTATTCATGCCCCAACTGGGACATGACAATGAACGTGCAAAGGAAGCCAATAGTCTTGCAGTTTTCCGTTTCTTGGCCAGAACATCCTGGTAATTAACTCACCCCATGAAAATGTCTGAGCAAGCATGAGGCTAACAGGACAACCGGTCCCAGAAGTAAACAAAACACACATGGAGAAAGGCATTCACTTTGAAAATGTGAACCTTGGCACAGCAGTCTGGGAGGTCATGTTTTCCCAATGCAGCATATTTCACTTGAACAATGCAGCTACATGTGCCCATTCAAGGTAAGAGTCTCCTTGGGCCATAAACCAGTTCTGCCTCAGCCTGAGATCCAAATAAACCTATCTCAGGACAGCTGCAAACTGGAAAGCAAAAAAACAAACAAACAAAAAAACAGCTACTGGAGGAACCTGACTGAGAAAGCCCCCACACTTCAACGCCCAGGGGCCCAGATCCAGAAGCCTCTTCCGTTTTGGAAACCAGTGCCTGGTTTGCAATGGTCAGAGGAAGCTTTGTTTGTGACTCCCTTTGAACTAGTGTTCCTTGAGTAGGCTAGCATCCAAGCTGGTCACTGACTAAGGAGTAGAGGCATTTAAAAAAAAGAAAGTCTAAGAGAATGTTGTTGTTGCTGTTATTTTCCTTCTTTCTTTTTTTTGACACACTGTCATACAAGATGTTGCTTTCTTCATCATGAACACTGCGATTTTCGTTCTTTTCAGAAATCAAACTCCTTCCCTAACGGTCCTTGTCGAAGAACTGCATTTCAGAGATTTTTAACAGGATAGCGCTGCTGTGGGATGAAGAGACTGGAGTTAAGAACACTGCCCAAGTCCCTTCCCTGTCTGCACGATTTCCTCAAGTCCCCAGGGGAAGGATAGCTTGAGCTCTCGAGAAAAGGGACCAGCTGTGGAAATGGAGTTAGGATTCCATGAGCTGTGAGGAGTTTTTTAACCCTATTTCCCAGAGTAAACAAATAAATATCAACTTAATGGAAACACAGAACGTCTTTAGACTTATTCATTTGAAGGAGTAAAGTCAGGGGAGGGGCTAAAGTTGTTGACAGTTTATTGGCTTGGGAGGGTAATGTTGCATAGTTTTGAGAGCTGTGACAGGCCCTACCTTTGTCCCACCCTCCTCGTTGTACAGATAAGGGAACTGACTTGCCTACATTTACACAATGAATGAGTAAGTGGAGTGAAACTTGCTCACCTAAACAACACCTGCCTTGAGGTCATGTGAGCAATAGACGTTCAATGTCCATACCCGTGTTCTTGCCCAGCCAGGATGTCCAGTTCCTCCTGATTCACAGACTGTCTTCTGCTGGGCTTGCTCACATCATTCTTCCATCCATTATCTCACCAGTAGACCAGAGGCTGTCGAGCCAGTTTCCATTCATGATGAGCCTCAGATGTGTCAAATTAGAGCTGTGCTCCACGGTGCTTGCAGTGCCTAGATGGCCAGACCTTTCTTCCAAGGCACTTCTAGATAGACTCAGACTTTCAAAATATCAGCAGCCGAGCACATCAACGGTTTGCATTATCTAGAAACTCCCTCCACAATTCAGTTTCTTCTGAATAGCTCTAATTCTAGCTTTGTTTTTTTAGCATCACACCCATTGTCATTTTTCTTAAAGGAAAGAGGCTACGTTCTGTCCACCGGTGTTTTAGGTGTTTAATTATTAGAGACACTAAACATGGACATTATTCTTACAATTTTAATTTCCTACACACATGGAACCCGGAAAAAGTTTCCTTTGAGAAGCTTCCTGCTGAGCCATCAAGAAGGGGCTAGCAAAAAATCTGCAGGCCAAATTTGGATTTTCATCTAGCTTTATAGGGTATGCAAGCTAAGACTATTTTAAATACTTTTCAATGGTTGAAAGAGCAACCAGAAGAGGGGAAGTATTTTCTGCAGGTGATAATTATATGGCATTCAGATTTCAGGACCCATAAATAGGTTCCATTGGAACACAGCCATTCTCATCTACTTATGCACTCTCTGTGGTTGCTTTCACCCTACTGCAGCAGAAATGAATAACGAGAACAGAATCCAAATGTGACACTTGCTTATCTCTCATTGCTGTTCACTGCATTGCAGATTGCAGTGACTCGTTTATAAGCCAACAGAATGGTGAGTGTCGTACAGGTAGCCACACATAAAGTATTAGTATAATTCATTATTACTAAGATTGTCAGTGAATATCTGGTATGTCAAAAGAAGAGCAACGTGGACTTTCAATGTCACGCATTTAAGGCCCATTGGAATATAGATACAGTATTTTGCTATCACTTTAAATGGTAAGTGTTAATCATTCAATGACACTCTCTTTCTGCTAAAAGAATGCCTAGATATCAGCATGATCAGACTAAGCACTTCTCATAAGATTCCCAACTCACAAGAAGGCAATGGCAACAAAAGTTAGAAAATGGAAAATGAAATTGGAATGGGAATATTCATCACAGCAGAATTTCTTTCCAAATATTAAAATGAGGCTTCCACCAAAATATGTTTCCAACTGGTTCATTTCTTAGCCAAGCAAGGAAAACCCATTACCAATGGTGAGTTGATTAAATTGTGTTTTATTGCAGCGGCTGAAAAAAATGTGTCTAGAGAAAATAAATTTGTTTAAAACTTTAGCCTTTTAAGAAGAGAAGTTGCTCAGAGTGTTGGATAGTGGAAACAACACCAATAGTCAATTTAAAAACAAAGCAAATTATTTTGAGTGGTTTTACTTGGTTGTTTATAATTTGACAGATGTTACTAATACTGCTCAGATATTTATTTGATGAGGTAATGCTGAGTTTGAAGTGAATGGATTAGTAATTACCGAGGGGCATGACAGATGAGGTTGAGGGGCTAGAAACAACCAGTATGAGGTAGAAGAAAATGTTCTAAAATTGATGGTAGTGATAACTGCACAATCCTTCTTCGCATAATTGAACCATTGAATTGTATGATATGTGAATTATATACCAATTTTTAAAGTGAACAAAAACAGTTCACCTCTATGTGGAACAAGCACCACAAAAAGTGCTTTCAAAGAAATTGATAAACTGTATTTCAGAATAACCCAAGATGGAATCTGCTAAGAATTACAACGGACATTGGCAAAAAAAGAAAAAAGAAAGTGTGTGGAGCAGAAGGCTTAGATTACAAAACTGCAAAACCTGTAAGCAACATAATGTTCAGTCTATCGTTGTCCATTGCATTATGAATCCTTCGCAGAAAACAGTTTGTGTCCATCTTGTGTTATTGAACCAGCAGTGTGAATGGTGAATTTAATGCACTCTCCTGGAGTTAACCATCAAGAGTACCCCGAATTTATATCAGAAATATAAACTGAATACTATAGTTTGTCCACCAAATTGAAGTTTGATGGTTCAGTAGTGGTAAACTTCTAGAGATTTTTTGTGGTCAGGACTGATTAAATTTTTTTCTGAAGAGATCTATGCTAGACATTTCACTAGTATCAAACACTCGATGTTTGGAAATTACATTTTGCCACCAACTGGTTAACACTTCTTAATGGAATAACGTAAAATGACCTGACAAAACAGTGCTTATACATGAAACATACTGTAAAAATATCATTTCTATGGCAACTAACACTTGAGGCACAACCGAATTTAAACTGTCTCGGGCACTTCCCATGCTGTTAAAACAAGAAACGAGATCTTCATTTCCACAACAATTTGCAGTGGATAGTTTTGCTGAGCTCAAACGACAGTACCGGCATCAATTTTCTGGCTTCAGTGCAAACACAAAGGGAATTTCTATGTTTCAAAATCCACTGCACTATGCAGTTGAGGAGTTTCCACCTCAGGAAGGGACTGCCATGATAAAGGGCAAATGCCAATTGAATATATAATGGTATCCTTTCAAAGCCTTCTAAGTGATGATCATGTTCGATTAAATAAGATCCATATAGACTAATGTCGTTATTTAACCATACTTATCTTTGCGGAAAGATATTTCAAAGATTAAATATGTAAAATATCGTTACAGATCAAATATTTGCCATTGATTTGAATGCTAAGGAATGCTAGCTTTTAACACCAATGAAGAAAAATTTGTTCCAATAAACAATTCTGTTCTTCTTATTCATAGACCTCTTTGAAAAAAGACACCACACTCAATTATTATTGATTTTAAATTCCTTCCATAAAAATATAAAGAAAAATTTTGTCTCTTGTTTTGTTAAGTACCTACATAATGTCATCCACTTCATCTCCTGACCCACAAAGTTTTAAAATTTTTCTTTCTGGTCATTAACAGAAATATTTTGCAGACCCCGGTCATAGGACATTTGAGTATTATCCACTTGGGTATTGCTAGAAAAACTTTCTCCTTGTTAACCAAAGTCTCATGCCTGTGACAGAGCCTAGATTCCTCAATCCTATTTTACTTTGAGGTACTCTGGCACTATATTCCATCCTCCCCAAGGGGGGGGGGCGGGGCGCCAAACATGTCCCCCATTTCTTTGCTTAAGTGTCTTAAGCATTGTGTTACAGGAACTGTCAGTCAAAAAGTCATTTTCTGTTCTATACAAAACTGGTTCCAGAAGTACTAATTTCAATAGAATTTCTGATTCATCCCACTGATAATGCAGGTTTTCTGACACAAGCTTGATGGTTCAGGGAACATCACTAGAGGGGCAGAACCTAGACTTCCAGACATGTAGGCCAGAGACCATGCCACTTTTTTTTGCTACTGTCCCTTCTTAATTCCTATACAGTGTTACAGGATATAAAGATACCATCCAGCAATGAAGTGGAATAGACAACTGTCCAGAGAGCTATTAGATTGTAGCCTCCAGATATCTTTGTCTTTGTTTACAAGAGCAGTAATTTAGAAATTACAGATGTGCTGAGTTACTAAATACTCTTTGGGGGAGTATAAACTCACTAATTCAGCAGTATCTAATTCAGTAACTATGCTACCCTAAAACCACTTTAGTAAAAATGATTTTTAGTAGGCCTTGAAAGAGCAAATAATTTGCTTTTATAAGCTTTAAGGGTATGAAGTGACTTAACCATTGGCTGTGTGTGTAGCAAATTATTTTATATCATTAATGATTATATATCCTCACTGTAATATTTGTATTCATGGCTGAACACTAAAAAACTGACATTAAAGTAAATAAGAAGCTTAGAAGTAATTTGTGACCTGGAAATGGAAGTCAGTTAATTAGTCTCCTGGATATATATTAATGTTGCTTTAAAAAAAAAAAGAACAAAACTAAAAACTTCCCAGAACAAAAATTTTTATTTGTATTTTGGGATTTTCCCCCCTTTCTTTGTTATTTTCAAAAGGCAGGCTAACTAGTACAGTATTTATGACATGGTAACTTTGGGGGGTAGTTGTTTATTTTTGTTAGCCTCCTATCATGGTCATTAAGCCTTAACAGGGAAGGTCATTCTCTATTACCCAATATTTTAAAATAAATAAAGATTCACTCCCTAGCCCCACCCCCACAACTCTTCTCAAAGGAACACCTGTTTCATTAGTGATGTTTTATTTTTTGTATTCTTCATATAGCTCCCGCCCCCTTTTTAAAATTACAAATAACCCATCAACATCCATGATGACTTTCAGATACAGTGAGTTTATCTTTCAGAAAAACTGAAGTGAAACCCAATTATACTGTAAGTATGCCATCCTGTCACCAGCAGGATATAATGTAGTCATCCATATTAGCCCTTTAGGAGGAATGAAAAAACAATCTAAATTCATAATGGAATTATTTCCTTGGATGACATCTTGATCTATCAAACTATCTTTTTCTAAAAAAATAAAAACAAAAAAACGTTTAGCGTGAATTTTTACAGCTTTGCAGCTTTGTACCCAGCAATCTGTACACATTTTGTTTCATCTTATCCATCGCAGGCCCGCAATGTGACATCCCACATCCCACTTCCTCTCTGCGTTTCCTGTTTCCATTCCTTCTTTCCTAACTCTTCTGAACTTTGTCTTTGGGTAAGTGCTTCCGTTTTGATCGTAAAAGGTTGATTATTCGAAGATGTGCCTCACTCACTATTGTTACTGTTCCACTTATCCAAATGTTTGCTGTTTGGGTTAAAGTTGACTGATGGAAGTAAGTTCAATTCCATACCTGAAGGGTGATGAAAGGCAATCATTAGTCTTGGGGGTTCCACCAGTTTCTATCTAAATGGTCAGCTTGGTCTTGTTTATAATTTTGATCCATATTTTTGTTTTTGTGTTCCAGATTTATCCTCCCACTCTATCCAGGACTTTCGAATGCAAATTCTTTCAGAGGAGTTGTTAAAGGTACCTGATCACCATCTATTTATTCCCGTTTCAGAGTTGTAGAGAGTGATACTTGTGTGGTCCATTAGTCCACTGGACTAATTGTTTCCATATGTCTTTGATTTTCTTCACTATATTTCCCTCCAGAGGGGGGGCGACCAAGAGTTGCACCCTTGATGGCTGCTCATGAGCTTTTAATACTCCAGTTGTGTGTACAACATTATCTTTGTAAACTGTTTTCCCAATTGACCTTGGTGGTCCTAATTCCCCAGGCCCAGTGACTCATTCCTTCAAGGTGTTTGCTTACGACTAAGAAGTTTTCATAATTTTGCTCCCTGTGGGCTCTGCCATATTCATGGATATGTTTGCACTAAAGGTAAACACACCTATACAGATATCCTTTGTCAAATAGGTAGATAGATAGATGATAGATAAATAGATACATAGGAGGTGGTACCCCCCCAAAAAATAGAATTATTTTTTCAAAGTTATGTATTAAAAACATTTTTTTTTCAAAACAACCTTATCACCTTCAAAGTACTCTCCATTACACTTAGTACGATTGTCAAATCTGCGATTCCATTCTTGGAAACATTTTTCATTCTCATCTGTTTGGATGGCTGACAGACAGCACCTCCTTCGTTTTTTTGTTTGTTTTTCTCACCTCTTCTAAGTTGTCAAATTGCTTTCCTTTCATGTCCCTCTTCATTCACAGAAACAAAAAGAAGTCGCATGGAGCGAGGTCAAGTGATTAAGGTGCATGGGGCAAGAGAGGCATGCTGTTTATGGCTGCGTGAGAAGGTGCATTGTCATGATGGCAAAACCAGTCCCCCGTCTACCACACATCATGTATTTTTTGTCATACACTGTTACGCAATCTTTTCAGAACCTCTAAAAAGAAAGCTTGATTAACAGCCCAACCTGGAGGAACAAACTTCAAATGGACTGTCCCCTTCACATCCAAAAAACAAATGAGCATCAGGTTTTTTTGTGTGTTTTGTGTGTGTGCATAATTGTGGGAGTACACCCATTTTTCCTTCCACATCTAGTTAGACTCATGCATATTCATGTATCTACGCATAGATCACAGTTATTGCATGATTGTGTATACAACAATATTTACCTTAGTTGCCTTTAACGCTTGAAAACTTCCCAGTGTCTTCCGCCTCTTCCAGTTTTTGCCAACCTCCTTTTTCATTGTAATACTGCCCTCCTCTCAAACCAAGTTGACACTTCTCTAATCCCTAGCCAGTGACTTCCCCTCCCTCCCTCCCTCACCCCCCGGTAACCATCAAAGAATGTGTCTCTTTCATTGGAAACAGCCTTTTCTTGACTTTTTACAATAGTGGTCTCATATAATATCTGTCCTTTTAGGATTGACTAATTTCACTCAGCATAACTAGATTTGTGATAATCTTCCTCTAAAAACTATTCATGAGCAAGTAATTTATAATCCATATACCCTCTGCCATGAGAAATTTTCGGTCATCTATTTTTCTAAGTCTATGAAATAGTTTACTTCCTGATGTAAATTACACAGATGGGGTTGGTTTGGCACATCTCAGATTGGGTGGACAGTATCCAAAAGTAGAGCCAGATTTCTTCAAAGACTGTTAAACTCAAGTGGTTTCTACATTAGCAATAAGGCCAGTTTTCCATTGCATATTGCACCAATGGAAAAACAAAGGAATAGGTTTTGTTAATATTTCTTTGGTTTGACATGGCTATTTTTTCCCCAACTGCTGTACTGGCCTGCACCTGCAGTCTTGGCTTTCATTTTTTTCTGACAATTTGTAAGATGGGAAAAACCCTGTATCAGTTTCCTATGACCGCTATAACCAACTCCCACAAACTTGATGGATTAAAACGGTACCCATTTATCGTCTTAAACTTTAGGAGACCAGAAGTCTAAAATTAGTTTCACTGAGCCAAAACAAATGTGTCAGAAGTATTGCCCTCTCTTTGGAAATCCTAAGGGGGGAAATCAATTTCTTTGCCCTTTCCAGCATCAAGAACTGCATTGCTTGCATTTCTTGGCTTATGATCCCTTTCCCCATCTTCATTGACTACATGCATCATTTTCAAAACTCTGTGGAGGCAACCATGTAGTCTTCCTTCTTCTGGGTGAAGTCTCCCACTGCCTTTGTCTTATAAAGAAAATTGTGATTGCATTCAAAGCCAGGGTAATCTCCCTGTTTCAAGATCTTTAACTTAATCACATTGGTACGGTTTCTTTGGCCTTATAAGGTAACGTTCACAAGTTCCAGGTATTGTGACATGGATGTTTTTATGGGTAATTACTCTGTCTCTTAAAACCCAAACCAAACTCACTGACATCAAGTTGATGCTGACTCCTGTTTGCTCTATAGAGCAGGGTAGAACTACCCCAGTGAGTTTTCGAGACTGTAACTCTATGGGAGTTGTTAGTCCCGTCTTTTTTCTCTCAGCCTACCATAGACTCAAAATTTGGGGTTCAACCTTGAGTTTACAGCATGTAGACCTCATTTTGCTAACCAACTTTGGAATTTTCTCTAGAGTTTGAAACATTTTTGAAAATGCATACTGCTTTGTGGCATGTTTGTTTGTAGACCAGGAAGGAGGCTGCAGGAAGAGACACAATTAAGGGAAAGAGTGGTAGGAGAGGAGTTTGAAAAGGACCCCAGTGCTGATCATATCTGCTCTTTTGGTCTAAGGTAAGGATTATATTTTAAGATTGATGGGAATCATGAAGGAATAAGCCCTCTAATTTTGATAAGTCATTTAAAATCCAACAACTAGGTGAGTTTTAGCTTAAGATTGAGAACTGGGTGTAAATAGAAGTACAATTTTTTAAAATTCCTTACTACTTGTCTTAACTAAATTATTGTTATGCCTTTCTGTCTGACTCTACTGCTGGATTCTCATTGTAATTAAAATATTGCTATGAAGGGGAAAATATGCCTGATTTGTCCCGGAAAATGAGAATGTTGCTGCTTCAAGTAAGATCCACTAAAGTGAGCCAGAAAGTATTTATGGAAGACCTAAAGATTGGCTAACATGATGTAGGATCAAGGACATTTTCGAGTCAGGGTGGACTTTAAAGGTCATCCAGTTCAGCCTCCCACATAAGGCAGAGGACCCTGCTCTTTCAGACTCTGCTTGACCACTGCCAGGATTGCTCACAATCTTGCTATAGTGGGATGGCTCCCGGTAGTAGAGAAAGTTTTCTGAATTTGTACCTTTAGGGTATTTCTAGCTTACTAGAAATCTAGTTTGGAGTTAAATCTCAAATGATGCTTCTACTATCTCTAGCTGGGGCACTCTATCTTGCTATATGGTCATGGAAATGCATAGACTGCTGAATCCTGGCTCTAGCATTGGTAAGCTCTGTGGTCCTTTAGAAAGCCTGGTAACCTTTGGGGTTTCAACTTTCTGTGGTGAGAGTACAGGTATTAGCCATTTTCATTTTCCACGGTTGCTGTGAGGAATAAACAAGTTAATGTGATAAGAGCCACGCCAGCAATGATTACTCTTTGAGGATGTTCTGCAAGCTGAATAGAGACAATCCTACATTAAAATCTAATAGGAGGTGACATTCTCAATTTCCAGGTAAAAAGAAAGTGCGAAGATAGAATCTATCACCTTTAAGTTTGATGGGCTTATGATTTTAAAATATTTGATACTGGTTGCTGCTAAATTGTTTGTAATGCTAGAAATGAACAGAGAAATGCACAAGAAGCCAAAGTATATGAGGGAGACTGGGAGCCGACCAATCATGTTTAGCTCAAAAGCTTGTCTTGGATACATGTGCTCGTCGCTGTGCTTTTATATTTTATCCTCAAACCACAGTCATTTTTTCAGACCACCAAACTTTTTCTTCATTTATATGAATGAATTAAACATATCAATATTTCATAGTGTTTTTCCAAGAGCACCATAACTTCTAGGTATATTAGCATCTGAACAATTTTGAAGGCTGCTAATGGAAAGCCTTCTCTATTATAAAGGAGCGTCCATTTATGAGAACAAGCTGGTAGTTCTCAACTCTGGCTGCACATTAAAATATCCTGAGGAGCATTTTTTTTTAATCCCAATATCTAGGCTACCATGAAAGACAATTAAGGAAGAATTTCTGGGATGGGACCCAGGCGTTCACATTAGTTAGAGCTCTCCATCCAGGTAATTCCAGTGGGATGCTGCAGTTGAAAACATTAGCCTAAAAGAAATAAGAGCACCGCGAACAATAGAAATAATAAAACCTAAACTTTCTTGTTCGTGATAAACAACGCAGTGTGAATGCTGTGATCGTTTTGACTAGTAAGAGGAGGACAGAGAACATTAGCTTTGGAAACCAAGCAGTAAAAGGCAAGGAAAAGATAGAATGACAGGCACGACCTAAGGTCTTACTCTCTCTAGATTATGCGAGGATTGTTGAGGGGCACACACACTTCCTATCTAGAAATAAAGGAAGTAAGCTGAGAGGAATCAGATATATCTAGTGAAAAAGTGCCCTGAAGCAGCATCTTTGAATCAAAAGATGTCTTCACAGCCTTTGAAGGGCAAGTCCCTTGTACAAAACACTACCCAGCAATAGAAAACTAGACAAAATGGTCTGTATTCAAGCAACTCAGAATATTTATATAATATACCAGTATACCTTTCTATAATGATTGTAAAACAATCCATCTCTGGTAATGGAAACAACCTGAAACTTGCTTATTAATCATTGGGGTTCTGATGATTGACAACAGGTTAGTTCTACCAGAAATCATTTTATAGTGATTATCTAAAATGAATCATTGTCATGCAATAATTATGACCCAATATTAGGTAATATGGTACTAAAATTAATCAATGGGAAAGGAAAGAAGGTGTCCATGCTGCTGAGCGCTTCTTGTAGTACTCTTTAAGCACTTTCTGTACACTATTTTATAAGGAAACTTCATAAGGAAAGTAGATTATGGCAGCTGTAGTTAAAGTTTAGCAACTTATCATTTGATATCCATTTTGACTCATTTTAAAGTCATTTTAGTTTTTGGTATTTTCTGCTTTGCTGTCAATTGAGGGTTTTTTTCTGTTTTATTTAGCTATTATTATTAGCTTTTTTTGGTTTATTTTGTTGTTTTATTTTTTGTATGTTTTTCAGTATATGAAATCCAGGGTAGATAAATCTATAGAGACAGTAACTGGTCTTATGATTTCTTGGGGGTCTGGCAGGAGTGGGGGATGGGGAGCTAATAACAAGGAGTATAAGAAAGTAGAAAATGTTCTAAAATTGATTGTAGCGACAATTGCCCAACTCTACTGGATATGACTGGACTATTGAATTGTTTGCTATGTGGATTTTGTCCCAATAAAACTGTTTAAAAAAATAAAAAGATCCCAATAAGATGTATACCATTTTTATCCTCATTTTAAAAGAACATTTTATTGTGCATTAGGTGAGGGCTTACAGAGTAGACCATCTGCTCTATATTCAACAATTCCTGCACATTTTTGTTTAAATTTATACGTTGCAATTCCCTCCATGTACCACCATTGGTCTTCCTTCCTCCTTGTACTTCTTTCCTCTGAACATTGTCCCCTGTTGGATCGGAAATGGTTGAGTATTATAAACAGGGGTGAGTTCAATTCCAGACCTGAAGGCTGACGAAGTGCCATTATTTGGAGGATGAAGACAATGAGGTGTAGTGACATTAAGCTAGTTCTAGAAAGAAATAGCTGATTGTTTATTTAATGGCCAATTTTTCTATGCAGTGAAATGATAATATGTGTATTTCCCACTTTCACTTTTAATTTGCTATGATTATTTTTATCAGAATCAATTTTTAATTAGTTCTATAATGAACTTGATTTTTGTACATGGTTTTCATGTAATAGCTCCTTTGTGGCCATTAAGTTCTGCAGAGTCCAATTTTTCTTGGTCATGTTTTATAGATCTCATTGTGCAAGATTTAACTCGCTATTCAGTTTTCAAATAATGACATATTTTGCATAATGTGTTTCATCCACTTTCCATTTTGTTTTCTTTTGTCTTGAAACTTTTTACCAAATTTAATTTATCATGTCAATTTTTGCAGTTTTCTGACTGAAAAGATTTTATTCCTGGGTTCTCACCTACAACATTTTTTAAAATCTCTCTTCTCAGTTGTAGTTTGTGATGGCTATGTTTTTTTTACCAGTAGTATCCATTATTTATGTAACAGAAAAGTTCATATTTATTTCTATTTTAAATAATGAAATTGGATATTCCAGGACTATTCAAAGAGCAGAGAACAAAATATTTTCTTGGAGTCAAAAGGATATGCTCACAATGTCTACTTTGTTGAGGTGGAAATCATTGTCATTATTTCAATTTCATAAGTATGCCTTGAAAACATGAATTTGCTTGCCGGAGATCAGTGGTACATTCAGGATTGGCGGTAATAGGACAGTAACAGCATCATTTTTGGAAGCACTGTTCTGGATTTAATCAAAGCTCAGCCAATTTTTGCTGTGTAATCTTGAGCCGGTGACCTAACCTTGAATACTCAATGCCTCCTGCTATTAACTGGGGATAAATGCCAGTTCCTACTTTTAAGGCAAATAACAAAATCGAATGGGACAATACATGCAAAAGCACTTAGTCTACTGTGGGTCTCATAGTTTACAGCTCAGTAATATACTTTTGTAAGTCAGCAACATGGACCATCGCCTGCTTCTTCTAGTTTCTAATATCCATTGCAATAGAACTCACAAACAAAATTTATGATTAAAGGGTTTATTAAGGAAGTTAACAAATTATAATGCTCGTGAGAAATGCTCTGGGTTGAGTTTATCAGGACATGCTACAAAGTTCTACTAAATTTGGTAATAAATGCCCAAAGGGCATACCACTCTGCTATAAGCCTCAACCAAAGGCATTCAGCTTAAGCCCATGAGTCAGCAAACTGTTCTTCCTGAATTAAGTGCCTAGATACACCCCAATACAGTAAGCCTCAGCCCAAAGGCACTCAGCTCCACTTCTATGGGTTAGCAATTCTAACTTTTCCAATTAAGTTCCCAGAGGCACCTTACTCTGCAAGTCAATCTCCTGCACAAACGCACTCATTTCGACTTGCTTCATCGATTGGGCAGTCCATCATCATTCTGTTCCATGCTCTGACTCCTAGTTCTGCTCCTCCTCTGATGTCTTCAGCTGTCTTCTGGATCCAGGAGGTTCACTTCGGATGGAATCTCAGGTCCAGAGGACACGCTCCATTCCTGGCTCTTGCTGGAAATGAAATCCCTCCTCCTTCTCAGAAGGCTGATTTTATACACAGCAGGATGCCACTCCAGGGAATATTATCCAAAATCACGCAGTTGAATCCTATCAGTATCTCCCTCCATTTTCTTACCAGACCAATGCAGGGAAAGGTTGTTTGGTGGGAGTTAGATAATCAGTTTTGTGGGGTTTTTTGAGCAATTAATTTTTTTCTCAAAGATGTGATCCAATTAGACAAGATGAGGTCTCATTATACTGGCTTCTAAGAAACACTTGAGTTGTATTTCCTCTAAGATGGATTGGTTCATTCCTCTGGAAGTTCATGGTATATAATGTTAGCTATTGTCATTTGCTTTGCTTCTAACAAACTTGCCTGCATGTCTGTGAACCACACATATACATAAAAATTACAACAAGAACAACAAACAAAAAAACCAAGCATGGAAACTCTGGAGTGTAATTTCCAAAGGTCCTAGGTCCTCTGAATTATTTTGTCACCTCTTTTTTGACTGAAATGCCTCCTTGAGACATTGATGCCTTTGGGTTAAGTCTAGGATACATTTAAAATATAATTCCAGGGATGAAAATAATGAAATCTATTTTATCGTGTATTTATTTCTAGTGCAAGTATATCTTATCTGTAGACCATGATAGAACCAGATAGGAGCAACGAGACTGCTTCATATACCGATATTTTCAAAGTTTAATGGGCAGGATAATTGGTAATTCTTCATGTAGTCAGTGTCCGATATGTACCTAGCTCTGTAGATACAGAAACTCAAGTTATTGGGTGCACCAAAGTGGCCGGGTTCTGTTTTTTCATACAAAGTACACTTGCAAAACTCATATGAATTTGTGGCTGGATCTTGTGGAATACTATATATCCACTCAGGGTATTCCTCCCGGGTGGTCCAGTCACACAGGGATCCAAGTTATTGATGGGATGATTGCTTGGTGAGCACAGAGTTACAATAAAGAGAGGAGTGATTTTAAATTCTATAGTTTTATTCTCATCAGACAAGCTTGGCTAGACAAACGTCCGTCTCCTCTTAGGGCTATTTTTTTCTCAGTAACTCATAGAAATGGCCAGGGCCCATTTGTCTCTGAAAACTGACAAATGGCTCCCTTTTATGCTTCTCATCATGACCTCATGGCATGCCAGGGAAGTTCCAATGCAGTTGAAGAGATTCTTCACATTCCACCAACTAACTTCCTGACTGAGCTTGGGAAAAATTCAAGTCGCTTTTTAACACTTTTGCTCAAACTTTATTCTGGCATTTCTCTATTGAAGCACAACACCCAGTAGTAAAATGTAGAATTTAACAGACTTTGTATATTTGTAGATCCAGGATAACCACCAATCAGATAAAAATAGATAGCATTTCCAGTGCTCCCCGACCCCAAGTCTTTCTTGATCCCCTTTAACAGCCTTTAATTTCCTTCAAAGGAAGCTTCTGTTCTGCTGTTTGTCGTTAGAGACTGATGTTGTCTGTTGCACAACTTCACATAAATGGAATCATAAAGGATCCATTCTTTTAGCCCTTTAAACACTCTGTCTGTAAGATTCATCCAAGTTAGTTTACGTGGGGTCAAAATATATATAACTAAGATTTCGATTTTAATCATTTTAAGTGTACAATTAAACGGCATTAATCGCATTCACCATGTTGTACAACCATCACAATAATCTGCTACCGAAAGTTTTTCATCACACCAAACAGAAATTAACTACTTCTTAAGAAGCAACTCCCCAGAGACGAGCCAGTCAGGGTGCGATGTAGCAACGATGAAAAATATAACTTTCCTCTAGTTCCTACATGCGTCCTCCCCCCTTCTCCCCCCACTATTATGATAAGAATTCTACCTTGCAAGTCTGGCTAGACCAGAGGATGTACACTGGTACAGATAGGAACTGAAAATCCAGGGCAGATGATCCCTTCAGGACCAGTGGTGTGAGTGGTGATACTGGGAGGGTAGAGGGAGAGTGGGCTGGAAAGAGGGAACCGATTACAAGGAACTATATGTGACCTCCTCCCTGGGAGATGGACAACAGAAAAGTGGGTGAAGGGAGACGTCGGACAGCGCAAGATATGACAAAATAGTAATGTATAAATTATTAAGGACTCATGAGGGAGTGGGGAGCGGGAAGGGAGGGGAAAACGAGGACCTAATGCCGGGGGCTTAAGTGGAGAGAAAATATTTTGAGAACGATGAGGGCAATGAATGTACAAATGCGCTTTACACAATTGATGTATGTATGGATTGTGATAAGAGTTGTATGAGTCCCTAATAAAATGATTAAAAAAAAAAAAGTAACTTCCCATTTTGCCTCTCTAGCTCTTAATAACCTCAAAGCTACTTTAGTCATGGATGAAAACATTCTAGATATTTTATTTTCCATAAGTGAAATCATGTAATATTTGTGTTTTTGAGTCTGACTTAATTCATTTAGCATAATGTTTTCAAAGTTCATCCACATTGTAGCATGTAACAGGGCTTCAGTTCTCTTTACTGCTGAATAATGATCACCCTTTTTTCATAAGTGTAAAATGGTAGAAATAATACAATTGTGCACCAGTAGATGAATGTATCAACAGAAATAATATCATCTGTTGTTGTCTACTTGAGTGGTTTCCACATTTTGTCTCATGTGAATAATTCAATATTGAAATTGTTGTATGTGCATGTTGGAGCCCCTGCTTTCAGATCTTTTGGGTGCATAACTATAAGTGGATGGGTATGATGGGTAATTTCATGGATCAACTTGGTTATGACATCCAGTTGTTTGGGTAAGTACTAATCTAGATGTTGCTATGAAAAAAAAATATATATATCATTAAGATGCCATCATAATTAATGGTGATTTCAATGCAAAAGTTGGAAGAGTCAGTAGATGGAAAATATAGCCTTGGTGACAGAAACAATGCCAGAAATTGAATGAGAACAGTTTACAAGACCGGGTGACTTTTTCAACAACATAAATGGTGACTACACATGTGGACCTTGCAGGAATCAAATTCACTACATCTGTGGGAAGAGAAGATGGAGAAGCTTGATATGATTAATCAAAACACGGCCCAACCTCCCCTGCCATGCCTGCAAGAAACTATTAATCCTGTCACTGTCTTTATAGATTCACCTACACTGGATTTTATACACAGAAAAATATTTTTTTAAACTAATAACAATAACAGATAAAACCCTCCATTGAAAAGAAAGCAGAAAATATTAAAAACTAGAATAAATTTAAATGGATCATAAGGGACATCAATTTTAAGGTGCTGAATTTTAAACAACCTGCATCTGCAACAATCCACTTTCCCAGGCATTCTGCAATATAGCAAGTCTATTCACTTCCCTAATCCATGATCAGAGGCGATTTACCAGGAGCTGAATCCACATGTACTTCTCCTTCATTAAAAAAAAAATTGAAACACCTTTAAAACGGTTCAAAAGGGAGATCCAATGATAAGATATTACATTTTGATGTAACCATGTCTGCCATAATCAACTTTGAAATGCTCTCTGTCTGATAATAGGGCTGTTTGCATCCATCAACTATGAATGGAGGGGATTCACCAGAGAATTATTCCATGTGTGGACCCTATAAATAGATTTTGGGTTTCCACTGTCATCGCCCTCTGCAAACCAGGTGTTCACAATTCAAGTTCTGACACCATTCCCTCCTTTAGATTTGGACTATGTTATTTGTAATCCTTGGATCACACAGACTGGCATTCTTCCAGCTGGACGTAGTTGACACCTTGCATAGGTGGCTGCTTGTTTTCAACCAAGCTTCAAGACTCCAGATGCTATTCTTTTTGACAGCTGGGCACCATTTAATTTCCTCACCACACTTTGGTATAGCACCCATATCGTCAGTGATCTCTTCATGAGGGCAAGTATCAAGCAAGGGCTTACCATAAAAACTAATTTTTCTTTGATTTGGACTAGAATTAAGTGCAAGCCCCAAATCCATTCATGTATCAATGGTTTATATATATCTCTGGTTCACCTTAGAGGCACGTTGACATTTTATGTTTGAGAATATTATCAATCATCTCCTGGGACATCATTTCCACTACCCTCAAGTTAATGTTGACTCATAGTGACCGTATTGGTCAGGCTGGGACTACCCCTGTGAGCCTCTGAGCCTGAAATTCTTAATAGGAGTAGAAAGTCTATCCTTTTCCTGTAGAGCTGGCCAGTGGTTACCAGCCAAATGCATAGCCACTATGCATTGATAATGGCATTAGCTTAGCCAGTGATATAGAATTTAAAACACTCTTGAGGAAAGGAAACTGTATGAGTATAGGCCAGCTATGAACCTCTATACATGAATTGTTGACTTGTACAGATTAAACTGGACACTATTTACACAAACAATGAGGGTTGGTGATAGGGAGAATCTTCCAATAATATTTATTTGCAACAGTAGAACCACACCTACCAAATTGATACATGTCATAATTAAGTAAAGAGGGCATTAAAATAGTAAGTATATGGTGGTTCCAGTCACCATTCATGGGGTACCCTCAAGGAAAGAGATTCAAACCAAAGTTCAACAACATTTGCCAGTTCTGTGCCCTTGGGGGTAATAAACATCTGCTTCTCACACGTGGGAGTTTCAGCCTTAAGTCCAAGGGCTATAGGTGAGCTTGAGGAAAAGCCTAGTCAATGTAGTGGGGTTTTCACATAGAGTCCTTCTGGTGTGGCCTATGAAGGATATTGTGCACCTCAAAGGAATAGAGTCTAAAGCCCCAATAGACTATAGCACAGGGACTGGCTTGCCAAGGGCTGCATAGAAGCTAGGCCAAAGTGTCCAATTAGATACCTAGTACCAGGCATATTCTCCCCCTTGGTATTCACATAAGTATTGTTAAAATGTTTCTTCAAGATGGGAGTTCGCCTCCTTGTTTTTCTACCAAGAGAGATATCATTGCCTTCTCTGAGACATACATGCAATCCCCCCACCCCCACCAAATCCTGACTTGGATTTCTAGTAAGATATCCTTATATAAAACTTACTTTTGAGCATAGAATATAGCCAAAGTGGAAAAGAAGACATGATTAAGTCAAGAGCTGAACAGAGATTTCAAAGTGCAGCTCAGGAAGAGAAAGTAAAGTCTTATAAGGAAACGTGCAAAGACCTGGAGTTATGAACCAAAGGAAATAATATGCGCAGTATTTCTCAAGCTGAAAGAACTTAAGAAAAAAATCAGGCCTGTGTTTCAATGTTGAAGGATCCTCTGGACAAAATATTAAACAACACAGGAAACATCAAAATAAGATGGAAGGACTACACAGAGTACCAAAAATAATTTCAAAGGGTAGCATCTGATCAAGAATCAATGGTCTTGAAGAAAGAAGTGCAAGAAGTACTAAATGCATTGGTGAAAAACAAGGCTCCCGGTATTGCTGGAATAACAATTGAGATGTTTCAATAACCAGATGCAGCACTGGAAACACTCACTCAGTATTTTCTAATAAATTTGGAAGATAGCTACATGGTCAATTACAGGATGAGTTGCATATTTGAGCCCATGCCAAAGAAAGGTGATCCAGCAGAAAGCAGAATTTACTGAATATCATTAATAGTGCAAACATATAACATTTTCCAGAAGATAGGTTTTTAAATGTTTGTAATAGTACATTGACAGGGAACTGCCACAAATTCGTGCTGGCTTCAGAAAAGTTCATGGAATGGGACATATCATTGCTTATGTCAGATGGATCCTGATTGAAAGCAGAGAATACAAAAAGATACTTTCCTGAGTTTTATTGACTATGCAAAGACATTCAACTATATAGATCATGACAAATAACTTTGAGAAGAACAGGAATTCCAGAACACTTAATAGTGCTCATGTAGAACCTTTACGTAGACCAAAAGGCATTGGACCAGAACAAGAGGAAACGGCATGGTTTAAAATCAGGAAAGATGTGCAGTAAGGTTGGATTCTTTCACAGTAATTATTCATTCTGTATGCTGAACAAATAATCTGAGAATCTGTACGATTTGAAGAAGAATTAAGCATTAATACTATCAATCTGTGACATTCAGAAGACACAACCTTGCTTTCGGGAAATAAAGACCACCACTTCCATTAAGAATTTTACCCTCAAAATAAAGAAAACAAAACAAAAAGCAAAGCGCCTCACAGCTGCACCCATAGACAACATCATGATAAATGGATAAAAACGGAAACAGTCCAGGATTCCATTTCACATTGGATCACATTCAATGCCCATTGAAACAGCAGTGAAGAAACCAAAGGGCATATTGCATCGGGCAAATCCGCTGCACAAGACTTCTTAAAGATATCACAGAGTGAACACGTCATTTTGAGGACTGTGGGGTGAAAGCTGGACAGTGGCTAAGGAAGACAAGGGAATAATATAAATATTTATAGCTTTGGAAACCCTATAGATGGTCACCATGATTTGGAATCAACTCGATTGTAGGGGTAAAGGAAGAATTAGGGGACTTGAATTATTGTATTGGCAAAAAAAAACCCCAAAGATATTGAATATACTGTCGACAGCTAAAAGAATGAATAAACCTGTCTTGGGACAAGTCCAGCCAGAATTCTCCTTAGATGGGAGAATGGCCACAATTGGTCTCATGCATATAATTTGGACCTTATCTAGAGGGAGTGATCCCTGCAGAAGGGCAGCTTGTTTGAAAAAGCAGGTCAGTGAAAAGAGGAAGGCCCTCTATGAGAAACACTGACACAGTGGCTGCAACACTGGGCTGGCAATGGCTACATTTGTGAGGATGGCACAGGAGCAGACGATGTTTTGTTCTGGTGCATATATGTTTTCTATGAGTCAGAACTGACTTGACAGCACCCAAGACCAACACCAACAGCAGTTTTACTGTACATTCTGAGACTTTCTATATGTAGGATCATGTTATCCACAAATAGAGGTGTTTTTTTTTAAAGATTTGTTTCTTGTTAACCTGGATGCTGTGCATTTCTTTTCTTTCCTAATAGCTCTGGTTGGGACTTCCAATAATCGTGGTGAAAGTGATCTTTTTGTGTCTTGTTCTTGATTTTAGGAGGCACAATTTTATTCTTTCTTCATTGAGTATGTTGTTAGTTGTGGGTTTTTCCAAAGTACCCAGGATCAAGTTGAGAATTTTCCCTCCTCTGTCGAGTTTGCTGTGTGCTTTTATCATGTAGAGGTGTTGAATTTTATCACAGGCCTTTTCTGCAGCAATATATATGATTATGTTGTTCTTTTCCTTCATTTTTTTCATATTTGAAGTCAGAGAAGGCCTCGGTAAACTGAAACTAAAAAGTGCAAATGATTCCTTGAAAATATTAATGAAGATCTGGATCACATAAGGGCCACTTATTTTCCTTCTTAACAGTTGGCATGTCTTACGGAAACAAAAGGTCTCTAGGTCTGAGCAAATGGCCGTATTGAAGTCAGCAAGGTTATGGCCACTTATGAACTGTAACCTTAAAACAGAAACCGGGTGGTGCTCAGTCAATCCTTCCAGAGGGAAGAGACTGGTGTGGGTTCCAATGCCTACTTTCAAGGCTGGGTCATTATTTTAACGTGCTTCTAAGAGATTCTTTTCTTCATCATCATCCTCAACAGGTTAAACATGCATTCATGTGTGTGCATGTGTGTGTGCTTGTGCGTAGGGAGAGGTTAGGTGATATGACGGTACTGGTATAGAAGAGGCAAAGAGGGAGATTGCATTTGTTACTATTTAATTTTAAAGATTGCAATGTAAGAGAATAAGCACCAGTCTAATTTTTCTGAGTCTATCATTTCCCATCTCAAGTACCTGGTTCTTAAAGTACATTTATATTGTTAGCCTCCTTCTGGTTGGGGCTTGTGGCTACTTTTCCTTTTATTTGCTGTCTTGAGTTTTGGGTCAGATTTAAATATATCCCGAATAAAAAGCCAAAAGGCTAACCCAAAGCATATTCTACCAGCAATGAAATCTTAATCTGATCAAAGGTGACAAGCTTTTTCCCAAAGCCAGATGGGATCAGGGAGGGCCCCTCACCACTACAGCTCCCACAGCCCACGGGCCCAGGGAGAAGTAGCATTGACCCCTGGCTTATCTGGGTGCCTATGGGATCATGTGTTGTTGCTTGTGAGACCACAAAGAGGAATGTGCCTGGCTGGACCATTATGCATGCACAGATAAATAATAGAGGATTTGGTTTTAAAAATTAATTTTCAGCTTAATGCCTTGTACAGTATTATGATTCTAAACTTTCCCAATTTTGTCAAAATATTCTTGGTTCTGATGACTGAGGGGAATGACTTCAATCCATGATGCATAAAGCAAACCAGTTGCCATAAAGTCATCTCGGACGCACAAAAACCTATGTGGGTAAAATTGTGCTCTATAAAGTTTTCAACATATCCCAATATATTCCATATATCACCCCTACCCCCACCCCCGCCATGGCTGAGTTTTTGAAAGTAGGTCAACTGACCTTTTTTCAAAGCATTTCTGGGCAAATATCAACCTCTAACATTTCGATTAAGAGTCAAATTGCTCTAACCATTTGTATCACCCAGGGACTCTACATAATGTATAGCTGTATAAACTAACTCTCGAAACATATTTATTGAAAATTTCGTTTTGCCAAGTCTTTCGTCGAGTGTTCCCAGCAGCTCTGTTCCCGCCTCTCTGTTCTTTCTTGATAAACTCTTTCTTTTTATTAAATAATGTAGAATTTTTGAGCTATGCATAAGAAACGGTTTGACTCTAGAAGACCTATGTTCGAATCCTAGTTCCACCTCTTAATTAGTATGTGACATGGGTGGGACAAAGGCAGCTTTTAAAGGCACAATTCCAAGATGTTTCCCCAAGCTGCCCATCTCTTGGTTATTCATTCCAACACCAATCTAGGTGGAGTGGTGAAATAGTTTGCGAATTTAATTAAATTGAATAATCAGCTGACCATAAACAGGCAGATTATCAGGGGGGATCCAATGTAATGAGAGGAAGTGTTAGCAGTAGAAGAGGAAGGTAGAGGTAAGAGTCAGAGAGGAAAGCAGAGGTGTGATGAGGCAGAAGGATGGGCCCCCGGTTTCTGGCTTTGAAGATTCAGAAGGCAAAAAGAGCCAAGTAATAAAGGTTGCTTCTAGAAGCTCAGAACAGCCCTCAGCTGACGGTCAGCAAAGAAATCAGGACCTTAGTCCTACAACTGCAAGAAACTGCAGTCTGCCCACATTCTGAATGTGGTTAGAAGCCGATTCATCTCCAGAGCCTCAAGAAAAGACACCTTGCCTTCAATCTTCTGAGACACTTAAGCAGACAACTAACTAGCGAATCCAAGCTGTGCCTAGACTTCTGACAGATAGAACAGAACTCAATACTGTGTGTTCAAGTTCTCCATGCTACCTTCTTTCCCTGGCAGCATGGTTGTTGCTGGGTGCCGTCGAGTCAGCTCCGTCCTGCACCCTCCTCGCAATTGTTCTTATGTTTGAGCCCTCTGTGGCAGGACTTTGCCAATCCATCTCCTTCAGGGTCTTCCTCTCTTTCATTGCCCCTCCTCCTGACCAAGCCTGATATCCTTTCCCGGAGACCGGTCTCTCCTGACAACATGTACAAAGTATGTAAGGCAAAGTCTCGCCATACTGACCTCTAAGGAGCACCCTGGCTGTGCTTCTTCTAAAACAGATTTGTTTGTTCTTTTGGCAGTCCGTGGTACTTTCAAGGTTCTTTGCCAGCACTATAATTCAAATGTACTGATTCTTTCATGGTAGCATTCGAGGGGAAAAAGACATCACCTTTCCCCCTCCCTGAGCTTCAGGTGTCCTCATCTGTAAAATAGGGTAATACAGATTGAAATGATGATTGTGATGATCAAACCCAGACAAACCCACTGCCATTGAGTTGCTTCCATAGTGACCCTATAGGGCAGGTTAAAACGGCCCCTGTGGGTTTCCAAACTGTAACTCTTCACGGGACTAGAAAGCTCGTTTTTCTGCTGTGGAGTGGCTGGTGGTTTGGAGCTGCTCTCTTCTGGTGCGCAGCTTGGCACATAGCCATGACACCACCGCAGTTCCTTCTGTGGGGATTAGAGACTATCCCATGGACATGACACAACACTAGCTGTCAATGAATGGAAGTTCCTATTTCTTCCAACAGCCTCAGTTACCTCCTTGGGCTCAGGACTCCCATTTTGAAAACTCCAGACCAGCTCTTTTAGTTGAAGCTTGTCTCTCACAGTCCCCAAAGGCTATTGAGTCAGGGAGGCTGTGGGAACTGTTGATGAGAGTCCTGGCCAGGGGCTATTGAATTAAATGATTGTAATTAATGTACTATGTATTACACAGTGAGGCCCTTGGGACTTAGCCAGTGTTTGCTCCATTCCACGAAGTAACCTTAGGGCGATAAGACTGTTGTTGTTAGGTGTCATCCAGTTGGTTCCAACCCATAGTGACCTTATGCACAATCTATCAAAATACTGCCTGGCCCTGCGCCATCTTCACAATTGTTCTCACGCTTGAGCCCATTGCTGCAGCCGCAGTGCCAATCACTCTCGTTGAAGGTCTTCCTCTTTTTCTTCATTTTTTGTAATTAAAACATTTTTTACATCATTTTATTGGGCGCTCATAAAACTCTTATCACCATCCATATATTCATCCATTGTGTCAAGCACATTTGTATATTTGTTGCCATCATCATTCTCAAAACATTTGCTTTCTACTTGAGCCCTTAGTATCAGCTCATTTTTTCCTTCCCTCCCTGCCCCCACTCCCTCATGAACCCTTGATAATTTATAAATTATTATTATTTTGTCATATCTTACACTGTCTGATGTCTCCCTTAACCCACGTTTCTGTTGTCTGTCCCCCAGGGAGGAGGTTATATGTAGATCCTTGTCATCAGTTCCCCCTTTCCACCCCATCCTCCCTCCACCCTCCCGGTATCGCCACTCTCAGCACTGGTCCTGAAGGGATCATCTGTCCTGGATTCCCTTCCTCTTTTTCACTGCTTCTCTACTTAAAAAAACAAGCAAATGGTGGTCTTTCTCCAGGGACTGGTCTCTCCTGTCCAAAGTATGTAAGACGACGTTTTACCATCCTGGCCTCTCAGGAGCACTCTAGTCATACTTCTCCCAAGACAAGTCAGTTTGTCCTTTTGGCAGTCTATGGGATTATCAATATTCTCCCACACCACAATTCAAGTGCATTAATTCTTCTACAGTCTTCCTTATTTAATGTCCAACTTTCATGTTCATATGCAGCAATTGAAAATACCCTGACTTGGTTCAGGCACACCTTAATGCTCAAAGGAACATCCTTGCTTTTCAGTGCTCTAAGCAGATATTATGCAACAGATTTGATTCGTGCTGCTCACCTTTTGATCTCTTGACTGCTGCTTCCCTGAACATTAATTGTAGATCCAAGCAAGACAAAATCCTTGACAACTTCAGCCTTTTCTCCATTTATCCTGATGTTACCTATTGGTCTAGTTGTGAGGATTGTGGTCTTCCTTACACTGAGTGGTAATGCATACCGAGGGCTGCCATCCTTGCTCTTCATCAGCAAGAACTTCAAGTCTTCACTTTCAGCAAGCCAGCAAGGTTGTGTCATCTCATCTGCATATTGCCACTTTCCTCCAGTCCTCCATCCTGAGGCCACATTCTCCTTCATATGAGCCAGGTTCTCTGATGATTTGCTCAGCACACAGACTGAATAAGTACAGTGAGAGGATGCAACCCTGATGCACATCTTTACTGAATTAAAACCATGCAGTATTTCTTTGTTCTATTCTCACAACTGCCTCTTTATCCATGTACAAGCTCCTCATGAGCAAATTAAGTCTTATGGAATTTTCATTCTCCTCAAAATTGACCATAGGCTGTTAGGATCCATCCATCCATCCATCCATCCATCCATCCATCCATCCATCCATCCATCCATTGTGTCAAGCACATTTGTACATTTGGTGCCATCATCATTTTCAAAACATTTTTTTCTACTTGAGCCCTTGGTACAGCTTCTTATTCCCCCCTCTGCCACCCCCCCCCCATTTCCCTCATGAACCCTTGACAATTTATAAATTATTGTTTTTTCATATCTTGCACTGTTCGATGTCTCCTTTCACCCATATTTCTGTTGTCCATCCCCCAGGGAGGGGGTTATAAGTAGATCATTGTGATTGGTTCCCTCTTTCTCCTCCTACCTTATCCTTACCTCCTGGTATCAATACTCTCATTATTGGTCCTGAGGGTTTTATCTATCCTGGATTCCCTGTGTTTCCAGCTCTTATCTGTATGCGTATACAAGCTCTGGTCTAGCTATATTTGTAGGGTAGAATTTGGGTCATGATAGGGGGAGGGGGAAGCATTAAAGAACTAGAGGAAAGTTGTATGTTTCATCAGTGCTATACTGCATCCTGACTGGCTGGTCTCCTCTCCGCGACCCTTCTGTAAGGGGAAGTGCAATTTTCAACAGATGGGCTTTGGGTCTCCATTCCACACTCGGCACTCCCCCTCATTCACAATGATATGATTTTTGGTTCTGGGTCTTTGATGTCTGACACCCTTTTTAAGAGAACAAATCAGAACTGCATGCTACTGAGTTCCTAAGAAAGGTGCAGTGATACTTGGGGAAAATTCCAAGTTCATGTAATTTGCACTGTCAAATGTATCTTTAGACCAAAGGACAGTAAAGATGAAGCATAACTTGGCCTATCTAAATATTTAGTACAACACAAATTACTTAAAATAAAGTTAGTGTGCACTTTCTCTTTCCCACACTAGCCAAGAGTACAGTAAAATATCCTGATTTTTTTGGAGGGTGGGCAGAATGAAAAGCTTTATACGGCATATGTTCTGTATCTCGAAAACTAGAGCTGATTGGGAGGGCACATTGGTATCATTTTTGGGATCAGCAGATCAAAGATACCTGTTAGATAGCTAGATTTAGGGGCAGGGAGGGTGTCCCTCCCATTCCTGCAAAGGCCCCCATAGAGGAGGTTGGAAAGCAATCAGGCAACCATTTGACACCTGTGGGAAGACCCCAAATTGGGCGTGGCACAACTGACACAAGCCCCCAAGGTCCAGGTAAAACCAATATCTTGGACACATCCACTTTAGGTACATCACACAGGTGGGCCTAACTCAGCCAATGGGGTCAACCAATATCATCAACCACCACTCCCCATCCAGAGGTTTGAAATATTTTGGCTGTGGAAAGGCCTCGCCCTCTTTTACCTTGCTCCTGGTCAGCGCCAGGTGGAGGGCGAGGGTCTCCCTCCCCCATGAGGGTGCACGTGCACCCACTCTGGGCCTACTTGGGGCCCACAGCCTCTGGGCCCACATGATCTTAGTCTCTGAGCCCACATGCTCTTAGCCTTTAGGATTCTTGAACTTCTGGCCTCTTGGCATCCCTCCCAAGTTCTGCACGTGTGGGTTCTCTTTCCCATGTGGTTGTTGGTACCCAGCTGTGAACCCCATCGTGGCTTCCACATGGTTTGGCACGCTTCCCAGAAATAACATGTATTGTTTTGCAACTGTACCACCTGAAACTTTTCCTTCCCTTCATAAAAACCCACTTGGATCACAAAACGTGCTTCGGTATTTATTCTTTCATCGTGGGAAGCAAAGAGCTGAGGTAGAGCCCACTCCTGAAACCTAACAGACCCAGAAACCATTCTAGCACTTGAAGCACCAAATCGTATGTTGGATAGTGTCATTCATTGCAATGGCCACGTATGGTTATGAGGTTTCTTAGCTAAACTAACAGTTTACAAAATATTAAGAATAACAAGTCTTCTCTCCGAAGCACCTCTTCTCAGTCATACTTGCAGACATGCCTCTCTCTGGTCATCATTGAAGTAGTTAGTTTATTGTACCAACCTGGCCGATAAATACATGTGGGATTAATTGAAGGGCGGAGGGATAAATGGCTCAGTGAACTTCGCCTTTCAAGTTCTCAGGTCTCTTACTTTCTGATGGTCAGACCAGGGTGCAGCTGCCTTTTGCAAGTTCCCTGCTTCAGCTGTCAAGACTCACTTCCTGCAAGACATCCCTGAGGAGAAGCCACATGGACCTACCCCGATGCAGCCCTGGGTGCTGGAGCAGCCATGTGGAGACCCCTGCCAGCGCTGAGATGCTTACACGTTCACTGATTCGGCTTTCCTCCTGCAGTCGGCGTCATTGCGTCTGTTTTGTGAGATGGAGGAGGACTTTGTGATTGGTGTTGGACATATGGGTTCATGGGTTAATGTTGGACTTGTGGGCTTGGGCAGCACTGGGTTGGGATGTTTTCTTGATGCGCACTTACCCTTTATATAAAACTCTCTCTTACACATGAGTTTCTGTGAATTTGTTTCTCTAAAGTACCCAGACTAACACAATTGTCCTCTCAGTCCCATGGTCCCTTGGCTTCTGCCTCATTCTGTGGGCTGTGAAACCTCCGTGCTGTTCCTCTGCTCTGTCTCATGATGTCAGTGCTGCAGCCTCTGGCCATTGTGTTGCCTCCTCCACTTGAGGCAAGCATCTTGCAACCATTCTGCTGGTGGTTCTTCTTGATTGATGGTCACAGGATTTCTTCTCTTTCTGCTTCTGAGATGGTTCTTTTATATACCCAGTGGAATGGCAAGACTGTGTGGCACACACCATATTTGCATGGTACCACCCAATCATTTGGTGGGAACTACAAAGACATAGTCAGTAGAGCCATGCCCTGTTAGTTCACTTCCCTTTCAGGGAAGTGGGTGAAGTTGCTGACTGGCTGAACTATGCATATGCAATAAAACCTGCAAATGCTGAAACCTGCCTAAAGTGGAAGCCTGTCAGAGAAGGAAAGCACAACTATTCTCCACTAAAATGAGCAAAACCAATGTGTAAGATTTTGCATCCCATCAAAATTAAAAAATCTGTTTCACTGCATAAGGCACCTTTCAGCTCCAACATTCTCTGATTTTCATGCAGAATATTAAATATGGGTTTGGCCAGGATACACTTAACATGTTGACTGTCAAAGACCAATGGAAATGAGATGGCATGTGGTCCCAGGCCAGGGAGACAGAGTGCGCATGATGTGAATGTGTTTATATGCCATGCTGAGAACTGGTCACGTTTCCAGGAACAAAGTAGGCATCCATCAAGCAGACTTCCATTAAAATTAAATATGAGCACCTCCCCTTTATTCAAAATGTAGACGTTTTTCTTCGTATTTTTCTCCCTCAGAAAACAAAGTGTGCACATCGCCTCCTGGTAGGGGAGAACGCTTAAAAGCCCTTTCTTGTTGGAACACTCAGCCAACACCATATTCACCTGAACAGCTTTCCTTACCAGCCCTTTCTTTCCTCTAAACCACAATGTCCAGTGATTTCCTTTTCATTTCATTGCATTTGATGTTTTACAAATCTCAAAGGTCAGGATCACTGAGAAGCCCTGGAGTGATGGGCAATTGCGTTTCCCTGTATAAAAAAGGGCTTGCAACTCTCACCTAGAAAGGGCTTTTAGTTTTTCAGTTTTTTGAGTGCTGCTTTCTGAATTTGCAAACTTTTTTTTTAATTGGTAAAGCCACTCCAAGTAGGAATTGGCATTCCCCAACACACTAAATGTCCCTCTTGATTCAAACTTCACAGAGTTCAAATGCTAGGCTAAAGGGCATATGGCTAAAAATGTTCACTGTATACCAATGTGAAGTAACTTTTCATTTCCCCCATGTTCTCTTGCTTGAAATTTCCTGATTGTTAAACTTTTGTGCAGCTTTTAAAAAAAATTCCATTCCTGATTCTTATCTGTTTCTACCTCTGTTTTCTCCCCCACCCCCCAGACACCCCCTCCCCCCCAAAGGCAACCAAACTTAACTTGGCTTCATAGTTGAGTTCCTAGTTCAATAGGGAGCAATGCATGGAAGTGAACTGCTGAATCCTCTTGACTCTTGATTTATATGTCTTAAAAAACAGTCTCTGGATTTTTAAGAAAGCAAATCTGGAAATGCAGTTGAGCAGAGTTTGGGGCCCCAGCCCATTCTGCTAAGGCTGCGTTGGTGATGACTTCACCCGTTTAGAAGGTGGCTCTTGTGATAGTGCTCACACATGCTTAGATCGCTTGAAGGAAGCGTCCCCTGATAGTCAACAAACAATACAAGCTTTCTCCATGCTCCCATCTCCACGCACTTCTTGGTCAGCTCAGTGTTTACAAAAATGGGCTTCAGTAAGCTAGATTGTTGGAAGGAGAAAGGATCATTAGTGTGTGTGTGTGTGTGTGTGTGTGTGTGTGTGGCTTGTAAAACTTTATTTTAGAAACATGCATTAGCAAACTGGACAGCTGCACGGAGGCACAGACAGTTGCTCCTTCGGCTCTGTGGTGTTAGCGTGGGTGAAGATTACATTTGCCAGTTGTGCTAAAGTACGCCAAGCTGTTCTGGGTGTCTGTGGACAACTTCCTGATTTCCCATGTGTGTTTCTGGTTTTGGAAATGGCATTCGGGCAACTCTGCCAACTAGCACGAAAGAGGAAGCATAGTAAACAAATTAAAATACAGAAATAATGTGCAAATCTTATGAAAGCAGCCACGACATATCCATTTTGAGGGGGGTTTCTACACATGTTGTGATTTTAAAAGCAAAGGATCTGAACGAACCACAGTGTCTAACAAAGTCAAAATATGGAAGTAATATGAAAGGCTGAATCTGCATACAGGTAAAATGTGAATTTTGAGATCGAAAACGTTCTGCTGTGCGGAAATTAATTTTTAAAATGATTCTCACAGGAAAGCCAAAAACCATGGATACACACCGAGTTACTGTTATGTGCCAAGTACCAGTCAAGAAGCTTTGCATATTTGAACTCATTAAAGGTTCACAACAACCCGCATGTCAAAGATGATTAGTTTCATTATAAAAATAGGTAAACCAAGGCTCAGGGATATCAATGAACTGAAACAGAATCACAGTTAGGAGCGCAGAATTGGGATTCAGATCTGTCTGTTTGTCTATACTTTACCATGTTTTTCTATACTTTATCATGTTTGACGACATAGCTCATGTATCATTACATAGCAATTCATCATATTACTATTTTAATGGATTTCATTTTTTAAAAATCCCTAAACAATGCTCAAGGTAAAAATTTTATATGTCAAGATTCAAATTCATGTTAGTACAGTGAGCAAATTAATAAAGTGTGCCCCAGTTGATACTTCTTTTCTTAACCGTACTGCATATCAAAAGTACCCCAGTTCCTTTATACCAAGTTAGGAACCTTTAGAACAGCGGTTCTCAACCTGTGGGTTGCAACCCCTTTTAGGGTCGAATGACCTTTTCACAGGGGTCATCTGATTCAAAACAGTAGAAAAATTACAATTATGAAGTAGCAATGAAAATAATTTTATGGTCGGGGGTAGTCACCACAACATGAGGAACTGTATTATAGGGTCACCACATTAGGAAGGTTGAGAACCACTGCTTTAGAACAAAAATAGTAAGTTTCTTTGGGGCCTCAATTCTTTACATGTGCATATACACGTACCTGCCAATTTAAACTATTGCTACAGTTATTTTCTCCTCTTTCCTTTTTATAGGAACCTTGGTGATGTAGTGGTTACATGTTGGCCTGCTAACTGCAAGGTCAGTAGTTCGAAGCCACCAGCCACTCTGAGGGGAAAAGACGAGGCTTTCTACTCTTGTAAAGAGTTACAGTCTTGGAAACCCACAGGGGCAGTGCTACCCTGTTCTGTACAATGTCTGAGTCAGAATTGACTGGATGGCAGTGCACTTGGTTTTTCAGCTCATTTTTATAGTGTTTCTGAGGGTTAGACAATGGGCTACTTACTGCAAGGCCGCCAGTTCAAACCCATCATCTGTTCTGAGGGATAAAAATGAGGCTGTCTGCTCCCGTAAAGATTTAATCTCAGATATCCTAAAGAACAGTTCTACTCTATCATTTAGGGTCACAAGGAGTTGGAATGGACTCTGTGGCATTGGGGGGGGGTCTCTATTCACACTCATAGGACACTTGTCTCAATGGCACATAATAAGCCAGAGCTATTTGGTCATTCTCAGGGCTCCTTCCCTTAATTACCTGGGTGACTCAGATTACTTAACATTATTAGTATCACTTGTAAAATGGGGACGATGGTATTACCTACTCCATAAGATGTTGACAATTAATGGGATCAAGAAAAATGCAGGCATTAGCTCAGTAGCTGGTAAATAATAAACACCAACAATGTGCTACCAGGTCTCAACTCCTTTTGGGGTCTGACTAGATTGGGATAGGTTTCATAATCTTTTCTCTAGGTCTCTGGAGATCCTTCTCAGTATAACCCCTCATTTGGAGCTTCAGCAGAATATTTTTTTTTGCTTCAGTTGCACAGTTGCTAAAAACCTGGACTTCAGGGCCAGACAACGCAAGTTTAAGTCCTGGCGTGAACACTGAATATCTTTGATCACCCTAGTCATGTTATTTAACATCGCAAAGAGTAAGTTCTGTAAATGTAAAATGAAACAATAGAGATAGCTTTCTTTCCAGCTATTGATATATTGGTTAAATCCTCAAAAAAATTAGAGTCAGGAAATTCTAGCACATACTTAATCTATTAATACGTTGACATATACGAAACTCCTATGAAGATCTAAGGACAAGTTCATTGTTAATTCCAAGATAGCTAAGGCTAAAAGGAGATAATAAAAATGCCTAGTAATATTTCATATTGATTTTCAAGTGTGAGCACTGTATTCATCAGTATAGAACTATCCAAATACTACAAGATGCAACGATTCCTGAGTGAGTTTCAGAAGCCCTGGGTCCTAGTCCTGCCTTTGCTCGCCCCTCCACACATGCTTCAAGTGTTTCTCTTAAGCCAGTGTCCTTTCTCATCGAGTTAGAAAACTAAAGTGTGTATTGCTCATCTTACAGGGTTGTCATGAAGATCAAGTCAAATGAAATATGGGCAAGCACTTTGTGAAACATGAGTGTAAGACAGAAGGAAGTTTGGTAGTTCCAAGCTTAAATGCAGTGCTGTTCATGGAAAGGCTGTGGTTTGAATTCACCCAGTGGCATTGCAAGCATAAAGACCACAGCCAAGAAAGGCCTATGGGGTGGCAATGAGTTGGAATCAACTCTATGAAATCTGTCAGTAAGAAGAAAATAAAGGGTGGGCCTTTTATTCCATACAAATAACTCTGGTTATTTATTTCTGTGGCATTCTTACCACTTTTTGCTATTTAGTCACAGTATAGCAACCCAGCTATTAAAAAAAAGAGTAGTCAAGAAAAGGCACACTTAATAGAAAAACTTATCCTTGAGCTATTTTAATACACTCTTCACTCTATTATTTGATGGATTCATGGATTTTCATGAGCAAAGCAGAGAGTTTTATGAAAGATCTGTATTCTTTGGATTAGAGTAGGATTTTTCATTCCTCTCAAACCAGCTGGTCCGGGACCATAAGCTATTCTTTTCATTTCAACGGGTCACCTGTTTTAAATGCGCCAATAGGATGACTGGGGCATTTCAAAGCTTAGGGAAAGATTTCTCTTACTCTTGGCTAAAACCTAAATATCCTTTGTGTGAAGGGATAGAAGCAAAAAAAAAAATATTCTGCTTCAGCTCCAAATGACGGATTATGCTGAGAAGGATCTCCAGAGACCTAGAGAAAAGATTATGAAACCTATCCCAAATTAGTCAGACAGTGACAAATAATTCCATGGACAAATGTCTTCTACAGTAACTGTCTTTTGAGTAACAGGGGTAGCATGGCTTAGTGGGAAACCTTTGGCAGCCCTGGGTTCAGGTATTCCTTCTGACACTTCCTAGGGATATGACCTGCGGCGAACAACTCCAATTCCTCCTGAGCCCTGGTTCCCTGATTTGTACATTGGAGGATAATATCAGCCCCACATTGTTGATCTAATGATTATGTAATTCAAGAGAATCATTTGGCACCACACCAGCCACACAGCAAGGCCACAACAAAGCTTAACTGATGTTAGCTGCTCTTTATTTAATTATCATCAGACACGTGGTAGACGATTATTATACACTTGCTTGGTTTACAATTAGGAATTTGCATTTGTACTTGATTAATTCCCACAGAAACATAGATGTTACTGTTTGAATTCATACCTTGAGTCTATTTGGAGCCGCCCCATTTCTGACGCTCACACATCACCCTGTTCATTTCACTCTCTCTTCCTTCACGAGGCCATGAAGTCATTCCCGTGCCTGGACACTGCCTGGAGTCAATCACTGAAGGGTTGGGTTAGACCAACTCTCGGCTTCCTTCCACCCTTGAGACTTTATGGTTCTGTGAGTCAGTGTTGGGGAGGGGGGGCAGAAATGAAGGGCTGTTTAGTGGTGAGTGACAGTTCTGTCCTAAAAGAACAAAGAACTTACTCACTGTGCCAGAAGCCATGATGAAGATCACAGGATCATGAATTATAACTCTACTACAATCTGGCAGGACAGGAAAAGAATCTCATAGACAAGACAGACTGCACTTGGGGAAAGATTATGGATTAATGGCTCCCGTATTCATGACTTCCAAGTAGCCATCACACAAGGTTAATAGAAACATCCGAAAGAGAGGCAGGAGAGTGAAACTCTGGCAAAGGCAGCATTTTGGAATCTTTCTTTCTGGCTAATCGCTATTATAAGGAGCCAAAGGAACAATAGAAGCCATCATCTGTAAATTTGAGGCTTGGGAGGGGGAGGGGCAATATAACGATGGATTTTAAATGCTACCCTGTCTTATGCCATTTACCATCAACTGGGGGTTGCCAAGCAGGAGAAATGAGATCATTTCCCTCTGAATGACTAGCTGAGCTTGCCCACATTCATTCTTCCCACATCATGTTTTAGCAGGCATCAACATGTCTGCAGCTTCGGAACAGTGCCGGATCTGGGGAAGCAGGGCATTGTCACCACTGCAAGAAAGCTCTCCCCACCTCTGCAGGGAATTCACATCAGCCACATTTTTTTTTTCTTGTTTGCTTGTCAAAAGGTGGGAGGAGGTTAAAGAGGCTCCTCCTGTTGACCGCCTGACACAATGCTTGGCTAAACTTTGGGGATTGTGGCCCACCAGCCAGCCTTTGTAATGCCATTTGAAACACTTCATTTCATTTCTCTGCTTTCTTTTTAAATAGCAGTTGGCTTGAATCTGTTTCTTTGGTGGGTGGATGGGGTGGGGTGGGGGGCGGGGCCTGGAGAGAGGCTGATAATCTTAGGCAAGGTGAGGAGGAAATAGTTTCCCATTCAAAAAAGGACAAGCACCCTAAGACATGAAGTATTTTATCATGGTAATACCAGAAGTGCTAATTTAACCTTTGCAGCTTTTCAGACTTCATGAATAGTTTTCTCTCTTAATGGGCACAATTTATATTGTTTTATTTATGGCACAAGTGATGTATGGAATAGATTCTCATTGTAAAACTCCATGTGTTAGTTCTGGTTGACTAGAGAAACAAATTCATATAAGAAAGAGATGTATATAAAAGAGTGATTGTATATTAAGAAAACAACTCAGCCCAGTCCAGATCAAGTCCATGAGTATATTAGCCCCTATGTTCTATACCAGTCTATAAATTCCTCTTCAGACTCACGCAACACATGCAAGACACCGAGTGCAGGAAGATCACAGGCCAGTGGGTGGAAATTCTTGTTGATCCAGTGGCAGTGTAAGTATCTCAGCACTGGCGGGGGTCTCCATGTGGCTCCTCCAGCTCCAGGGTTCTGACTACATCAACATAGCTCCATGTGGCCTCTCAACAGGAATAGGAGGCAGAAAGAGAGTGTCTTACCTCCAGGGAAGAAGATAGGAGTTCCCAGAACCCTGAGGAGAAGGCCATGCCCACACAGAGACCTCACTGGCTATGACCTCATTGACAGGCTAGACTCCACCCCTTCACTCGAGCTGACAGAAGATCATAATAACTGCCACACTCCACATGCTGGACTATATAAAGCCCTGTGACTACTTCACTCTCACCCTTTCATCTTGATCTTGGTCTCCGCCCCAGAAAGACCTGCGCTTAACTGCTTATATGCAGTCCTATAGGCATGTTTACACTTATTTCCATAAATTATATAATTTGCACATATATATATTTATATACGTATATGGATCATGCTCATTCTTCTCCATTAGAAGTCTATGCAATATACTTGCTCTCTCCCCCACCTTATCTTACTCAGCTCCAGCAATGAACAACCCAGCCGAGTTCGGGAGAGGGTGAATGAGTGGTTATATTTGTAGGCATGCATTTGAGTACCTGTATTAGGACTGTGTTTCGATCCCAAAGAGTATTGTGTTGCCTTTAAAAACTATTTTGTTGTCGTTGTTCAGAACATACACAAAAAAATCATACAACAATGCAACGATTTCTTCACATTTCAATTACATTGATGGCATTCTTCAAGTTGTGCAGTACCCTCCTTTTTTGAGTTGTTCCTCCCCCACTAACCAAACTTTCAGTTTGCTTTGTTAATTTGATCCTGTATGATAGTTCTTAAAAAGAGCACATTGTTCAAGGCAATTTTCAATAATTAAGCTAAACTATTGTTTAACATTTTTTCAACATTTTTATTGGCACACAATGCACATATCATAGAATTGAACAGTTTAATCACTCAAACCCATCAAAGGGGAATTGTCCAATCACCACCAGATTTGAGTGAAAGTTGGTAGAGCAAATTGGTGTTCCATTCAACAAGTCATATACGTCATGGTTTGTGACATCAATGGGAATCTCCGGAATATAACAACATGTTTCCCACTTCTTCACTGTGTTTTCCTTTCCTGTCCTACTAAGCCAGCGGTTCTCAACAGGGGGCGCATAAGACAATCAGAAAATATATATTTCACAATAATAAATATTTCACAATATATAGTTACATATTGGTTTTGTGATTAATAACTATGCTTTAATTATGTTTGATTTGTAACAATGAAAATACATTACGATTCATGGGGGCCAGCAAACAGACCCAGACCTAAGTAGTGTTTTTTTTCTTCTCATCTTTTTCTCTCTCCTTTTCTTTTTTCAACCATATGTTTTCCTATTGTTCGGACTAGGACATTGCTGGTTTGCCTAATTATATGAGTTTGACATGGGAGGGAAGCTCAAGGAGAAGGCAATGGGTCCAATGGCCCCTGAAGGTAGAGGGGGAAGAAGGAGGTGGGGAGAAGGGTGCAGTGAGCGGATGACGTCATGGACAGGGGAACAAATAGGGAATTGAAACCAACATCTTAGGAGAGGGTTGAGATCCTGTGAGCATTAGAGCAGCATGATCGCTGAAGACAAAATGGGTGCATCAGCAGATGTGGTGAAGACAGAGGATGGTGCCCGGCTATTAAAAGATACAGTGTCTGGGGTCTTAAAGGCTGGAAGTTAAACAAGCAGCCATCCAACAGTGAAGCAACAAGCCCACATGGAAGAAGCACACCAACCGGTGCGATCATGAGGTGTCATCGAGACTGGGTAATGGGCATCAGAAGATTGACAACAAACAGTAAACACACAAACAAAATGCATTGGTGAGAATGGAAGGGGGTTGGAGCAGAGACCCAAAGCCCATCTATGGACAATGAAACATGCCCCCACAGAGGGGTCGCAGGGAGGGGGTGAGTCAATCAGGTTGCAGTAGAGCACTAATGGATCATGCAATGTACCTCTGATCCCTTGAGGCCTCTTCACCCCCTGCTATCATGACTCCAGTGGCATTCCCACTCTGAACTAGACGGGAGCATGTACATAGGTATAGGCAAGAGATAAAACTCACAACACATGGAACCCAGGAACAGGAATGGGAATAAAGATACCAAAAGGTTAGGGTGGAAGGGGGGAGGTATGGAGGGGGAGGGGGACACTGATCTCAATGAATGACCCATAACCACACACCCCCATCCAGGGGAAAGAACAACAGAAACCAGAGGGGAAGGGAGACAGTGGTCGGTGTGAGATTTGAAAATAATTAACAATCTATAATCTATCAAGGGTCCATGAGGGTTGCCTAGGGGGCAGTGGGCAGAGGGAGAGGGGAAAAAGAGGAGCTGATCCCAAGGGCTCAATGGAAAGTAATTGTCTAGAAAAGAACAATGGAATATGTGTATGGATATGTCAGATACAATTAATGTATGGATTGTAACAAGAGTTGTAAGAGCCCCCAGTAAAATGATCAAAAAATAAAAATAAAAGAAGTAGCAATGAAAATAATTTTATGGTTGGGGTTCGCCACAACATGAGGGACTTCATTAAAGGGTCGCAGCATTAGGAAGGTTGAGAACCACTATTCTAAGGTTTTTCCCTAGGCAAATGCTGCCTTTTTGAGCTCATGTGGTTGGTTGTTCTTAGGGGTGAATATCTCCCTAGTGTTGTCCATCACCTTATAGATTTGTGTTGTTTACTTGAAACTAAGCCACAAGGAAGAGTATTGTTTCTGGATTATACATTAAACAGGAACCATAGGCTAAATGGAAAATATAGAAAGAAATAGGTTCTTTGCACTGAGCCAGTCAAACTGGGTAATGCTCAGTACCAAACACTAAAGCCAAAATCACTGCTGTTGAGTCTATGTCGACTCATAGCGACCCTATAAGACACGATAGAACTGCCTCTGTGGGTTTCCCAAGGCTATAACTCTTTATGGGAGTAGAAAGCCTCAACTTTCTCCTGTGGAACAGCCAGTGGTTTCAAACTGCTGACCTTGTTGATCGAAGCTCAATTCATAACCACTGCTCAGCACAGAGAGGTTGAATACATGTTGCTTGTTTGTTTATTTGGGCCTCTAAGAGTCCTTGAGGAGATCTTAGGAAGCTTTCAAGCATTAACCGAAAAGCTAACGGTTCAAACCCATCAGCTGCGAAGTGGGAGAAAGATGAATCAATCAGCTCCTGTAGAGATTTACCCCTTTGGAAATCCTATGCAGGGTCTCTAGGAGTCCGACTCAACTTGATGTCAGTAGGTTTGATTTGGGTTGGAAGAGCCCTCGGGGTCTTTTTAGAATCTAGAGGGAGGAGTTTAGAATAGACGTGAGGTGTCTTGAATTCTACTTTATGTTCTTGTCAAGTGACAACTCTGGCACATTCATCACGATAGGAGGGCAAGCAAAGGGAGATAAAGTTATTGGAGACCTAAGTGGTAGGGGAACTAGTGTTGCCACAGGAAAAGAAAGCGACCACTGAGATTCCAGCCCCAGAGCCTTCAAATTTTGGTTGATACACGGCCAGCCCGATTTCCAGAACAGCATTCCAATTTTCACCTTACCATTTGAAGTCTTGCAGCAATAATTTGTCTAACCTATGGGTTGTCAAACTTTTGAGATGGAAGAGCCAATCCTGTCCCTCAACAATTTAAAAAATATTTGAGAGCCATCAATATGTATTTTTACAACCAAATGAAATCACCATTAGTCAAATAATATCCTTTAAATTTTTGTATAACGGAAAGTTAGATAGTTTTATTTTCATTTCCAATTGGACTTCAGAGCCCGACCATCATACCGAAAGAATCACCTAGGGTTTGAGAGCAGCCGTTTGCCAACCCTCTGGCTGATGACTTTAAAATTGGTATCTGTTAGCCAGACACCTCTGACTACTCACCTATCTTAACATTCTTAGCAATCACCTATCTTAACTGTTCTTTTATTTATTTGATTGTCAACATCATTATCTTCCTAAATACACCCCCCTCAAACGAACAAGCAAGCAAAAAAATTAAAGCTTGATTCCTTCTTTCAACAGTGTGGTTTGAAAAAGTAGCATCATTGATGATATATTAACACCCCCTGACCACATTTGGTCAGTCCCCAAGGCCTGTCGATGTTCCTCATGGAATGTTTGTGCTGCTTCTCAATCCCCACTGCCCTTGCTCTTGTCTTCCCTGGTTCTGATGGTGTGGTCACTGTCACATCCTCCTTGCTGGCTTCCTTTTCTCCAGTTTCACCACCCTCCAATCCAGCACTACTGATGCCCACCAGGCACATCTTCCTTAGATTCTCCTTTCCTACTGTTGTTCCCTAACTCCAAAATCTGAAATTATCTGAATGTCTTGCCATGGTTAAGCTGTTATGTCAAATGGAAGAGGGGTGATATCACAAGGGGTGTAGAGGGGTGTGTGAATCATACTGGGTGACATTGCTGAGTAGGTGGATTCTGACACTAAAATGGCTAGCTTTACAATTTCTTTGCTGTTTACCAGCAGAAATTTATTATTTTTAACAAAAAATTTCCCTGAAGTTAGTTACAACAACAAATATAATTTGGGGCTTACATGGACCAATATAGCTACAAGGCTAAAACGCTATACTAATTTACTTCTTCTATGTTCTAGTCACAGCTGTCCCGATGACCCAATTGCAAAGATGCATCAAAATTTTGGGCTTTCATCTCCACCCCCCCCCTGCCCCCCGCTATAAGAATGTGCTGTTGCCTTTGCTGCTGTCTATGCCTTGATAGTTGTTGATTCTGTTGAATTTTCTGGTGTTTTAGATACACTATTGTGGTGAATAATATTTCTGAACTTCTATCAACACCTTGTTTTTGGAGAATGAAATAGGAACTAAAAGAAAAAAAAAGAAAGCTCAAAACAGGCATCTACTCAGTTACTAATACTGTTGTAACCATTAATGGTGTAAGTCAGTGTAGAACGATTTTACATATAATTGTATTGATGATAGTCATATCATCTAAGAAATAACGCATTTAAGTAACTTCCAACACTATCACATACTATTCTATTAGCAAAATGGATAATGCACATCAGGATACTGAGGGGGAAGTGATACCTTGAGCTACTGCTCTGGGTGACATCCAACCTTAGTGACCCAACTGAAAGGTTGTGTTATTCTTAATGGCAAAACTAGTGTCATTTCTTCTCTATGAAAGGGTACTGGAAGGTTTATTTCAGCCAATCAAAGTAATCTCTTTAAACAACGACAACTGTTGCACCATGAAGCACCTTGCTGTGGTTCTTTGCTTCCTGGCCCTGGAGGGATGCACAATCAGGAGCTGGGAACTACTTGCCAAGGATTTTGTAAGAAAGGATTCGTGCATCTGGATGTAGAAAAGCACTGCTGACATTAAAGATGATGATAAGCATTTCTGAACATTGACTCCATGCCAGGATTTTTTTCTTGTTATTTTCACGTTATTTCATTTATTTTCATAATCATTCTAAAAGTGAGCTACACCATTTTAATCCTCATTTCACAATTGACTTGCCTTAAGTGATTGAGAACATAGACTAGGTAAGACCAAGGTTCCTCTCTTAGCTCTGCCACTTACTAGATGAATGGTTTTGAACACGATGCTTAATCTCTTTTGGCATCCAGCTCATCTGACAATGGATAATAAGAATAGTCCATGGGCTGTTGTAAGGATTCTGTTGTAAGGTAAAATAGGCAATGCACTACTTGGCACATAGAAAACACTTAGCTGAAGTTCAGGATTAATCCTAATTCCACCAGATTATGTGTACTCTGTGAAAAGAGGCTACCTTTCTTCAATAGCCCCCCCCCTCCATCGCTGCTAGACCAACCTGGCCAAACATTAAGTGTTCATTCATTATATACTCATGGCCAATGATATTGTGGTGAATATGCCCTAAAACTTTTCCGTGACACAGAGTTGTGCAGTCATCACCACCATTAATTTCAAAGCACGTTCATCATTGTTGTAGCCATCATTATGGGTTCCCCATTACCACTACCCCAACTCCCCTACTAAACCTGACTCATAGTAACAGATGCACAACAGAAGGAAACAACATCTGGTCCTGTACGACCATCACAATTGTTTTTATGTTTGACCCCATTGTTGCAGCCACTCTGTCCATCCCTCTTGTCGAGCGGCTTTCTCTTTTTCACTTTACTCAGCATAATGTCCTTCTCCAGGGCTCTATTGATAACGTGTCCACTGTACATGAGACAAGCGTCACCATCCTTGCCTCTGAGGAGCTGTACTTCTTCCCAAACTGATCTGTTTGTTCTTTTGGCAGTCCATGATATTTTCTCTATTCTTCACCAACACAACAGTTCAAATATATCCATTCTTTTTTGGTCTTCTTTATAAACTTTCATGTGCATATGAAGCAATTGAAAATACCAAAGCTTGGGTCAGGCACATCTTAATGTTCAAAGTAACACCCTTGTGGCTAAACACTATAAAGAGACCTTGTGCAGCAAATTTACCTAAAGCAATGCATCCTTTGATCTCTTGACTACTGCATCCATGAGCATTGATTGTGGATCCAGACAAGATGTAATCCTTGACAACTTCTATCTTTTCTCTGTTTTATCAATGTTACCAATAGGGGTAGTTGCGAGGATTTTTGTTTTCTTTACATTGAGTTGTAATCTGTACTGATGACTGCAATCTTTGCTCATCATCAGCAAGTGCTTCAAGATCTCACTTTCAGCAAGCAAGGTTGTATCATCTGCATATAGCAGGTTGCTAAGAATGCCTTCTCCAATCCTGATGTTGCCCTCTTCTTCATATAATCCAGCTTCTACGATGATATGGCCAGCATACAGTATGGTGAGAGGATGCAATCCTGATGCACACACGTACTGATTTAAATCATGCAGTGTATCCTTGTTCTGTTCTTGCGGCTGTCTCTTGATCCATAAGTGTTCTGGAATTCCCATTCTTCTCAAGATTGTCTACACTTTGTTATGATCCATACAGTCAAATGCCTAGGCATAGTCAATAAAACACAAGTAAATATTTTTTCTCATATTCTCTGCTTTCAACCAAAATACACCTGTCATCAACAATAATGTCCCTTGTTCCATGTCCTCTACTGAATCTGGCCCGAACCTTTGGCAGCTCCTTGTCAATATCCTGCTGCAACTGTTGTTGGATGATCTTCAGCAAAAAAAAAAGTGCACTTGCATGTGCTATCAACGGTAATGTTCTATAATTTGAGCATTCTGTTGGATCACCTTTCTTTGGAGTGAGTAGAAATATGGATCTCTTCCAGTCAGTTGGCCACATACCGGTAGTTGTCTTCCAAATGTCCTGGCATATACAAGTGAATACTTCCAGTGCTTCATCAGCTTGTTGAAACATTTTCAATGGGGATTCCATCAACTCCTGGAGCTTAGCTTTTGGCTAATGCTTTCAGTGAGTGCAGCTTGGACTTCTTTCAGTACCATTGGTTCATGCTTATATGCTACCTCTTAAAATGATTGAATGTTGACTGGTTCTTTTTGAAACAGTGCCTCTGGACAGAATACACCACAACCTTAAGGAACTATAATCTAGTTACTGTCTCTATACACTTATCTATCCTGGATTTCATATAAAAGAAATTATACCAAACAACAACAACAACAAAGACAATAAAATGTAACATAGAAAAACCTCTACCCAAGAGAAGGCATAAGGTAATAGAAACTAGAACAAATAAAAAATGGGTTATAAGGGAAAACAAGTGTTAATGTGTTCAATTTTAGCCTAACAATGTCTTCAGTAATCCACTCTCTCATGCACTCTGCCTGAGGGCAAGACTACTTAGTCAACAGTCTGAGGGAATTCAATGGAGGCTTAATTTGAGTGGGGACACTGCAAGTGGATTTTGGGCTTGCACTGTCATTCTTAGCCTGTGTAAACCAGGTTCTTAGAACCTAAGCTCTAAAATAATTCTCTCCTGTGTGATCTTGGCTTTTATTATTCACATGTCTTGGGTCACATAGATTGGGGCCTCCTTTCAGGTGAACTTAGCTGAAACTCCACTTATATGGCTGATTTTAAAAAAAAGAAATACCATTCAGATCCCAGATGCCTTTCTGATAGCCAGGCATGCTCTTATTTATTCACCATACTTTGACATAGCACCCATATCTTCATTGATCACTTCATCAGGGCAAGTACTGACCAGGACCACATCATAAGAACAAATTGTTCTTATATTATGGCTTACAATTAAGTGTGAGCTCAAAATCTATTTGTATATCTAAAGTTTCTATATGTCCCTGGTCCACTTTAGAGACAACATTATTAGCTTGTTGAGAAATAATTTAAGTACACTCCAGGAGTCGCTGAATGTCTCCTTTCCATACTAACCTTCCTAACTTCTGCTCACAGCTTACAGTTCTCAAAGCATTTCCTAAGTGAATCTTTGTTTGCTTCACTTCATCTGGAAAAGTTCCATGAACTAACTTGACAAAGAGATAACTGTCAGTTGGGAGGATCCTTTTTAGAGCTCTTTGATATCATTCTCATTTTGGTTTATATGCTTTACATGAAAGGGGTGGGGAGGGGAAGACTTTCATTTTCAGCCTGAATAAATTGGTAGCTGTCCTACAGATCATGCTTCTGAAGCCAGGTGTCACCGCTTAGCTTAATGTTTCATGTGTCACCCAGCAAATTATGAGTTGTTGGAATTGATTTCCTCCAAACAGCTGAGCTACAGCTTTTGTTCCATTGATGTTTGTCTCAATTCCTGAATGTGCGTTGCTTTCAGACAAGAAAAAAAATTGCATGTCTTATTAAGAAATGTCATTAACTCACAGAACCAAGTGTATAATTAGAAGGTTTAGGGGTGTGCTTTCTTCACTTAATGGCACTCCTTTTGATGGTTTAAACTCTTTTGCCAATTATTAACTCTTTTCTGCCTCCTTTGAACATATGTCATATAATTATCTTCACATCTGTAAAAATGGGTTATATCGAGTTTCCAAAATTTAGAGATGCATGTTTATACTCAATGGTAGAATTGTCGGCTGAACACTTCCTCTGTGTCTCAGCTAAGACCCGTTAGGAAATGGAAAGCAGCCTGGATATTGGACCAGGAGGCTCTCAGTGAGTTTACAATCTGTCTGGGAAGTTGGCAAATGTTTATAAATAGCAACCATCTGATATTCATATATATTTATCATATGTAATAAAGTCAAACACAACCCCCAATCAAGGCCTGTGCAAGTTGCCCACTTTGTTAGTGGATCAAGAGACTGTGTCCCGTTATTCTGTGAGGTCTTTTGTTTACCTACGAGCCTAGGGGCTGTTCTGAACAAGCTGCCATATATCTTTCTTCCAATGGTCTATTTACTAGGTAAGAAGAGTTGTAAAGCATTCTAATCTAAGAATTAATGGCAAACCAATCTCCCCCTAAGACGTCCTGGTGGTGTAATGGGTTATGTTTTGGGTCCCTACCAGCAAGGTCATCAGTTTGTACCCCACAGCCACTCCATGGAAGAATGATGAGGCTCTCTGCTCCCCTGCTCTCCTTTACAGCCTCAGAAGCCTGGAGGGACAGCTTGACTCCGCCCTATAGGGTCGCTCTGAGTTGGAATTGACTCAGTGGCAGGGAGTTTGGTTATTAGTTTTTGGTATTCTCTGAGAGAGAGAGAAATACACATGCCATTCTAAGGAATGGAGGCTGTGAATGGGTGCTTTTCTTCTATTAATTCACTCGCATGTTTGACCTTCCCTCAAAATTAGAACGTTTAAGATTTTGGATGACTTTGGGATTGTCATTGACATTGTCCCCTTCACCTCCTTTTTGGTTGTTTTGCTTTTTCAGGGAAAGGTAAGCTTTACTTCAAAGCAATCTCAAAAGACAAAAGATAAGTCACAGGTACAAACTGGGATAAAAGTATAATTCTGCATGTGTGTGTGTGTGTGTGTATTTGGTAGGGTATACACAGGGATCAAGTCCTGTGATTTCTTCCTTGCTCAGCTTCCCTTTGCATTTGAAACTACAAAGGTAATCTTGAAAATATACAATCCTGTTCACCCAAGTTAACACCTGTCTCTTCTCTAGCCTATGATGCCCTCTTCCCTCCCTTTCTCTCCCACCCTGGTAGCCATCAAAGTCTCTGTCTTCTGATATGAAAGACTTCTGTTGGTTTTTTTTTTTTCATAACAGTGGTCTGGTACAATATTTGTCCTTCAGAGAGAGAATATGAATGAACAGTTCCCCAAATAAGACACTCAGGTGAACAACAAACACACGAAGCAAAGCTCTTGATCATTAGCCATCCAAGAGATGGCCATTGATAAATCAATGAGATACCACTTTACCCCAGAATCGATAGCAAAGTTCAAAAGAGTAGATTTTTGTCCTTGTAGGAATTTGGGCAATATTTTATTAATTTGCCCACCTCTTTTGCTCCTATAAAGATCATAGTTCGTTGATTAATTTGTGGAGATCAGTGAATGTTCATTATCTATTTTAAAAGAAAAAGAAATGAACATGCTCAAGATGTCCTTTGAACTGAAACAAACCCTGGTTTCAAGAAAAGGAAATCCGGTGGCAACATTTTAAGGATTGGCTAAATTTATCAAGTCAACTTTTGTATTACTAGCACTGTCAATTTATCAGCTTTCTGGAATTTTAAAAGCCATTTGCAAGCAGTCTACAGAAGTTCCTCATGTTGTAAATAACAAGTTAGCAAAAACCACGCCTCCATTGCTTAGGAGAGAGAACAACCCTTCAATTACTACTCATAACAGCTGCTTGGAAGAATCAATCTGCTGTTTTTGGAGGCGCGGGCTGGATGGGTATCTGTATTTGAGAATATGCCAATAAGATTTCTGGGCAGCATATGCTGGGACTGGGCACACTGAACATGTTTGCTTCAATACCACACAGTATAGAGCTGCTAGTGAGGCTCCTCAAGAACCCCAGTGGCAAAATGGTTAAAAAGAGCAGCTGCCAAGTGAAAGATTTGCGGTTAAAATCCATCAGCAGTTCTTAGGGATAAAAGTCCTGGTGGTCTGATCTTGTAAGGATTATAGTTTATACAATCTTGTGAGGCAGTGCTTTGTTAAACGGCCTTGCTCTGATTTGGCATCGACTCCATTGCACAGAACAACAGTCTGCTGACTGACTTCCACCTCATCCGGAAACCACTCCTGTAGAAATGCTACCAACATCTTGGGTACATTTCGGTCATTTTAGCATTATTAAGTCCTCGGTCCAAACGCCATTTAATGCCACCTTAATCAAGGCCAAATCCTCAACAGAGTCTTACAGGCTTTGAGGAAGAAATCACAGTCAATGAGGATTGGAGTGAGTCCATAAAGATTGCTTAGAAGAGAAGACTAAGCTTTAGCAAGGCAAGAAAGTTTTCAAATATAGGGGAATGGGTCCATTTAGTTGTTAACATAATTCATATATCTTGCTGGGATATTAGAGGCGTGGGGTCCTGGCTGGGTTTATATTGAAGTCAAGCCAAGAAACTCAAGAAATGTGTGTTTTTCACAAATAATGTTTAGCCTATTATGAGAGCCCTAGGGGCAATGCTAGGGAAGTGTTGGGCTGCTTAATCAGAAAACCAGAGGCTCCAAAGGAGAAAGATAAGGCTATCTGTTCCTATACAGATGGACAGTCCCAGAGGTTCTGTAGAGAGTGTCCCTATGCTTGGAATTGCCGTAAGAACAGTGGATGGTACACATGGTTAAGGATTCAACTGCTAGACACAAATAACAATTAATGAAGAAAATGTACACGGAATCGACAACATTTGTGATCAAGATACACGTGCTCAGGGTTTCTGTTTAAGGGTGTACAGGCTGCACTCTGCATGAAGGTGGCAGGTGGACAGGCAGGAAGCAGGGGTATTGCCTGTGTGCTTCCTAGAAGCTGTAGTTTTGTTCATTGACCAGTTCAGACAGGGTATATGTGTGTGTATATATATATATGTGTGTGTGTGTGTGTGTGTGTGTGTGTGTGTGTGTATCTATCTATCTGTCTGTCTATCTATCTATCTATCATCTATCTGTCTAAAATCTGCCTACAGGAAGCACTGTTTGGTAATTAGTCAGTAGGCATTGTGTGTAACAGTAGCAGCCATGGCGAGGCAATAAAATTGTATATAGATTTTGAAAAAAAATGCATCAAATCTTGCCCGTTATCTTTAGGTAGGAATAGAAGTCATCAGTTAAAAAGTTTCTTCCCTTATCTGTAGAAGGTCCTATTGTTTTGTTGCACAACGCATTTCAGCCGATTAATATTTTTCTCTTCCTTTTATTCTCTTGGGTATAGTGATGATGATCATCATCATAATTACTAACTTATGACATAATGTTGGAGAAACTGCAGCCAAAATGAAAACGAAGGAGCATCCAACTAAAGTCAATTATGTGGTCTCAGTAACTTGTTTCATATTTTCTAGCTGGACTTCTTATAGAAAGCAGAAAACGTCTCATGGTGCTGTTTCTAGAAACGTGTCATATCATACCATGTCAAATCTAAGCAACAGAATATTTATTGTTATCACAAGATTCAGAAGATTAGATTTCTAGTCTACTAAGTGTGTGATTATGGCAATTCTCTGCTTCTGCGCCTCAGTTTGATGGTCTGTAAAGCGATAGCTGTGGATTGGGTTAGTTCTTTTTGTTTGTTTGTTTCTGCATTTATTTGTGGTGATATTTTAGCATTCAGATCAGATAGGCTTCCAATGCAAAGCAAGGTATCCTTGCTTCAATATTTTTTTCAAAATCATTTTACTGGGACTTAATACAGATATCATATCACTCCAGAGTTCAAGCAGTATTGTACAATTGCTACCACAATCAGTTTCCAAACATTCTTTTCCTTTCTGAACTCCTTGATATCAGCTCCCTTTTACCAAACCACCACCCTCTGTCCCTGGCTCCCGAAACCCTTATTCTACTTGCTGTCCCTATAGGTTCATCAATTCTGGGTTTCATACACTGAAAAGCATAATTTCAAAAAGGTGACTTCCAATGACATTACACATCTGAGATAAACCTCAATGTGAAAAACAAACAACAAAAACAAATACAGAAAGTGTTGAAAACCAGATTTATCAGACCTAACGTGCATCGGAGGGGGGAACAACTGACAAGGTTTAAACCCCTCAAGTCAGATTTATCGTTTTGATCTTCTATATTCATCCCTCCAATGCACTCTATTTAGTAACCACTTTACCCCATCCCTCTATTCTTTTTCTTTTTCTAAATCATTTTCTTGGGGGTTCATACAACTCTTATCATAATCCATCCATCCATCCATTGTGTCAAGCACACTTGTACATTTGTTTCCCTCATCATTCTCAAAACATTTACTTTCTACTTGAGCCCTTGGTATTAGCTCCTCATTTTCCCCTCTCTCCCTGCTCCCTCCTCCCTCATGAATCTTTGATAATTTATAAATTATTATTATTTTGTCATATCTTACACTGCCATTCACCCACTTTTCTGTTGTCTGCCCCCCAGGGAGAAGGTTATATGTAGATCCTTGTAATCGGTTCCCCTTTTCCACCCTACCCGCCCTCCACCCTCCCTGTACCGCCACTCTCACCACTGGTCCTGAGGGGTTCATCTGTCCTAGATTCCCTGTGTTCTGTGTTTCCAGTTCCTATCTGTGCCAGTGTACATCCTCTGGTCTAGCCTGATTTGTAAGGTAGATTTGGAATCATGATAGTGGGGGGGGGGAGCATTTAAGAACTAGAGGAAAGGTGTATGTTTCATCGTTGCTACACTGCACCCTGACTGGCTCATCTCCTCCCCACGACCCTTCTGTAAGGGGGTGTCCAGTTCTACAGATGGGCTTTGGGCCGCCACTCCAAACTCCCCCTCATTCACAATGATATGTTTTTTTGTTCTTTGATGTCTGATCCCTGATCCCTTCAACACCTCGTGATCACACAGGCTGCTGTGCTTCTTCCATGTGCGCTTTGTTGCTTCTGAGCTAGATGGCCGCTTGTTTACCTTCAAGCTTTTAAGACCCCAGATGCTATATCTTTTGATAGCCGGTACCATCAGCTTTCTTCACCACATTTGCTTATGCACGCGCATTGTCTTCAGCGGTCGTGTCAGGAAGGTGAGCATCATGGAATTCTAGGTTAATAGAACAAAGTATTCTTGCATCGAGGGAGTACTTGAGCAGAGGCCCAATGTCCATCTGCTACCTTAATACTAAACCTATAAATATATGCACATAGATCTATTAACCCATCCTCATATATAAATACATTTACATATGTACATACCTTTATTTAGACCTCTAGAAATGCCCTTTGTCTCCTAGCTCTTTCCTCTATTTCCTTTGACTTTCCTCTTGTCTCACTATCAGGCTTAGCCTTCATTTGGGTTTCAGTAATTCCTCTTGGTTACATTACCCTTGACCACGCCCTACCAAGCCTCCTACACCCTCTTCACCACCTATTTGGATCACTTGTTGTTCCCTTGTGCCTGGGTTTGTTAACATCACTTCCTTTCCCCCCACTTCCCCTTCTCCCATGTCCCCCCAGAACCGTCGGTCCAGTTGTTTTGTCCTCCAGATTGCTCATCCAGCCTCTCTTATTTAGACAGAGCTGTGGAGATAATAAAACGCACAAAAACAAGATAGAGCCAAAAAAAAGCAACAAAAGAAAACAAAGCAACAACAAGCCACCCCCCCAATAAAAAACAACAACAAAAAAGAAAAGCTTGTAGTTAGTTCAAGGACTGTTTGTTGGCCTTTAGGAGTGTTTTCTGGTCGAGTCTGATAGGGTGCCAAGCCCTGGCCCAAAAATCTATTTTTGGTATTCCCTCAGGACTTCCTTGCTCTGCTTCCCATGCTGTTCTGTTGCACGTTCTTAGTGTTTTGCCTCAGTGTGGTGGGATCAGATCGGGCACAATTCCCACACTGTGTCTCCAGTGTTGCCTCCTGTAGTGCTATGGGTCAGTGAAGGATGTCGTGTCTCATAGTGCGGTCGGCCATATGGTCGCTGTGAATTGGCTGCTCTGAGTGGGAATATTGTTCTCAAGGCTTGGTGGGCCAGGATGTGCTGTGTTACCATTGGCTATATATCCCATAATGAAAAGTATATTCCTGAGACATAGGGATAGAGATTTTATAATTTTTTAAATTTTATTTTGACTACATGGGAAAGAATGTTTGGTTGAGGTATCAATATTAAAGTTACTCTTAAAAGAATTCATTGTGAATTAGGTGGGGGTTTACATTTCAGATCATTTTTCATCTTCAACAACCTTCCAACTGCTTGCCTTACCCCCACAACACAAGCTTCTTCTTTTCTCTCTCTCACTTTTCCTTCACCCAAATGAACACCTGTCTACCCTGGAGCCTATTTCTTCTCTATCTTTCCCTCCTCCTCCCACGTGTGATAACACCCAAAGTATGTTTCTTTGATATGAAGACTGTAATCTCACTTTGTTCCTTTGTAACAGTGACCTTATTCAATATTTAGTCTTTTGTGATATCTTCTAGATCCATCCAGGAACATAGGATTTAACAGTATTGCCTTCTTGGACTTGGAGAAAACTATCATCTCAAAAAAGAAACTTGGGCTATAGCTGAGTTGCTTAATAATCCCCCAAATTCTAGAAGTCATACAGGTGTTCCCTCCTGCATGATGATCCTGAAAGATCATCAATGGTAAGGTGACGGACTAATACCTCTCATCTCACCTATACAGTGCCATTATTGTTCCCTTCCCTTTGTTCAGTAGAATTTCTTTCTGATCTGTAAGGTCATCACCGTGGATGCCCACACTACAAGTGACAATCAGAAAATCCCACTCCTTTGCTACTGAAACTAGGGAAAGGAATTATAGAGGAAAAGGAGGGAAAAACAAATGGTAACTGTAACTCTTTGTCCACAGTCTCTCCTCAGCACTGCCCTTCAGAGATGAAATGTTCACAAGAAGATCCTTGCATTCTCATCATTATTGTGCTGTTTGTTTATAGCTGTACTTTTGAAGGCACTACTAGAAAGTGGAGCTTAAAGCATTTTGAAGAAACAAGTTTTGATTAATGCATTTCACATTTATTCTCTGCTTTATCAATTACACCTGGGGGAATGTGGTATTGAGGTTTTCTTATAATGAGGTCTAATTGCACCATCTGGGGGTATAGTGATGGTTAACTTACTCAAGGTCAAGTATGGTAGAATGTGCCAAAAGAGAAGTTAGAAATAGAACCGGCATCTGCTGATTTTCAGTTTGGCCCAGCAACCAATAAATCACATTCTCTTTGCTGGGCACATTTTAATTCCAGTGGTTAGCCATGGCACAGGTCTTATAGATATTATATAGCCTACCAACCTACACAACCACCAGATGGCAGGAGTAGTAAAATGGGCTCCATCGAGAAGAACACTTACTATGTCCCTGTCAGTAACAACAACAACAAACCCTGACCTTCTTCATTCACCTAAACTGTGGAGGCAGGCCCTCTACCTTTTTATCTTCTGCTCAGGCCTCTTTTTAAACAGAGAACATCAATTTTTTGTTGTTTGAGTCAAAATCACATTTTGAATGAAAAAAACAACAACTCATACTGCTTTTTTTTTATTGGTGCCTGCAATTGAGGTAATGAAGTATGGAGTCAATTTGCAAATGTTTTTAATGGCAACGGGTCCTCAAAATGAGTTTTGCTGGGAACTCAAATGAGCATTCTTTCAAACTAGTCACACTGTTGTAATTGGCAAACCTCTGCGACAGTATCTTGAGAGTGAAACAACATGCAGCTGGGAAGGAACATAACATTCCTAGATGATCAGCCCGGATTATCTATTTGCATCTACCATGCTCCGTTGTTAAAGACATCTCCAGATAGGAAGACAAGACCTTACATTTTTAAGAATAATTTGTGTGTGTGTGTGGGGGGGGGTCAATTAATGTTAGCCTGGCCATGACGAGTCTCTACATCTTTTGTGTGTCCTTTCTTTATTACTTCCTTATTCAAAATGTGCTTCACTAATTTTGCCATTGTGCATATTTGACTATTTTAAAAGTTCCATAGAACTCTTTGAGGGAACATACTAGATTTTCTTCCCTCGGGATCATGAACCACTTGATTGGATGCTTGCATTATGAAACCCTACATTTACTACGAGTCCCTATTGTGCAGGATTTTAAAGAATCCATGTAAACACCAAGACTTATGCCTCATCTTCCAGTAACAAATTCATCCTTCTGGGGATTATCTTTACTAATGACAGAAGACTTTCAGTGATGAAAGATGGGGGTCACTTCTAAGGCTCTGGGCAAATAGACAAACTCTTAGAAATAAACTTGATTCTGAAGTTTCCATTTACGTTTACTTGGGTTTTTTTTTCCCCTTTTCATTCCCCAAATTCCATCCATTTCTAAGAAAATGGTTTTCTTCTAACCCCTGGAAATACTACTTACCAGAATCTCAGTGGTGGTTGCCTGGGTCAGGCTAAGACAACCTAGAGGTCAAATGCTGCTGTGAGTTTTTCTAATCATGTGGGGATGGAGGAAGCGAGTGTCCATTCAAAGGCAAGCAATGGAGACACCTACAGTGAATCCAGTTTCATTGGAAAATGAAACAGAGAGCCCTTTTGGCATTTTCCAGATTAATTTTCTCAATCCAGAACCTGTGAACCAAAGTGGGACATGTGGTAAAGTCCATGAGATGCTTTTTTGCTCATGCTCCAGAGACAAGAGTGTTCTCTCTCATTCCCATCAACCTCAGAACACACTGATATCCAATAATATGCTTTGTTTTCCTTTTTCCCTTGAAGACAGGATGGGCTTCTCTCTTTCAAATGTTATTTTGGTGATTTCAATCGTGGGTTTGTAATAACACTTTTCATCCTTTTGCTCTGCCAGTCAGCATAATATTGACTACATAAAAAAAAGAAGCGATGCAAGGTTGGTCAAATACTCGATCCAGTCAGTTTCAACAACTGGAGAAAGATTGACATTAGAAAGAGGTATTATGCAGCTTGGAACTATTGGGCTGCAATCTGCATGGTAGATGGTTCAAACCCAACAGCAGCTCTGAAGAAGAAAGACTGGGCTTTCTTCTCCCGTAAAGGTTTTTGGCACCACACAGGAGGTCGCTATGAGTCAGCATTGACTCAATGGCAGTGAGAGTGAGAGTAGATCAAAAGAAAATATGCTGAGCTTAGAAAATAATATATTGTCCTTATGAACCTTGAAACAGATGTTAATAGGATATTCAAAATTGCCTGGATGAGAGAGTTTTGATCACTGATGTGAGGAGCACTACTTACAAAAGTCCTTGATTGTTAATTATCTATAGATATTAGCTGGTGATGAATGGCATATGTATTGTTACATATGTGTGAAAGTGTGTACAATAAAAGGTACTGCTCTCTTTTGATACATTTTTTTCATGCTGATCAGAATTGCAATCCGATTTCACTTGTATATTTTTTCACTTCCCACTTTCAGCCATCTTTAAATGACCAAGTTGGATTTTAACTTCTTCCTCAAGTATCACAACATTCTGATTATCAAAGTCAACAAAGAGTTATTAAGTACTTGCTCCAGATTAACCAAAGGAGCTCTGGTGCAGCTGTGTGGGTTACGTGTTGGGCTACTAACTACATGGTTGGCAGTTCAAACACACCAGCTGCTGGGCAGAAGAAAGATGAGGCTATCTGCTTCCATAAAGATGTACAGTCTTCAAACTCCATAACAGGGTTGCTATGAGTTAGACTTAACCAGATGGCGGTAGGTGTGATTTGATGTTTGCAGGGGTGGGGGTAGGGTAACAGAGAAGACCCAGTGGAGAAGTTACTGAGCGTTAGGATGCCAACTCAAAGATTGTTGATTCAAACCCACCAGTCTTTGAGGGAGAAAATCCTTTCCGTCTGCTCCCCTAAAGATTACAGACTTAGAAACCCTAAAGGGTAATTTGACTCTGTTCTACAAGGTCACTATGGATACAAATCCATGCCAGGACACACAGCGACAAAAATGGACAAGGCACTGTTTGCATTTTGTCTTACTCATTAAATCTTTACAACAGGATCTGCACTTATTTTCCCCTTTACAGTTGAAGGAGGGGCCCTGGGATGCAGTGGTTTGCACTTGCCTGTTCCAACCCACTAGTTGCTCTGTGAGAAAAAGATGAGGCCATCCGCACCTGTGAAGACAGTCTTGAACACACTAGGAAGAAGTTCAACTTTGTCACAGAAGGGTCCCAATGAGTTGACATCCACTCAATGGCAGAGGAGGCTTCTAATCGGTTCTGACAGATCAAATGCAACATTTCACTGTGCTTACCTCCTGTGTTAATGTCAATTGCACCATGCAACTTAATACTGAAGTGTTTTAAATTCATCTATGTATTTACTCTTATCTCCCTGCCTACATGTTAATCAAGTTTGATGGGAGGCACCATATGTTGGGCTTCCTTTCTAACTTAGGTCTTTGACGAGGGTTAGCTGGATGCAATCATTTTTTAAACTTTCTGTTGTCTTCTTTTTCAGGCTTGATAAGAGGTATTACCATTTTCGGCATTCTATGGCATGTTTAAGGTTAGTAAGTAATCTGAGATTAGTAAGTACATCACCCCTCTTCCTTGTTCTTAGGTCTCTCTACCTGATATTTCTGGTCTTTGAGTAAATGTCTTCTTCCCTCTAGGAGTTACAAGGCTCTTGAGGACAGTATCTCATGTCTGGTTCACCTTTGTGCTCTTTAAAGCAGTGTGTGACACTCAGTACCTATTGCATAAAAAATAGGACTCTAGAAGGAGCCCAGGTAAATGTTGGATGGCTAACTGCAAGTTGGTGGTTCAAACCCACCGGCTACTCTGTGGGGAGGCAAGGTGAGCAATATACTGTAAGTTATCTGTTCCTGTGAAGATGTGCAACCTCAAAACCCTCTATAGGTTTACCGTGAGTCAGTATTGACTTGATGGCAGTGGGTGGGGAGAAAGTCATACTGCTAGTTCACAGCCAAATCAAATCTAGATCCTTGTTTTTCCGATTGCCAAGTCAATGATTTTTTTCCATGACATCTTGTTAAAATGAGTATGGGATTTCTCTGTGTGAGCCTAATCCATCATTTGCCATCAGCTAAATCTCCTGTTGACTCCATGTGGATCCACTGGGAATATACTCACTGTGGGAACAAGTACTAAGAGCAAACACACAGCACAAAGAGAAGGGAGAGTTATTTGTTCCCTCAGTATTCTTGGCCAGAACTGGTTTTATATTTAGTAGTGATAAGACAGATTGAAGATTGGGAGGAAAGTCAAATAATAATAATGTAGGTTTGGGATACATATTAAGGAATTAAGTTACTCTCTGCCCAAGCTTGATTTAGGGCTATGTGAATGCATGTAAAACTATATATAAGCCCTATGAAATATTTTTTCTGAAAATGAATCGTTGCAGGAATCAATTAGTAAGCCATTAAAATGCAGACCTGCCTTCTAATTTAATTATGGGACATAAACAACAACATTTTAATATTATTTTATAGAAAGTTATTATAAGTAAGAAACATTTACTGAGTGCCTAATTTATACTAGGCTATGAGTATTGAAAGAAGCCTGTGTTCCTGCCCTTAATAAATTGCAATCTAATGGTAGAGACAAGATATGCACAAAGGATAAAAAGGGTGCACTGTGACATCTGCAAAGGAATTTGACTTTTATCCTATGCCAGTGGAGGACCATTAAGCATGCCTGATTGGATTGTAATGTGACTATATAAAACAATGTCTTGTATAGAGTATTATATTATTCATCTGGCATAGGTGTGTACTGATTGGAGAATTAGGAAAAGTAGATTCAGGAATACCAATTTGGAAACTATGGCAATAATCCCAGTGAGAGAGGATGAGTATGTGGACTAAAATGGAAACAAAGGCTATAGAAATAAAGTGGCAGACCTGGGAGAGATTATGAAGTTAGAAGCTATAGGACTTAGTGGCTTAATGGCTCTATAGTAGTAGATGTTACAGTTGAGAGAAATTAGTTCTTTGAGCCCTTTAATAACAGCTCTTTTTCCCCTCCCTCCTCCACCCTGCCACCCATGTGAACCCTTAATATATTATGCATTGTTATTATTATTTATACATATCTTACACCACCCATTCTATTCTATACCTTCACCAACTATCCTGGTATACTTCCCCTGAGGGGGGTTATTCTGCTGTCATTGCTATCCATTCCCCGTTCCCTCACTTCCTCCCACTTCCCTTCAATTCCTTCTGAAATTGTTACTTACATTATTGTTTCTGAAGGGGTTTGTCTTTCCTGAATCCATATATTGAAAACTCTCATCTGTGTCACTGTCTGGACACCAGTCTAGCGGGAATTGTGTGATTGGATTGAGATCATAATAGTGAGGGGGGGAGGAAGGATTAAAGAACTAGAGCAGTGGTTCTTAACCTTCCTAATGCTGCAACCCTTTAATACAGTTCATGTTGTGGTGATTCCCCCCCGCAACCATAAATCTATTTTCGTTGCTACTTCATAACTGTCATTTTGCTACTGTTATGAATCAGGCGACCCCTGAGAAAGGGTCGTTCGACCCCCAAAGGGGACTCGACCCACAGGTTGAGAACCGCTGAACTAGAAGAATGTTGTGTATTTCGTTGGTGCTAAACTGCCCCTGGATGCATTTTCTCCTCTGTGAAGTCCCTTGTGTGGGGACGTCCAATTATCCATGGATGGGCTCTGAGTCTCTAGCTTGACCCCTCTCTGTCACTTTCATGAGGTTGTTTTATTTTTGGAATTCTGATGTCTCTTCCTGTCGACACCTCATGCTCATACATGCTATTGTGCTTCTTCCATGTGGGCCTTGATGCTTTCCTGCTAGATACTGCTAGTTTGGCTTCAAGCTTTTATGACGCCAGATGCTATATCTTTTAATAGCCAGGCACCATGAGCTATCTTCACCACATTTGCTTATGCACCCAATTTGTCTTCATTGATTGTTTCAGGGCAGTGGGCTTTGCACAAGGCCACATTATTATAACAAAGTTCTTGTGTTGAGGGAATACTTAACTAGAGGTCCAGAGTCCATCCACTGCCTCAATGTATTGCCATATAAATTTGTGTACATAGATCAATACCCCTATTGTTATGCTCAATATATTTACATATGTACACCTCTACATTTGTACCTCTACAAATAGTTTTGCTTCCTAGTTCTTTCCTCTATTTACTTTTACCTTCCTCCTGTCGCATTATCATGTCCACCCATTGTTTGCCTCTCAGTAATTCTTCCAACTCGATTACGGCTGCTCCACCACTACCAGAATTTCTGCTGCCTCCTCACAGTGGATTTTAGATCCTTAGTTGTTCCCCATTACGTGATCTTGTTTGCCTACCACTCCCTTCCCCCAGGAACCATTAGTCCCATTGTTTTCTCCTCAGGCTTGCTTCTCATGTCTATCTTATATAGATAGACAAAACAGAACCAATGAAAACTAAACACCAACCAACTAACCAAAAAACGAACAACAACAAAGAGAGAAAGAGGAAAAACAAAACCTATACATAGTTCCTGGTCAGTCCGCTGACTTTTTGGATTGTCTCCCCACCAGTCCGGTGGGGCTGTGGGAACTGCCCCTCTGAGTCAGTGGTCTATTTTGGGGAGTCCTCCAGGGCTTTGTGACTTAGCTCCCATTGTTGGTTTGTTATTGTTACATTCTTGTTCTGAGCAGGGTAGTTGGGTGGGGAGTAGGGTGTGTGTGTGTGTGTGTGTGTGTGTGTGTGTGTGTGTGTGTGTGTGTTTGTGTGTGTGTGTGTGACAGACCATGCTCAATCCCTGTGCTTTGTCCCCAATATTGTCCTCTGTAGCACTATGCTCCCCTGTGGTGACATCATGTCTTGAGCTATTGTCAACCATACAATCCTCTCTGTGCCTTAATTGCTGTGAGCAGGGATATTGTCCTTAGGACTTGGTATGCCAGAGTGGGGTCTATTCCCTCACTCTCTCTTTTTCCTTTTTAGTTTGCCCCCTTGTGGGTGGGATGGGACTGCCCTTATCCCCAGCCTGTAGCTTCAGTGATGACCTCTGTAGCTCATACTTCTAGGGAGAGAGTCAGCATGGCTCAGATTGGGGCCTGCCTGGTAGCCCTGCTAATGGGTTGCTCCATGTCATTATGTTGCCCTCAAGGCTTGGTGCACCACGATGCTGTCTGTACTCTCACTCCTTTTCCTGGGGAGACATAAACAATACCCTCCCCATGGGTGGATTAGTGCCCTGCTCCCCCCAATGCCTCCCTGCCTTTCCCCTTCTTTATGTTGGTATGCCCTATGCATCATTGGACTTGGTCTGGCCCTGCTCATGTGTCTATCCCTCAACCTGTAAATTCTGTATTAAGTAGTTTTTCTTCTGATCCCACTGTGTTGATTGGAGTTACCTCAGTGGACTCATGTTGTACTTGTCTTTTTGTGCTTGGCAACTTCGTTTAGCATAATTTCCTCCAACTCTTCCCATGAGACAACGTGCTTCATGTGTTCATCACTGTTTCTAAAGCTACGTAGTACTCCATTGTGTGTATGTGCCAGAGTAGAAATTAGTTCTTTATTATATAACTTTGTTATATATGCTTAAAAGGCAGACTTTACCTATTATCTTGAAATTCCCATATTGCATCATTATTGCTCATATATTTTGGCCTTCAGAATACCCAAATAAATGAAAAACGAAACTTAAGGCTACCAAGTGGATTCTGACTAATTGTGACCCAATAGGAAAGAGTGAAACTTCCCTTGTGGGTTTCCGAAGTTATAAATCTTTATTGGAGGAGAAAGCCTCATCTTTCTGCAGGAGTAAAGAAGCTGGTGAGTTTGAACTGCTGACCTTGTGATAATCAGTCCAGCAAAAACCCCACTATACCACCAGGGCTCCTTTTTGGTTATGGGTTCCTAACTTACACAGTTACAGTTTGAACCCATGCAGTGGCACCATAAAGACTGTCAAGATTACAGTACTATGGAGGTGTTCTACCCCATATAAAAATGGGGTGATAACGAGTCAGGATTGACAGCAACAGCATTGCAATATTACAAAAGTGCTTATAATCTTTAATATCATATTTAGATATGCATACATAAACTATGCATAGAACACAATCATATTTAATCTTTAAAATATGTCCAGGATATGGCTTATGCCCTCAAGGACTTTGTATTGTACTGAAAGGTAAATATCTTAACAGATAAGGACCAAGCTCAAAATCTATTGGTGATCCTTTTCCTCAATGAGGGATTCAAAATAGACAAATCAAGTGTAATTTTCTATTTTTTTAAAAAATTTCTCGACAGTGAGGACTTCTGGGAAGATGGCGACGGAGTGACACATACCAGAGGGACTCCGCAGAATCCAGCCCAGGAGAGTTGCTTAGAGGGAACTTTAACACAACTGGAACACAGGGGGAGCATCATAAAGATATGTAGGCACAGAGCCACGGGGTTTTCAGGGGTTTTGGCTTACCTCAGTGGAAGCCGGCTGGGGCTTGACCTTGGCCCTGCCACTGTCTCTGTCAGAGCTGGGACCATTTGGAGCCCGTAGGGGGATTTGGTTTCAACACAGCCACAGTTTACCCCCACCAACCTCAGAGCAGGAACGGGATCCTTGCAGCTCCATGAGCAGGGATCGGGGTTCAGCTACAGTGTAGCTTTTGTTTATATCTGTGATCTCTGTTCTCCCACAGTCTGGGAGGCCTACGCAAGGGCTTTTTCTCAGCACGGCCACAGCGTGCCACCACCGCCTTGGGGCGGGGACTAAACCCTCGCAACTCTACAGGCAGGGATCAGCGATTGATCGGGGTTCAGCTATATTATTGCTTCTGTTTACATCTCTGCTCTCTGTCAGCCACCACCCACCCCACGGTCTTTGAGGGCTGTGCAGGGGCTTTTTCTCAGCTCAATTGCGGCAACTGTGGCTTGCCTCCACTGCCTCAGGGTAGGGACTAAACTCTTGCAGCTCCACTGATGGGGAGTGGGACTCAGCTACATAGCTGCTTTTCTTTCCCTCTCTCCCCTATATTCCTCCCCTACCCCCTGCACAGTCTAAATGATCTTACTTCTTAATTTTTTTTCTTTCCCCTCTGACTCTTTCCTATTCTCTCACACTCCACTGCTGACCTCCAGACCACTCCCCTTAGCCTCGGGCACTTACGCAGGCACCACACCCAGCTAGGTGAGGTCCACCCTGTGTAGCTAGCCCCACCCTGTGTAGCTATCCGGAGGCTAGGGAAAGCCCTGCTTCCCCTCCAGGGGATACTCCGCCCAACCTCTCACTGAGGAATTCCTGCCTGTGTACCTGGGGGCATAAGGCACCTCGGCCAACACTCATCACCATTCCAAGCTGTTGCAGGAACCTCTGCCGAACCTCAAATCAGGCAACCCATCAGTCTTCTGGGGCACTCCCCTGATAGGGAAGCCATAGGAAGATAAAGGGGTAAGTTAATGCCATAGTAATAATTAGCTGTAGGTGGTTCAAAGAAGCATTCCTACAAGTCTCTTAGAGAGAGCCAGTGCTCTTAGACTCCCTAGAAAATGGCACCTGGCTTCTCTAAAACAATGCAAAGCAAACAGCCATCAGCCCAAACCACCTCAACAAAAAAACAGGAGAAACAAAAGGCAATGGCAGAAGATATCCCAAACATAACAACATACAAAGAAGAAGCAGACATTGAGCTGCCACAGAAAGAAATTTTCAGAATGGTACTTGGAGTCATACAGGCTATGAGGGAAACAATACAGAAAAGGGATGAAATGATAGAGGAGATAAAGGCCATACACCAAAGGGAAATACAGGAGCTTAGGGAGGAGATAACAAAAACCATTAGCAGAAACACAGAGCTTGAGAATCGACTGGAGGAATCAGAGAAGCGCATCAGTGACTTGGAGGACAGCTAAGCAGACTCCAACAAACGCGAACAAGAATCTAATAAGATCATCAGAGAAGCTGAAGAAAACCTAAGAGCTATGTCTGATGCTATGAAGTGGAACAACATTAGAATTATTGGCATACCAGAGGAAGACACAACAAAGAAGTCATCTGCAACAATAGTGAGAGAATTCTTGAAGGAAAACTTCCCCAGCTTAATGAATGAAAACTAGGCACCCATTCAGGAGGCTGAAAGAACACCAGCTAGACTGAATCCCAAGAAGAAGTCACCAAGGCACATAATAGTTAAACTATCCAACTTTGAGGAAAAGGAGAAAATCATGAGAGCAGCTAGGGAAAAACAAGCAATCACATATAAAGGTTCCCAAATAAGAATATGCTCAGACCTATCAGCAGAAACTATGAAGAAGAGGAGAGAGTGGAGTAACATGTTCCAAAAATTTAAGGAAAGCAACACAAACCCCAGAATACTCTACCCAGCCAAATTATCGATTAAGATAGATGGAGAGGTAAGAGTCTTCCCAGACAAGGAAAAACTCAAAGAATACGTTAGAAGAAACCTAGCCCTACAAAAGATCCTTGCCGACCCAGTATGGGCAGAAGAACAACACTCAACAAGCATAAATAAGCGATTGCCACATAGAACAACCTCAACCAGAGGGCAACAAAGAGAAAACAGACCCCAAGATAGCATTGGCTCAAAGATGGAAAGAAGCCAAGAATGATACACACACACACAAATGCACAACACACTAATGAGAAAGGAAAGTAGGAAAACACCCAACACAAAAGGTATAAGATGACATCATGGAGTCCATAGATGGAGATAATAACCCTGAATATCAACGGCCTGAACTCAGGCATTAAAAGACTGAGATTATCAGACTGGCTTAGAAAACACAACCCATCAATCTGATGCCTACAGGAGACACATCTCAAGGCCACAGACAAAAATAGGATGAGAATCAAAGGTTGTTTCGAGAAAGTCATACCAAGCAAACAGCAGTTCAAAAAAAAGCAGGGGTTGCAATTCTAATCTCGGATAAAATTGACCTCAAGGTGCAAACCATAAAAAGAGATAAGGAGGGACACTATATAGTTCTCAAGGGAATGGTAGATAAAGAACCACTAAGCATTGTAAACATATATACCCCAAATGAGAGACCCGCGGAATATGTCAATCAAACACTCCAAAAGATGAAAAAAGAAATCACAGCTTCAACAATTACAGTGGGTGACTTCAACATACACTCTCTGAGAAAGATAGATCACAGGGAAAGAAACTCAACAAGGAAGCTAGAGACCTAAACACGACCATTAGACAATTTGATTGACCTGATAGATATTTACAGAGCTTTTCATCCAAATACAAAGAAGTTCACATTCTTTTCAAGTCC
>NW_022111327.1:12499818-12502888 GCF_000313985.2 Echinops telfairi | reverse complement strand
CACACACACACACAAAGTTCTCATTTTCTTTTTTTAAAAAAGCATCCCGGTGGTGGAGTAGGCTACAAATTGATCTGATAACCACAAGGCCAGTAGTTTGAACCCGTCAGTTGCTCCAAGAGTAGAAAGATGAGGCTGTTTGCTCCCATAAAAATTTAACGTCTTGGAAACTAAAAGGGGTAGTTCTACTCTGTCTCATGTGACCACTATGAGTCAGAATCGACTTGAAGGCAGTGGGTTTCGTTGGTAGAAAATGGCCAGTGCTCATATTTAGAACTAACATTAGATATACAATTAGAACGTCTAAAGTCTGTTTATCCTGAAAATAAGGCATATATCATTTACCTTTTCAAACCATAGTGGTAAATGTAACTTGTTCAAAATTATTTTAGTAATGATACGTATAGCTCTAAAGTCACTCACCGTCTGTGTTTTTGCACTCAAATGTAAAAGGATGTGCCTTTACTCTCTGGCTCCTCGCGTATATTTTAGTATCTGACTCTGGATAAATAGTTCTCCTTTATCAGTTTTCCTGGAAAGCCAAAAAACTGCACGTGTCCATTAATTTGAGCCTTTTATCCTGACCTTCTAGGATCCCTGGTGGCATAGTGGGTTTCGTGTTGGGCTACTAAACACAAGGTCAGATTTCAAAACTACCAGCCACTTCTCATATGAAAGATAAGGCTTTCTACGCCAGTAAAGAGTTAGTCTCGGAAACCCTCAAGGCTAGTTCTGCACTGTCCTATAGGGTCAGTATGAACTGGAGTTGAGTCCACAGCAGTGAGTTTTGGTTTTTGAATTCTGATCTTCCGGGAGCCCTGGTGGTGCAGTGGCTAAAGTGCTTGGCTGGTAACCAAAAGATCTTCAATTCCAACCTACCAGCTGACCCATGGGAGAAAGATGGGTAGTCTACTTTTTTTTTTTTTTCAAAATCAAAAATAGTGTTATTAATTCTGGTGTCTCCGAAGCACGAGGAAAAAAAAGAAAGAAAAAAAGAAGAAATGAAACCGCCCTCCCCACATTCCGACCCAGGTCCAGGCCCAGAGGGCTGAGTCCGTCCTGCCACAGGCTCCAAGCAGGACCGGCCCATGGGACTGGGAGGCTGCAGGCCTGTCTGGGGAGGCCAGCCCCTGGACCAGGAAGGTGAGCCCAGGGGTCAAAGTCAGAGGTCAGGGTCCCTTGGTTCTCCAGCTCTGGCCGGAGCAGCCAGGGGTCAGGGTCCATGTGTGCAAGCCAACGCCATTGAGTCCTGTGGTCCAGCAGAGCGGGCCAGCGGCTGGGGCTGCGTCACTGAGCGCTGGGCCAGGGTCCAGCAGGTGCCAGGCCCTCAGTACTGGTGCTCCAGCAAGGGCTGGGCAGCGGGGCTCTCTCGCTCCTCTGTGGGGACAGGCCAGTCGCCTGGGGCTCCCATAGGGGAGCCATTCTCAGGAGCACTGCTGTCCAAGCAGGGGCAGTCCTGAGCTCTGGAGGGGGAGGTGTCGGTGCTGACATCTGGGGGGAGACTGAGGTCCAGGGGCGCCTGGTGTAGGGGAGATGGGTTGGCAGGGGCATAGACCTGAGCTGCCTGGGACCCTGCCTCCCACAAGTCCTTTACCTGAGATTTAGGGGTGCCTCCTTTGGGGCTTCCTGAGGCGGGCTCCCCCTCGGGTCCACCCAGCGCCTTCCGACCCCCCAGGCTCCACTTCCCACTGGGGCCCTCGGGGCCAAGGAGACCAGGGACGGGGGGCCGTGAGGGGCGGGGAACCTCGGTGGAGGCAGGTGAGGCAGGGGGTGGTCCAGGGAGCCGAGGGGGAGGCCACTGCAGCAGAGGGGCGGGGCGCCCATCCCCGGCACCAGTCAGGGAAGGCCGTGGCCCCCAGCCAGGGGCTGGTGGGAGGGGCTGGTCACCACTGCCAGCCGTGTTCTCAGGACTGGGATGAGCTGGAATCGAGTAGATACTAGTAAAGTTTATCCTGGCCTTCTAGAAACTCTGGTTCCAGTTCATTAAATCTGTATGTCTGTCTAAGAATTAAAGAAGTTTTATCATCCAGGAGGAAAAAAAAATCTGAAATCCTTTTTCTTCGGTGATTGTCTCCTAGTTTGGTGCAGAATGAAAACATAGTCCCTGATGCCCTTCTGTTTAAGTGATTGACTCAACTGTGTCTACACAGAAACTGGTGAAAGGGCAACGGAATTGTAATGATAGGAAAAGGCTTAGGTGCTTTTGGAGGCTGCAAAACCCATAGAAAGACTCTTCCAAGTTCAATGTACTCTGCAAGGGACTCTCCGATTCCAAGGGTAAAATACAGGAGCTGCACGAGCACAAAAAGGACAGTAGCCAATGCTTCTCACGCAGCCACCATCACCTTCCAAACTAACAGACTTTGGGTCCCGGCCAAACAGACACTCACTGGGGAAGAAATGGTCTGATCTGTGAACAGTTTGCACTATGTAACTGATCCTGTTGAAAGAAAAACCAGCAATGGACTTATCTTTCTTACATCATTTTCATGAAAATTGCCAGTTACTGAAAGATTTCTATGTGCAAATGTGTTCTTTGGATGCACATATGCACATAATCAAAGGCACAAGTCTTTGGACTTCAATGTTGATACCACTGTTCCTGGACTCTTGAATTTTTCTATGTGCTACCTGGCTGTAATTGGTACCAGACACTTATGAATTTAAGTATTTTATGATTGTCAGTGTTTCCTGACATTCTGACGCCTGGCTGGCTGGCTGGCGGTCGCATGAGCAGCAAATGCACAGATGAACACACCATGAAATGGCTGGGGGCGCTAAAGCAGATGTGCCTATAAGCATGAATGACAGTACAGAGAGCAAAGCTGCCGGGAGATGGACTTACTCAGTCTGAAAGGAAACTTTGCCTTCCCTGCGAGACAAGATGTACTGCTGAAACTTCGAGGAGATCTTGGACACAGTGCTCGCCAGCTCCCCGCCTCCCACCATCTCTTCTAAACAATTCTCTTTTCCTGCTTTCCATCTTCTTCACCGCCCTCTCCCACTGAACATTCACGTGATCGGTCTATCTGACTCACTGTCACTTTTCCCTTTCTCCTCTAATACCCCC
>NW_022111327.1:12489337-12499718 GCF_000313985.2 Echinops telfairi | reverse complement strand
ACACACACGCATCTCTATATAATAAGTTTGCCAGATGCCTGATATGCTAAAATGCCCAAACATTACCCATCTGCAAGTTCTTGGGAGATGGTCCTCTGGACACACATTTTGTAACCTAGCACCATGCTAGACTGTGCAGCGAGCTGGCTGCGTGAGGCCTGTGCCCCATTGACTCTCCTCATCTGCCTGGAGGAGCCTCAGTGCCCTCGTGTCTCCATCATTGTCATAACATAGCATTTACAGGGTAGTCTTACAATGGAAAAGTTAATACAAGAGCAATAACCTTACATCACAGTGTTGTGAATATGGATCGTTCTCTCTACCAACACTTGCCAGACTTTTCTTAAATTCCACTGAATACATTTTCACAGGAGAGAGTGCTGTGTTGGGACATCAGATGTCACTTTGCCCTGTGATAGGGTGAGAGAAAACACTTGAAGCCCCATATGTCCGTAGGACTCATCTTTTTGTCTGGAAAAGGGACTTCGTGGACTGCTACAAGAGTGTCATCTATGGTTGTTCATAAGCACCTTAGTTTGATAGCTAACCAAGGATGACTTGAAAATCACACTCATGCATTGCAGCTCAGCAATGACTCGGAGGAAATGTGATAAACAATAGCATTAATATTGCTTGCTTGACTCAAGCGACAAATGCTGTTCATGTATTATTTCATTTGATCCTGACAACAACAATCCATGAAATAATGATATCATCCTCTTTGTATGGCTGAGGAAAGTGGAGGAAGGAGAGGGTAAATGACTTGTCCAAGACCACACACCCAAGAGTTGGTAAAGAAGTCAAGTTCAAACCATTTGGCTGTAGAGTAAGAAGACCCTACCAAAGTGGCTAGAAACAAACAAACAAGCAAACAAAAACGAGGCTCAATGATATATCTTATGTACCTAGAACCAACCTCAGGGCACGTTTGCAAAGTCGTGCCACAGGGACTGGTTTGCAGGATTATCTTTATTTTCACAGATGCCCTTGAGGGTCGTTTGACTCTGATTTCACATTAAAAAAAAAGATTTTGAAGGGACAGAGTTAGGAACTGAATTTTCTTTGCCCAAGAAAACATTTACATGTGAGCACATACATAGCTCATGGTTGTCTTAAGAATAGCCCTGTTAGTTTTCCTCTATCTCTACAAGCTTTAAATAAATAGTATCTATAAAGCATTTACATAAAACCTCTGAAATGCTCAGGGCTTATGCATTCACTTTCATTTGAGATATGGCTGATCTGAGAGCGCCTGGATCAGAAACACTTGATAACCATCCCTGACTTAGTGTACCTGTAAGGGAAGAGTCCTTACATCTTTCTCTTTTTCAACTAGTTGATTTATGTTTAACAGGGTCACCTATATACAATTCACATATCATACTATTTCGGTCACATTCCTAAGAGTTGTGCAACCAGCACCACTATCAATGGCAGGCTATCATTTTACTTCTTTGGGCTGCTAATTGTGAGGTCAGCAGTGGGAACCCAGCAGCTGCTCAGCAGGGGAAGCATGGGGCTGCTACTCCCACGAAGAGGTACAGTCTCAGAAACTCACATGGCAGCTCGGCTTTGCCCAATAGGCTCGCTAGGAGTTGGCAGCAACTCAATGACAGTGATTTGTTGATTTCCGGTTTTGGTCTTCTGTGTACTCATTGTTGTTAACGCTCCATTTCCCACCCACCCCCTCCTCTGCCATGTCCCCTTGAAACTATTCATCTACTTGTTGTATATAGGTTTACCGATCCTGGGCTTCAGATATGGAAAACACACAAAATCAAAATCAAAACAAAACGCAAATGGTCCAACAATCACAGAATGAAACACAGAAATGCCTCAATCAAAAAACAAAGTGTAAAATATTAAAAACCAGAACAATTATACATTGAGTCAAGAGGGAGATCGATGACAAGGTGTCACATTTTGCACTAACTCCAACTGCCATCACCACCCCACCACCCCTGCAACATACTGTCTGCTTTCGAAGACTTTCCCATCTCTGGTCTATAGTCAGAGGGGATTTACCTACAGCTGACTCTGCATCGGGGATTCTGCAAATGGTCTGCTCTTTCACTGTCCTCCATACCCTTCTGCAAACAGTTTACTCAGAATTTAGGCTCATACTGTTCCCTTTTCCGGGTTTGGTTTGTATTATTTACAATCCTTGGATCATGCATACTGATGTGCTTCCATGTGGACTTAATTGATACCTCACTTAGATGGCTGCTTGTTTTAAGACAAGCCTTTAAGATCCCAGATGCTATTTTTTTCTGATAGCTGAGCACCATCTGCTTTCTTCATCACACTATGCTATACCACCCATATGTTCAGTCGTTACTTCATGGGTATTGAGCAGGGCCAGAGACCATACATCTTCAACTGAAAAACTTTCCCAAGCAATTCTGATAGCCCTGAAAATTTAAGAATCAGTTATCTATGGGATTTGGTGTATAAAAGGAGTAACAACATCAGGGACTGATGAACTGGTGGACTATGTAACTCTGGGCAAATCAACTAATTTCTCTGGGCTTCATTGTCTCCATCTGTAAAAAAAATGGGGGGGTGGACAAATCTCTTCTTTTGGTCTCTAAAAATTGTAGAGAATAAAAAAAATTCATGATGTGTGAGCGTTCTTTGGAGTTTTATAAACTCATACATATTATTATTATGGGTGGGGTCAGGAGAATGGGCTGAGGAAGGAATGCTGTTGGCAAGGACTGAAAGGAGGAGAATCCAGTTTCTTTTTTCCCCCCATCAGATTCCAGACAATGGATTATAGTACTGCAGAATTTCAAGGTTCTTTCCAAGTCACGCCCGACATTCTAGCCTTTTGTAGTTAGTGTTAACAGTGAAAGAATGCTCCCCTTTTCCATGATTTTCCTTTGGATGAAAAAACCTATTTCAGCAAGTTGCGGTCAGCCCTAATTTCTAATCAGTACCCATGACACTCAGTTTGTCAGTAAGAAATTGGATCTTTCTTGTATCTTATTAGGGCCCAACATAGGTCAACAATTGTCATCTGAATATTAGCAGAAATGGAGAAATATGAGAGGTTTTGTTGTTGTTGTTGTTCATTCTTAGTCACAAGGATGCTACATACTTCAGACAGACATCTTAAAAGATACAGAAAATATTTTTCAACCTTCATTCTTAATAAGCACATGCATTTATTCCGTTCCTGATGTAAATAAAATTCAGAGCTAATTGCCATCGGGTCCATGCCTACCCACAGCGACCCCATAGGACAGAGTGCAACTGCCCCTGTGACTTTCCAAGACTGTAACTCTTCATGGGAGGAGAATGCCCCGTCTTTCTCCTGAGAAGCGGCTGGTGGTTTCAAACTGTAGACCTTGCACCTAGCCTCCTAACACAGAACCATTACGCCACCAAGGCTCCTGAAGGAAATGGGGCTATACATTTATTATTAAGGTACATTAGCTTACTTAGTCCCCTTCCTTATTCTTCACAGTCCAAAGTTTTAGTCACAAAAGTTCATAAAGGATTTGAACACTTCTAAGATTCAAATTGGGTCTAAGGTTTTTGCCCAAACATCTGACTTTTAATTTCTGAAGGCATCCTAGGAAAGACTGTCCAACTGTTTCTGTCCATTCTCTGAGTCTTCCACTTCAGTGATTCCCTTCGCTGCCATTTTGACTTTCCAATCAGGAAATGGATTTCATTCACTTTATCTTGCAGAGCAGCAGTTATACCTGAGGGGGTCCCAAAATTCACCCGACAATTCCATCCAAAAGCAGTCAACTACTGTATGCAAAATCACAAAGAGGAAGGGGTTAACAAAGAGAGAGAGAGAGAGAGAGAATGGAATCAAACTTCGAAGAGCAGAGCAGTCAGACTAGTCTCGTGGACTAGAGCCAGGGCTGGTAAAGCAGCAGCAGCAGCGCCCTGGGTTTCATAGTCAGTCTGGAATGCACTTCAACACAGCCCAACCTCCATCTCGTTAAGAGGCCTAGTGTTTGATGATTCAGCTGCTTCCCGGCTGCCAGGAGAGATTTGGCCAACTGTTTGAAAACCACTGTCTGCCCCAGACCACACTTGTTTTCATTCTCTGCCTGTTGTCAGGGGCCTCTTCTGAAATGGAACACCTCAGGAAATCAGACCCAAGCTCTGAGCAGTTGATGCTGCCTCCTGTGGCCCCTTTTCAAAGGCAATTAAACCAAAATAGGGCTTGTTTGCAGCGAACACTTTCCTAGTGATGTTGAAAGCAGACAATGTGTTATCAGGAAATGATCTCTCATTAAATCTCTTTTAGATCAAATGAAAAACATAGTGTGCTAGGAGACTTTAATGTCATCGGACATTAAAGGCACAGCTGAGAACTGCCATTTCTGAACTCTTTGTATATCAGTTTGTTCAAAGATGTAGGTTAAAGGGTAATGGAAACATGCATTTTGGGAAAGAAGTGAGCAAAAGTCTCGACTGTAGGCTAGACTTGTACACTCTACTGGTTGCTTCTGGGAAAATCCCTTAGAGCTTCAGGAAAACTTTCTAGCAAAAGAAGGTAACCTCCAAAGTGACCTGAGCTTCCTCCTGCAGACAGCAATGGACATCTTACCTTTGATATAGCTTATCCATTCAAAGGATGTTCTTTGGAGTCAGACTGCCTAAATTTGTAGCCCGGCTACAGCACTTCTTCATCCTAGAAACTCAAGAAATGTATTGCTATTTCTGTCATAATTTAAATGTAAAAAGAGTCTCTTGTCTGTAAGTATGTCATGCTGTGATGGCTTGCGTGTTAACTGTAATACTGGAAGTTAGGCCACCAGAAATTCAAATACAAAAATGGTCATCCAAGGAGAACAGGTTTCAACAGAGCTACCAGACTATGATAGACTAGGAAGAAGGAGGAAGTAGTGCATTAGTCTGGGTACATTAGAGAAACAAATCCACAGAAACTTATATTCATGAGAGAGAGTTTTATATAAAGGGTAAGTGCACATCACAAAATACGCGCAATGATGCTGACTGCAGGAGGAAAGCTGAGTCAGTGAACGTGTAAGCAGCTCAGCGCTGGCAGGGGTCTCCACACGGATGCTCCAGTACCCAGGGCTGCATCAGGGAAGGTTCATGTGGCTTCTTCTCAGGGATGTCTTGCAGGAAGTGAGCCTTGCCAGCTAAATCAGGGAACCGGCTAAGGCAGCTGCACCTTGGTCCGACCATCAGAAAGCAAGAGACACAAGAACTAGAAAGGTGAGGCTCACTGAGCCATTTATCCCTCCGCCCTTCAATTAACCCCACATGTGTTCATCGGCCAGGTTGGCACAATAAACTACCTCAGGAAGACTACTTCTAAACAATTAGCCATTGAACACTTATGACTATGAGATGAGTATTGTCTGAGATAGTGTTGGAAGATGAGCCCTTCCGGTCGGGGAAGAGCTGCTTTCTCAAAGTAGAATTGATGTGGTTGGAGCAAACAGTTCAGGATCCTCACCATCTGATAGGGTATGACTCAATATGAGAAGAAACAGCTACAAGCATCCATTAATAATTGGGATGTGGGAAGTATGAAGTCTTAGACTAGGAAAATTGAAAGCTGTTAAAAATAAAATGGAACCCATAAAGATCGATCAATATCCTATATATTGATAACCAATAAAGATTGAAGACCACAGGAGTTGTGGAATAAGATCAAGGACATCATGCATGAAATAAAGAAAACTCAAAAACCTCAACTCACCGTCGCTGAGTCAATGCTGATTCATAGCAACCCTACAGGACAGGGTCGAACTGCTCCTGTGGGTTTCCAAGACTGTAACTATTTATAGGAGTAGAAAGTCCCATCTTTCTCCTGTAGAGCAGTTGGTAGTTTCAAACCATTGACCTTGCAGTTAGCAGCCCATCCTGTAACCAGGGCTTCTGAAGAAAAGAAAGGTTATTTCAAAGACAGGAAAGAAAGAAAAACCCAATAGGGATGTCAGAAGAGAATCTGAAATTTGAACTTGAATGTACAGTAGCGAAAGCAAAAGGAATAAATGAAACGAAGTTTTTAAAAAGGCAGCTTGAGAAATCAAGGTAAGGTGTTATAATGAAATGTGTACAGATCCGGAGTTAGAAAACCAACAGGGAAAAACACATTCAGCATTTCTCCAGCTAAGAGAACGGAAGAAAAAAATCCAAGCCTCATGTTGCAATATTGAATTATTCCAAGGGTATTGAATGATACAGGAAGTATTAAAAGAATATAGAAAGAACACAGGTTCATTGTACCAAAAAAGAATTTGTTGACCTTTATCCATTTCAGGTGGTATCATATGATCAAGAATAGATGATTTTTGAGAGGATTGCAATGGATGAGTTGAAATAATCTATGTGTGAGTTATTGAATGCAAAACTTGTGAAACTTCACCTAATTCATAATAAAATTATAAACCATAATTAATCCAAAAATAAGGCAGCAAGAGATGGAAAAGGAAACAATACACAGGTCCTAAAAAAAAAAAAAAGAATTGATGATTTTGAAGGAAGAAGTTCAAGGTTCACTGAAGGCATTGGCAAAAACAAGCCTCCAGGTACTGAAAGAATACTGAGATGTTTCAACAAACACTAAGGGCACTCACTTGCCGATGTCAAGAAACTCTGCCAGCTGACCACACTATACAATCCACTGCCCAACACACCCGTAGCCATTGAGTCAATTCTGCATCATGGCAACCTGACAGGAAAGAGTAAAATTACCCTTTTGGGTTTCTGAGACTTGAAATTTTTATAAAGCCAGGCAAGGCTCATCTTTCGTCAGAGGAGCACCTGGTGTGTTCAAACCACTGACTACGTTACCCACAATGCCACCAGGAAAGAGACCCATATTTGAGCACATTCCAAAGAAAAGTGATCTGAAAGAATGCAGAAACCATTGAATTTTATCGGTAATATCACAAGTAAAGTTTTGCAGAACATAACTCAAACATGTAGCAGTACACAGGCAGGAACCTGCCAGATATTCAAGTAGGATTCAGAGGTGCGCCTAGAACAAAGGTTACCATTGCTGGCGGAAAATGCATCTTGGCTGAAAACAGAGAACACTAGACAGCTATTTCCCTGGTTTTATCCGCTATGCAAAGGCATTTGACTGTGCATATCATAACAAATTATGGATAGCACTTGAAAGAATGGGAATTCCAGAACACTTATTTGTGCTCATTTGGAAGGAAACTGTACATAGACCAATAGTCTGTCATTCAAATGAAATAAGGGGATACGGTGTTTTGTTTTTCAATCAGGAAAGATGAGCATTAGGGTTGTGTCTTTTTGCAATGTTCATGCAGTCTGTATGCTAAACAAATGATCTGAGAAGTTGAACTACATGAAGAATAATAACACTGAATCAGGATTGGAGAAACAGTATCAACCTGTCATTTGCAAATGACACAACCTTGCTATCTTACAGTGATTCCTCATTACTTACTAATGAAGTTCAAAGACTATCTGTAAACGTCAGCATGGATTATACCGCAACAGAAAGAAAACAAAAATCCTTACAACTAGATCAATAAGTAATAGCATCATAGAGAAAATGTTGAAGTTGCCAAGGATTTCATTTTACTTGGATCCATAATTAATTTAAATGGAAACAGCAGTCAAGAAATCAAGTGGTGTGTCATTGCGCTGGGCAAATCTGCTGCAAAATATCTGTTGTAAGTGTTGAGGTTCAAGGATGCCACTTTGAGGACTAAGGTGCACCTGGCCTAAGCCATGGTATTTTCAATCCCCTCACATGCATGTAAAAGTTGGACGCTGATTTAGAAAAACCTGAGAAGAATCTATGCATTTGAATTGTGGTGCTGGCAAAGGAAATCAAAAGTACTATGGAGGGGCCAAAAGAACAAATAAATCTGTCTTGGAAGAAATACAGCCAGAATGCTCCTTAGAAGTGAGGATGGTGAGACTTCATCTCATGGACTTTGGAGGCCAGTCCCGAGTAGGACATCATGCTTGGTAAAGTTGAGGAGCAGCGGAATAGAGGAAGACCCTCAATGAGATGGATTGACCCAGTGGCTGCAACAATGGGTTCAAATATAGGCACTATGGCGAGACTGGAGCAGTGCTGGGCAGTGTTTTGTTCTGTTGTGCATAGGGCCACTCTGGATTGGAACTGACTCAAGGGCACCATACCACAATAGTACCTTCCTCATGGGTTAGCAGAATTTAGAGGATAAATTAATTGATATCTGTAGACTTTAAAAATTTTGCCTAGCGTACAAAAGTGGGGAAACAAAAATCCCTAATTGCCATTGAATCATTTCCCACTCGTGGCAAGCCCATGTGTGTCAGAGTAGAACTGTGCCTGGTAGGCTGATTTTTCAGAAGATGATCTCCAGGCCTTTTTTCTGAGGTGCCTCTGGGTTGATGCAAGTTGTTATTTTTTCATTAGCGACTGTGTTGTCTTAGTTAATATTCTCTACATGATCTCTAGGCTCTAATATCCATTTCAATGGCTACACAGAACACACAGACAAATTTGATGATCATGGGGTTTATTAAAAACCTTAGAAAGAAGTACCCAGTGAGAAGTACTCGGGGTGGTTGTTTATCTGGACATATTACCTATTACACTCAGCTCCACTTCTGTGGGTCAGCCAGTCCAGCTTCTCCAGCACCTCACTCTGCAAGCTAGCTTCCGGCACAAAAGCATTCAGCTTTGTTTGCGGCCTGGGCTGGGAAGTCCACCACGCTGTTTTGTGCTCTGGCTCCTGGTTCTGCTGCTCCTCTCCAATGGTGCATGTGTTAGTCTGGGTAGACCAGAGAAACAAATCCAGGGAGATTCATATGTGTATAAGAAAGAGGTTTATATACAAGAGCAATTGAATATTGAGAAAACATTCCAGCCCAGTCCAGATCAAGTCCTATATTAGCCCATATGTCCAGTACCAGTCTATAAATTCCTCTTGAGACTCACACAACACATGCCATGACGCCAAATGTAGGAAGATCACAGGCCAGTGGGTAGGAAGTCTTGTGGATCCAGTGGCCTTGTAAGCATCTCACCGCTGGCAAAGGTCTCTACGTGGTTCCTTCCCCCAGCTCAGGACACTAGCGTAGTTCCATGTGTCTTGTCAGCTGCAATGTCTCCCAGGGTGTGAGCCTGCGTCCTGCCTCCAGTGAGCTATTTATCTATCTATCTATTTATTTATTTATTTGTTCCTTAGTGCCTCCAAATGAGGTCATCAAGCTGTGACCTGATTGGAGACTAAACTCCACCACTTCACTCTTCATCCTCTCAAATTGACAACAGATTTTATAACTACCACAGTACAGCTGTCTTCTGGATCCAGGAGGTTCACTGGTGAGGGGTCTCAGGGCCAGTAGACACGCTCCACTCCAGGCTCTGGCTGTTACTGATTTCCCTGCTCCTGCTTGTCCGAAGATTCATTTTCTACACAGCAGGGTGGCACTCTAGGGAAGCCTGTTCATAATTACTCCCACGCAAATCCTATCAACACACACACACACACACACACACACACTCCTTCTTACCAGATCTAAGAAAGGAAAGGTCATTTGGTGGGAGTTAGAGACTTTGGTTAGAAAACCCACATTAAAGAATTCACCCCTGCTGCAACAACAAGCCCATTAACAGTTTGCACCACCCAGAAACTCCTTAGCATATGGGAAACCCTAAGTAATAGTGTTAACTATTATTATACCACTGAAGGCATTGTGTCCAGCTGGGTTGTTCCATTAAGAAGTAACCGTATCAAGAAGACATTCCAGCCCATTCCAAGTCAAGTCCATTAAGTCTGATTCACACCAGGATGCTCTTCAGGCTTCATGTAGCCGCAGGCTGATGACACAGAAAAGTGAAGTAGGAAACAGAAAGATCACAGGTCTGTGGGTGCAAAGCCTCATGGGCTCCAAGGTGGGTAGAAGCATGGAAGGGCACTGATAGCCCACATTGGACTGCCCCTGGAGGCAAATACAGGGACTCAACAAAGTCCCAGTGAGGAGGCAAGTGAAGTGGCAGTGAGAGAGGGAGGTTCCCGTTACTACTTATAAGAAGGCCACATCCCCGCCCCCCTGAGAGGCATCATCAGGCTGTCACTTGATTGATAAGTTGGATTCCATCTCTACACTTTCATACATATTCAAGTTGACATGAAATCTAACTGCCACAGGCATACAAGCCTATATATCTCGTGTAGTGGGTAGAGTGACTGAGAACACTATTGTTTAAAATTAGGAGTTTTAGGGTTGAATCTTTAGCTCTACCCACTTACAACCCCCATCTAAATCTCAGTGTCCTTATTTGTCAAATGAGAATAACTGTTTCTACTTCAAAGCATCAGTGTGAGGATGAATAAACTATATGATATACTTTGTAAAGTGATTAGTGGAGTGGCTGGCTGTAAAATGGGTGGTGGGGGGG
>NW_022111327.1:12477040-12487828 GCF_000313985.2 Echinops telfairi | reverse complement strand
CCCTCCCTCACCCTCCCTCCCTCATGAATCCTTGACACTTTATAAATTATTATTATTATTTTGTCATATCTTACACTGTCCGACGTCTCCCTTCACCCACTTTTCTGTTGTCTGTCCACCAGGGAGGAGGTTATATATCAATCCATGTAATCGGTTCCCCCTTTCCACCCCACCTTCCCTCCACCCTCCCAGTATCGCAACTCGCACCACTGGTCCTGAGGGGTTCATCGGTCCTGGATTCCCTGTGTCTCGAGTAACTATCTGTACCAGTGTACATCCTCTGGTCTAGCCAAATTTGTAAGGTAGAATCGGGATCATGATAGTGGGGGGTGTAGGAAGCATTTAAGAACTAGAGGAAAGTTGTATGTTTCATCGTTGCTACACTGCACCCTGATTGGCTCGTCTCCTCCCTGTGACCCTTCTGTAAGGGGATGTCCTATTACCTACAGATGGGCTTTGGGTCCCCAATTTGCACTCCTCCTCATTTACAATGTGATATTTTTGTTCTTTAATGCCTGATAGCTGATCCCTTCAACACTTCGTGGTCACACAGGCTGGTGTGCTTTTTCCATGTGGGCTTTGTTGCTTCTGAGCTGGATGGCCACTTGTTTAGCTTCAAGCCTTTAAGACCCCAGACGCCATATCTATCTTTTGATAGCCCAACATCCAGCTATCAAAAGATCTCTTTTGAAAGCCAATCTGGAGAACAAACAGATGAGTTGCAAAGTAAAACTTGCTAGGATGTGGTGGAAATAACACAAGCAAGTCCTGTTGGTACTATTTTAAAGAAGAGCAAGGCATCTGTGCAAAAAGGCTTTGTGGATGGCCACCCTTTGTTCCGGTAGGGCGGGAGGAGAGAAGGAAATTGATATTCAAAGGTGAAGTGTATTCTCTCTCAACGTATGGGGTCCAAAACCTTGAGCATTGGCTTATCCAATGATAAATGAAACCCAGTTAGCTTACGCCATTCAACAAGCAAATTGCCCCCAAATCCAAACCAGAACTGCTTGTTTTCAGCATAGGGAATGTCCTTTCTCATCGGGAGTTCCATGTAGAGTCGTGTTTCCCAAAGTCGCTGGACCAATGTTGCACTGGGGGTGGCAGATGGCTGCAAAAGCAGACATCTACACATTATTCTGGATTATGGGCTTTAGTACAGAAGTTTCTTAACTGTCGGGAGAGGGGCACTCATTTTTTTCTGTAAAGGGGGCAGTAGGCTGAATAAGTTTGGGAGCCTGCTTCCAGGATTTAATTTATATCTTGTTATAATTTAATGATGTAAACTCAGCACTAAGCAACTCAAGTAGCTCTAAGGAGCCTTTTCATCTTCGTAATCAGACAATCTCTCCCCTCCCAATATTTCCTGCACCCAGTTATCTGAAGTCCCTTTGTTGGAAAGTGCTGGAGATCCTTAAGGTAAACTGATAAATAAGAGTTTTGCTGAATTCCTGAATTACAATGTGAAGTTTCAAAACACAGCTAACAAAGCCCTGTTTTTACCCTGCAGTGTCCCAGCAAAGTCTTTTTGACGCATCAAAGCCAGTTTTTAAAGTTAAAGTTTATCTTTTTTGTTACAGGTGCCCTAGGCAAGTATGTAATCATAACTGAGGGAACCCCCAACTGTCACTAATCCCTCCATTATGCTGCCAAATCCTATGTCCTCCTAGCAAAAAGTGTTTTTCGGTTTTTTAAAGCTTAGGCCTGCCTCAAGTTGAGAGCAGACAAAGAGGAAAAAAATATTTGGGACTTGTGAGAGAATATGCTTTAAAAGGGGCTTGGAAGGATCCAGCCAAACTCAGCTCAGCCTGTACAATGAGTTTTTGACTTAGGGTGCACTGGTCACTCCGATAATTTCCCCATCCCTCTTCTCAACCATTCCTCCCAACTGTATGTTCTTCACTGTCTTTTGCTTTCTTCCCACCTTCCCACCTTCCCTGGGTTCTTTATTGACAATATTAAGCACGCTTATCAAGTTATCACTCTAGAGGTCTGTAGCATCTTTTTTCTTACTATTTCTCTTCATAGTTTTTCCTTTCTTTTCTTTTTTTTTAAGCCAATAAACATCCTAGACCTGAACTGAGCTCCTTTTCAAAGGACATTAACCATTTCATGCCACAGAAGGGCTTTTTCCTCAAAGACCATTGGAATGAGCTCAGGAGTAGTCTATTGCAGCTTCTCCCAAATGTCCCTCAAATAGATAGTATGACTACTTGGATATGATCATGAAACTGTGAATTTCAAATCAAAGGAGTATAGAGTTTATTACTTTGAGATGTCAAGACTGATGCAGCAGCTTCAAATGGAAAAGCCAAACAATGATCAAACCAGGAAGATAACTCTAGTTTACATAAGTCACATGGGAGACATAGATCCCGCGGCTTAAGCAGACGGAGGGGATAGAAAGAGGACTAGAAATATGAGAGGGAAGAGAAAGAAATATAAATATCAGTCATTACATATGTGTTATGTTCAGGGTCATTTAATATAATCCCCACACCATGGGTAATACTTAGCTGCAGCGATTTTGCACCAGCAAGTTCCAACCAACCATGTATAGTAGGAGACACAGCAATGTGTCAGTACTCATATTCTGTTGTTGTTGGGTGGCTTCAAGTGAACGATGACTCACAGGGTCCTATGTGACAGTGGAACTGCCTCCGACGGGTTGTTATTGGCTGCAATCTTTGCGATCAGAGCACTAGGTCTTTTTTCTTGCAGAGCCACTGGTAAATTCAAACTCCTGCTGATGTTTTGGTCAACAGCCCAACATTTAACCATGGAACCACAGAGACTCCTTGCCCATGTAGTATCAGTTATCAACTACTTTGAATAACATCTTGAGCTTCACCAAGCCTACCATAGGTATTAATCCTACAAAGAAATTATTTTGGTCTACGGTTAACTAAAGAATTAAAACTACTTTAGAGGAGTGAATAGACAGCAAGTGGTAGAGCTTTCTATGAATGGTCTCCTTTAGTACTTCACTTATTATTAGCTTTTATGTAGTATTATTCGGATCATACAGAGGGGAGAAGATTCAGGCTCAGAGAAATCAAGTAGATTATCCAGGCTGCACAGGTTCAAGGACAAGAGCTCCAATTCAAGTCCAGATCTGAGAGATCCATTCTGCTCATTGTATCACATACGGCTTGTGAAGGGCTTTGTCCTAAATTCACCACTAATTCAGGCATATATCCATAGGTAACATTTTCCAGCTTCCTGTTTTTATATTGCTAATCTTGGGGATCTCTATGTTTTCTTCTAGCCACAATCATCTATGTAAATGTTAAAGTTCATGTCCTTGATAAAGGAGTCAACAAGCATTTGGGTATATTCTAGTTTGTCAACAAGCATTTGGGTATATTCAGATGGAGAGTACACCCATTACATGGTCAGTCACATTATCTTCCTTGCAAGTTCTTTTCCGCTGTTAAACAGAATGGATAGCTCAACAACTCTGGAAGGTTACATTCTAAGCGTGGCCTTGTAAGAGTGGGGAGTATTGAGGGTATATTGATTTGGGTCTATCTTTATAACTCACCAGAACTAACTTTCACCACTGACTGGAAGAGACTCATGCTTTTACCTACTCAAAAGAAAGGTAACCCAAAAGAATTCTCAAATTATAGAACAGTATCATAGATCCTGGAGGCAAGGTAAATTTTTCTGCAGATCATCCAACAATGGTTGCAGCAGTAAAGTGAGAAGGAGCTGCTAGAGGTTCAGCCTGGATTCAGAAGAGGGAGTGGAATAAGGGATATCATTGCTGATGTCAGATGGATCTTGACTGAAAGCAGAGCATACCAGAAAGATGTTTACTTGTACTTTATTGACTATGCCAAGACATTTAACTGTGTGGATCCTAACAAACTATGGATAACTTAGAGGAGAATGGGAATGCCAGAACACTTGATTGTGTTTCTGAGGAACTTGGACATGGCTCAAGAGAAGTTGTGCAACCTGAACAAGGGAATACTTCATGGTTTGAAATCAGGAAAGCTATTCAATCTGTATGCTGAGGAAATCATCAAAGAAGCTGGCTTATATGAAGAAGAATGTGGCATAAGGATTGGAGGAAGGGTTATTAACAACTTAAGGTATGCAAGTGACGCAACCTGGCTTGCTGAAAGTGAGGAGGACTTGAGACACTTGCAGATGAAGATCAAGGATAGCAACCTTCAGTATGGATTACAATTCAAGGTAAGGAAGGCCCAAATCCTTACAACTGGACCAATTAATAACATCAAGATAAATGGAGAAAAGGTTGAAGTTGTCAAGGATTTGGTCTCCCTTTGGATCCACAATCAGTGCTCATGGAAACAGCAGTCAAGAGATCAAAAGATGCGTTGCACTAAGGGAATCTGCTGCACCGGATCTGTGTAGAGTATTGAGGCACAAGGATATTACTTAGAGCACTCAGGTGCTCCTGACCCAACCCATGATATATTCAATTGCCTCATATGCACGTGAAAGTTGGACATTGAATAAAGAAGACCAAAGAAGAATCAATGCATTTGAACTGTGGTGCTGTAGAAGAATGCTAAGAGTACCATGGACTACCCAAAGAACAAACAAATCTATCTTGGAAGAAGTATGGTCAGAGTGCTCCTTAGAGGCAAGGCTGGTGAGATTTCATCATATGTACTTTGGATATGTTGTCAGGAGAGACCAGTCCCTGGAGAAGGACACCATGTTTGGTAAAGTAGAGGGGCAGCCAGGGAGGGAAAGGCCCCAAAGGATATAGATTCACACAGTGGCTGCAACAATAGGCTCAAGCATAGGGACAACTGTGAGGATGGGACCAGCCAGGGCAGTGTTTTATTCTAATGTGCCTAAGGTCGCTGTGGGTTAGAACAACAGCATGGCAATAACAACAACTTTTATAACTGAAATTCAAAAGATGCCAGAGAATTTTCTGACTTCAGTGTGTATAGAGCCCAGCATTGCTTCTAACATATGCTCTCATTCCTTTGCCTGGCAACCACATTCTGAGAAGTGATGTGCTACTGCACCGTGGAGACTACTTAAGCAATCAACATCAGAAGACCTGGGTTCCAGTCGTGGCTCTACCATTTCCTATGAAGCAGAAGCTTGGACAAAAAAGTTCACTTCTATTTCCTAATCTCTGAAATGGATATGACACCTTTCTTGCCTGCTTCATAGAAATGTTTGGGGAATCAAATAACTAATTGTGGTAGTTACGTAATTGCGTGTCAACTTGCAGATACATAAAAGTGTAAGAGTGGTATTCACCTTGTCATTCAGGTCACAGCCTGATGGTGCTTCCTTGTGGGCATGGTCTTCTCATAAAGAGGGCCCTGGGAACCTCCCCTTCTCTTTCTACCTTCACCTTCCTGCTGGCTGACCCTGATTGCGGCCAGAGCCACCGTCCTTGTATCCACAGAACTTTGCTCCCACTGGGCTGTGATCTTCCTGCATGTAACTCTGTGAGTCTGAAGAGGGACTTATGGACTAGTATCGTACTAATGGAATTGAGTTGGACTAGGCTGGGATGTTTCCTTGATACGTAATCACTTCTTGATATAAAGCTCTTTCTTACACATATATGAGTATCACTGAATCTGTGTCTCTAGTCAACCAGGCCTAAGAGAATAATGATGTCAGAGTGCTTTTCAAGCTATATTTTCTTTTAGAAATACAATTTACATCAATATTTGACTGCTTACAAAATTCCCTTAGTTCACAGAATGTTAGCCCTGAAATGGGCCTTAGAGATCTACTTCAGTGGTGAGAACAACATTTTATAAGTTAAAATCACTATTGCGATTAAAATCTTATGTGAGGAACAATAAATTAAAGATAGACACAGGAATTGGCTCTTCTGGTTGAAGCAAAGGTGGCTATCCTCAGTCCCTGCTCTACTCCTGCTCAGAAAACGAGGTTTTCAGCCAGTTTGAAAAATACTTATCTAATCCATGCCCTCATGTTCAGATGGGAATCCTGAGACTCAATGAAGGAAAGAGACTCGCCTTATCTACAACTTCAAGATAAACAAAGAAAGTGCTTTCATAAATATTATCTTACCTACTCATTCCCATGGAGTTGACTCAGACTCACAGTGACCCTATAGAATTTCCCACACATAGTTGCCAAGGGTGTGCCTTACGGGAGGGAGAGCTGGGACTAGACTGCACACAAATTCCACACACAATAGCAATATTATTGTCTTGTACAGTGGCAAATTGAATCAGGAGATGGATGAGAATACTGCATTGGACATTAAAGTGTTTGAACTGGGACAAGGACACTTTAAGTAGGTTGTTTTGATTCACATATAAAGATATAATAATACTTGACCTTCAAAATATTTTAGCCGAAACAAAATATTGTCAAATAGCTAGTCCTATAAACGTCTTCTTCAACTCCATCTCCCCTTTCCCAAGCTTTACCTAATCCCAAACCCCAGTTGTGTCAAAGTGGCAAGCCAAACTTATTTAAGCCAGTTTTAGACTTCATTAATTTTTCTCTGAACTTACTTTATCACGGTGACACAAGTACATGGTAACAAATCATGACACACATTAGAATTTATAATGAAAAGCAAAACTCCCTCCCCCCTCCCAGTCCATGCGACAGAAGTTATTTTAAGTTTCTGTTATTCTTGGATTCAATCAAGGCCAATGTCAAGGTAGATGGCATCATTCTATGCATTACGAACTTGAATAAGAGAGAAAGGCTGAGAAACATGTGTCACCAGCTACATGTGCCATACGTAGTGTTCTTCTCGTTTACATCTCTCTGGGCCCACAAGACTGCGGTCCTTGAGAAGATGAAGATAAGACTCCCTATAAGACCCAAATTAAAGTCCCACTTTTATTCTTGGGAAGTAACTACCAAACAGATCAGTGCAGAGGGATCCTGATCAGATGGAAAATACAAGTTGTCCAAGATTGTACAGTTAGTATTTCCGGAAGAAACTAGAATACAAGTCCAAACAGTCTGACTCCAGAGCCATGCTCTTCATCACTACAGTTAATGGTTCTAAAACTACAAATCATAGCGCCTTTCACTGATGGCATAGTGGTTATGCATTGGGCTGCTAACTGAAAGGTCAGCAGTTCAAAACCACCAGCCACTCCTCTGGAGGAAAGTGGGGCTTTCTACTCCCATAAAGGGATTCAATCTCAGAAACTCCGGGGGCAGTCCTGCCCTGTCCTTTAAGGTCGCTAGCAAAAGGCATCATAGCAATAGTATTATGGCAGTGAGGAAGGACAGGAAGAGGTGCCACATAGTAGATGATCAGTATATATTAGTTCTCAAAATTCAGATAACCATAAGGCAGGGAGGTACCGAAAGGAGAACAGCGGAACTCTGTTAAATTAGCCACAGAATCTCATATTGAGAGGCAAACATGCATTCTTGATCATTTTCCTCACTTCTCACTCTCTCTAGCATCCTCCGCCCACCCTTGAAAGTCATCCAATTTGATGTTCAAGTCCGTGCACTGGAGTTGGCTGCCTTCCTGCCATAGGACTCCATCCAAACAAACCTACACCCACACGACCCATGTGTCTACTCCCTACGGTATCTCATTATAGGCCATGCTGATGATCCAAACAGAATGGGAAAATTATGTTTGGGGCAAAGACGATAGGCCTGCATACACTTGGCTAGGGCAAAAAGAGTGAATGTTGCTTCCTATTCTCTCAGGATATACGCCTTCTGTAATAAGTTGTATTTGTGTTACACTTCTTCCTCTCCAAAGACCTTTTGCAGATGTCATCACATGCAATCCTCACAGCTAGACAGACTGTGCATCCAAGAAGTGCTCAATGTCACCTAGTATGTGCCAGGCCTTGTGGTCGGCATGGAGGTAACGTATGAAGGTCACGCCACTCATCCGTCCAGTCTCAACACAAACGCCCCTTTTGCAGAGAGGATTTCTGTTTGGGGGCTTTGTTTTGTTTGTTTGTTTTCTCTCAGTGTATCCTGCTGGCATTCTTCACATGACTTATCAGAGTTTCATTACAGAATTATTTGTTTAGTGTCTGGATTTCCCCATTTGGACTACTGTAACCTTGAAGAGGGCAGAGACTTTGTCTTGTTCTCCACTGAACCTTCTCCAATCCCGACATAGCATGGACTCCTCCCACAGTCTGGTAAAGGGAAATAAACAAGTACCCACATAAGCGTCATCAATGATTGTTGATGACTTGGAAGAAGTCTGTTGTTTAGAGTAGGGGGTCTAACAGCAGAAGGAACCAGTTGTATTTCTATGTGTCAGTAAAAAACTTTCCTGATGGAGTTATACTGGAGCTGAATCTCTGATATATGTGGATAAAGATAAGCAAATACTCCACCAACAAGGGAGCAACGCATACAGTGGTTGAGCACATAAGAACTGCAAGTATTCTGGTACTTTCTGAAGCTCCTGAAAGTGAAGCAAAGTTGGTGAGATGAGCCTGATGTAAGCCAGAGCTAGGTTAAGCAGGAGGTCCTTGAATGCTATGCTACTGAATTTGAACTTCATTCCACTGACAATAATAATAGCTACAATTTATTATTATTATTTCTTAATCATTTTATTGGGGCTCATACAATTCATCACAATACATACATCAATTGTGTAAAGCACACTTACACATTTGTTGCCCTCATCATTCTCAAAATTGGCTTTCCTCTTGGGTTCCTGGAATTAGCTCATTTTCCTTCCCCCCCTTCCGCCCCCCTCATGAACCCTTAATAATTTATAAATTATTATTATATCTATCTTACACTGCCTGGAATCTCCCTTCACCCACCCTTCTGTTGCCCATCCCTCAGAGAGGAGGTTATATGTAGATCCTTGTGATCGATTCCCCACTGTCACTGCTGGTCCTGAGGGGTTCATCTGCCCTAGATTCCCCGCATTTCCAGTTCCCATCTGTACTGCTGTGCATCCTCTGGTCTGACCAGGTTTGCAAGGTAGAATTGGGGTCTTGGTAGTTGAGGGGAGGAGGCGTTTAAGAACTAGAGGAAGGTTGTGGATTTCATTATTGCTATACTGAACCCTTAGTGACTCATCTCCTCCCCACTACCCCTCTGCAAGGTTATGACCAGTTGTCTACAGATGGACATTGGGTCCCTATCACGCACCACCCTCATTCATGATTATATGATTTTTTTTCCTCCCCCACCTTTGGTGCTTGAAGCCTGGTCCCTTTGGCCCTTCATGATCACACATGTTGGTGTGCTGCTTCCATGTGGGCTTTGTTGCTTCTGGGCTAGATGGCCACTTGTTTACTTTCAAGCCTTTAAGTCTCCAGATGCTATAGGTCTTGATAGCCGGGCACCATCAGCCTTCTTCACCACACTTACTTATGCACACATTTGTCTTCAGCGTTTATGGGGGGGAGGTGGTCACACGATGATGGTTTTTGTTCTTTGGTGTCTGATACCTGATCCCTTCAACACCTCGTGTTCACACAGGCTTGTGTGCTTTTTCTCTGTGGGCTTTGTTGTTTCTGAGCTAGATGGCCGCTTGTTTGCCTACAAGCCTTTGCTACAATTTATTATTAACTTTGAGCTAAGTTACATAGATTTCCCTTCGTTTCATTCTTTGTTAATGCAAAAATTAAACATGTACAATATTCAGGAGAATGGTATCATGAACTCCCATGCATTCATCACCCAGCCTCAATTGCTGTCAGCTTGGGTCAATCTTCCTGGCTATCTATAGTTGCATTTAAATTTAACTGAGAGGAATTACTGAAACCCAAATGAAGGCTGAACATGATAGTGGTACAAGAGGAAAGCAAAAGGAAATAGAGTAAAGAACTAGGAGGAAAAAGGCATTTATAGAGGTCTAAATACAGGCATGTATCTATGTAAATATATTTATATATGTTGACGGGGAAATAGATCTATGTGCACATATTTGTAGGTTTACTATTAAGGTAGCAGATGAACATTGTGCCTCTACTCAAGTATTCCCTCAATTCAAGAACACTTTGTTCTATTAAACTGGCATTCTATGATACTCACCTTCACGACACCACTGAAGACAAAGCGGGTACAAAAGCAAATGTGAAGAAAGCCGATGGTGCCCGGCTATCAAAAGATATAGCGTCCGGGGTCTTAAAAGGCTTGAAGATAAACAAGCGGGCATCTAGCTGAGAAGCAACAAAGTCCACATGTAAGAAGCACCCCAGCCTGCATGATCACCAGGTGTCAATAGCATCAGGTACCAGGCACCAAAGAACAAAAAAATCATATCATTGTGAATGAGGGGAAGTGTGGAGTGGAGACCCAAAGCCCATCTTTAGGCAACTAGACATGCTCTGGTCACAGGGAGGTGAGCCAGTCAGGATGCAGTATAGCACCGATGAAACATACAACTTTCCTTTAGTTCTTTAATGCTCCACCCACTATCATGATCCCAACTCTACCTTACAAATCCGGCTAGACCAGAGGATGTACACTGATACATATAAGAACTGGAAACACAGGGAATCCAGGGCAGATAAACCCCTTAGGACCAATAATGAGAGTAGCGATACCTGGAGGGGAAGGGGAAGGTGGGGTAGAAAGGGGGGACTGATCACAATTCTGTACATATAACCCCCTCCCTGGGGGACAGACAACAGAAAAGTGGGTCAAGGGAGACATTGGATATTGTAAGACATGACAAAATAATAGTAATTTATAAATTATCAAGGGTTCGTGAGAGAGGAGGGGCAGGGAGGGAGGGGAAAATGAACTGATACTAAGGGCTCAAGTAGAAAGAAACTGTTTTGAGGATGATGTGGCAATAAATGTACAAATGTCTTTCACACAATGGCTGGCTGG
>NW_022111327.1:12467429-12476940 GCF_000313985.2 Echinops telfairi | reverse complement strand
GGGGAGCGGGGAGGGAGGGGGAAAATGCCGAGCCAATACCAAGGGCTCAAGCAGAAAGCAAATATTTTGAGGATGATGGCAGCAAATGTACAAAAGTGCTTGACACAATGGCTGGCTGGCTGGCTGGCTGGCTGGATGGATGGCTGGATGGCTGGGTGGCTGGCTGGCTGGCTGGCTGGATCGTGATGAGTTGTATGAGGCCCCACCCAATAAAACGATTAAAAAATTTTTACCCTCAAACTTAGTGGCGTGAAACAACCGTTTTATTATGCCCCTATGATTCTGTGAGCCAGGACTGTGGGCCGGGCTTTAATGGGCAATTATTCTACTCTGGGCTTTAATGGACAGCTTTCAGCACGGACTGAGGCCACTTAGCTGATGGATCGGCTGGTCTGTGTGGTACTTGAGTGAGTGGCTGGAGCCCTAGAGTCTTTCAAAATCACTGAGCAAAAGGAAGTACACATAGCATAGCTTCTGGCCACAGGCCATTTACTTCTTTGGATCCTTCTATTCAAGGCTAAGAAGATGATGCTTAGTTCCCAGGGGACTCACATTGGCCATCTGCTGTAACCTCTTTCATCTCTTGGAGTGTTGCAGTAAGGGACAGGGGGCCTTCATATGTGACCTATTTGTCATTACCATCACTCCTCTTCCTCCAACCTGGAAGTCTTTTCTATTTGGGGGATTGGAGGTGGTAAGGGAGGTGGAAGAAAGACCCATTCTCTTCTGTACAGAGTGCCCAAGCCCAAAGTCAGTGATGTGTTGGTAAATGTTTAAAAACCAGGTCTCCGGAACAAAAAAGCCCCACTTTGTAGCCCTTGCTGATGTTCATGATACTCCCACCATGACTAATTTCATGTCAACAACAAGCATGAATCCTACAGTTGGGGAGAAAGAAATGTGCACAATCAGTTTCTGAGAGTCAGTTAGAAGTAAACATGTGAAAAGATGCTCAACATCATTAATCAAAAGGAAATGCAAACCAAGACCACAAGGAGATACCACTTCTCACCCACAAGGGTGGCTACTATCAACAAAGTGGAGAATAGCAAGGGCCATTGAAGATGTGGAGAGCATGGAAACCTTACATGCTGCTGGTGGGAATCTAAGATGTGGAAGACAGTCTAGAAATGCTTTAGAAAGTCATACTTAGAATTATCATTTGACCCAGCCATTCCAGGTATATACATAAGACGTTTGAAAACATATTCACCCCAAAACTTATATACAAATGTCCATAGAAACATTATTCACAATATCTAAATAGTAGAATCAGGCCCAGTGTTCATCAACTGAAGGATGTTTAAACACAATGTGATATATCTATTCATTAGAATATTATTCAGCCACCAAAATGAATGAAGTAATAGTATTTGCTGCAACATAGATACACCTTGGAGACAGCATGTTAAGTGAACGAGGCTGGAAACCAAAAGCCACAAGTTTTATGATTCAACTTATGTGAAATATCCGGAATAGGCAAAGTCATAACAAAGATTGATTACTGGTTGCCATGGGCTGAGAGGAAGGGAGAATGGAGAATGACTCATACGGGTATGGAGTTTCGGAGATAATTAGCATGTTGTGTAATTAGGTAACAGTGATGGCCTTAGAACCTTGTGAATATATTAAAACTCACTGGATAGGATAATTCAAAAGTATAAAGTATAGTCTATATCAATTATATCTGAATAAATCCTTTTAAAAAATTTAACATTTAGTACAATGGACCATGCAGATATCAGCCTCTATAATTGTAAGGACATAAGACCTACATGGTGCCCAGCTGCCATCACTCACTGCAATGCAAAGAATCGTCCTGAATAGAGTGAGATATACAAACATGTGGAACAAAACCCCAAAGCATAAAAGAGACCAGGCTTACTGGTCAGACTGGTGATGCCCTAAGACCATGGCCCTTAGTCACCCTTCAGGTCTGGAACCGAACTCACGTTCATGTAAGAATAATTAACCATTTAAGATAAGAAGGGCATCATTTACCCAACGACAAAGTGCAGAGGGTGAGGAAAGAAGGAGGGATGGAAAGAGGAACCACAGGGAGGAAGTGGGATAGGTGATGTTCCAACGAGGGCATTGGAATGCATGAGATGCAGCAGAACGTGTATGAGCTGAATATAAAACTCATGATCCACCTGATGAACTTTCACCTAATTCACAATAAAAAGGGTTTGTAAAAGACTTGAGATTTCCCAGACTTTGGTTTAAGCAACTACCATGTTGATAGAAAGAAATTCATATGTGGATACCTTCCTTAAAACTATATTTCTTTTTTTTCAAAGTGCCAGTTGATGTGGACTCAAGAGCATCACTATCGGAAGACCTTGTTCTTTCACGAAGGGAATAAAAACCAAAGTCTGGAAAATTTCATTGCTTATGCTTTATGAGGCGTGTCACAAGAGAATGTAGAAATAAGGATTCAATCGAATGGGAAGGGAGTGGACGTCTGGAAGGCAAAAAGCTAGTAATAACTCAAGTATATTTTCCAACACCTCTCTGTCTACTTATCTATTCTCCTACTACCTTAATTCTGAATCTCAAACTAGCCCAAGACTATTGGTTGGACACAAGCATGTTTGTTTAATGTGAACGATAGTCAATTTCTGACTTGCCTCATATCATATTTTTTATCAAAGACCATCACATGAAATGAATAACATCATGTTTTCTGTAATACTACTGCTGGTTCCATCAAGAACTTGGACTAGATGATGATGTAACTGGGAGAAGATTATACTCATGCTCCACCTTTCCATTCCCCACTCTCCCTTTCCTTTATCTCTTCCTCAATTCTAGAATCTGGATATATTTTAATAGAAATGAACTGATAGACTTTTTCAAACCAAAGCATAGAGTTTTACATTTTGCACATTTGAAACTCCTTTGTTTAAGAGATCATCATATATAGTATGCCCAAATATAGCTATATTTATTTATTGTTGGAAAACCTTGAAGAAAATTCCACGTAGTCTATCATTGCAAAGTACAAGGAAATCAGTGATATATATATAAACACACACACACACACACACACACACACACACATAGCAAATCACAAAGGAAACAGCATAAAGACTACCCTGGCTGAAGGTTATAAATAGACCGAGGCCTTGTCTTACTTAACTCTTCTGGTCATGGGAAGGTTTTTAAGCACTTGGGTTGACTTCTTTCCTTAAAAAGGGAAAAACAAGGCAAATTTAAATTTTACTTTAATGTTAATTTTACAACATTAGCATTCTACAAGGATTCCATTTTCTCTAGGGCTATTTGAATTTTAAATGGAGACAACTGTTTACCGTTCTTCATCTCTCTGGCTATGGAAAATGGTTTGGGGGAGCATCCATTCGAGTTGTGGGGATGGGATGGGCAATCATTCAAAGGTCTTCAAGGCAGCTGCCAATCCATTTCTACAAATGGCTGTTCTTGACCCTGACCATTGCCAAGTGTGGCTCTCAAGCAATGTGAAATGATGGCATCGTTCCTCTTTACTGGTGGGCTTTCAAAAGTAGTTATTTAAATAGCCTGGGAATCATCTGTCTGGATTAAATTGGGAAACTGTGCTGTAAGGATAAAATGTTTCCAGCTTCTAACGGATGTTTGTTTACAACAGTATTCAAACACACCACTACTTATTTAAACAGAAGTTGGATGCTGCCATCTGCTGGTTCTGGGACAGCACTCAGCTGAAACGGAAAAACCTTCCTGCCAGCGTCACAGCAGAAAAACAAACAAAACAAAAAGAATAGCTACAGCAAAAGCCTGAAGGCATGAACGCCATTTTTTGGTTTCTTTTTTTTCCTGCTGTGGGTAAAGTAGTCACTTTCAAAAAAGTACCAGATAGAAAAATGTAGATGAACCACAAACTCAAATTTTTTTTTTTTGCTTTTAAAAATACTTTTATTGGGGACTCTTGCATCTCTTATCACAATCCATACATTCCTCCAGTGTGTCAAGCACATTTGCACATATGCTGCCATCATCATTTTCAAAGCACTCTTCCCACTTGAGCCGATACGAGCTCCCCATTTCTTTCCCCTCCCTCCCCTACCCACCCTCCCTCCCAAACCCTTGATAAGTTATATATTATTGCTCCCATATCTTACATCGTCCTCTATCGTACCTCACCAACCTTTCTGTTATTTGTCCCCCTAAGAGGAGATTCTAGGTTGGTCCTTGTGATCAAGTCCCTCTTTCTCCCCCCACTGTCTCCTAATCCTCCTGGTATCTCTACTCTCCTTGTTGGCCCTGAGGGCTTTATCTACTCTGGATTCCTTGTATTGTGGGCTCTTATCAGTAGCAGTGTGCATGCTCTGGCCTAATCTGATTTGTAAGGCAGAATTGAGGTCATGATAGTGGGGGGAAGGAAGTACCAAAGAACTGGAGGAAAGGTGTGTGTTTCATTGGTGCTATACTGCACCCTGACTGGCTCATCTCTTCCCTGTGACTCCTCTGTGAAGGGATTCCCAATTATCTACAGATGGGCATTGGGTCTCCATTCCATACCCCCCACCCCATTCACCTTGGGAATGGTTTTATTCTGGGTCTTAGATGCCTGATACCTGATCCCATCGACACCTCATGATCACACAGACTGTGTGCTTCTTCCATGTGGGCTTTGTTGCTTCTGAGCTAGATGGCCGCTTGTTTATCTTCAAGCCTTTAAGACCCCAGACACTATATCTTTTGATATCCGGGCACCATCACCTTTTTTCACATTTGCTTATACACCCATTTTGTCCTCACCGATCATGTCGGGAAGGTGAGCATCACAGAATGCCGGATTGTTAGAAAATAGCTCAAGCAGCAGGTATATCATAGCCCTTACCTCTTAGGAAATTTAAGATCAGGCATGGGGACGGCACTGAGATTGTTGTAGACCCAACTAAGGAGGTCACCTAAATCCAGTTTTATATGGATGGCAAAGTAGTAAAGGGTAAAAAAACAAAACAAAACAAAAACCCTCACTGCCACTTGGTGGCTGCTAACACCACCCACCCACCTCCTCTCTCTCTCTCACACACACACCACATACATCCTTCCATCTATTCTGACTGCCCACCCTCCACCTGCACTTTCTAACCATGTTGATCCTCTCTGCAACTGGGTTGGAAAGTAGAAGGCAGTTTCATGTTTTTGAAGAAACCTCTGAATCCTATTATCTTCACAAATATAAGATGAGAAAGTCATTTTTGACTATTTTAAATTAATCTTTATAAAGAAACTCCTATGAGCAGTTAAGGAAGATGGTTGTAGTTGGGTGATTTGTGTTCTTTTATTTTGTTTCAGCTGTAAGTTGAAACATTCGCAGAATTCGGGGTGTGGCGCATCTCAGAACAGGTCTTGAGCAGGTGAATCATGGCATTTTGTGAATATATGTGGACTGCACCACTCTTCAATCTTTGCCTCTTGGATTATTATGCTATTTTACCCTTACTTTGCTACATTTCTATAGATAAGTCGAATGATTCATGTTTAGAAGGGGATGAGAAAAAAACTCTTAAGATTTGATTCCACTCCTGTAAACAAAAAAATAAAAACAGAAGTGGCAGATGTTAAAAACGAAAAACCTATTGCCATTGATTCTGACTCACGATGACCCTATAGAACAGAGTAGAATCGCCCCTGTAGGTTTCTGAGACTGTCTGTCATTATGCAAATAGAAAGCCTCACCCTTTCCCCCTCATAGTGTATGGTGGGTTTGAACTTCCGGTCCTTTGGAAGAAGAGGGAATTTGGTATAGGGGGTATGAAGTGAAAAGATCAAAACAGAGAGGGAGATGGGGGTAGGCTCTATAATTTCACTTTGTCTTGGGTAGACGTTTCAGTTGTCCACGAAGGAGCAGTACACTCTATTCAAGGGGATCTCAAACTTTAGTGTACGTCAGAATTATCTGAAGGGTTTGTTAAAACAGATGCCTAGAACCCAAACTTGAGTTTCTGGTTCAGTAAGTCTGAGATGAGACAGAATTTGCAAGTTCCTGTTGAAGTTGATCTGCAGACCCAAAGCAAAAAAAACAAACTGCTATCTAGTTGATGCTGGATCACAGCAACCCTATAGGACAGGGTTGACCTACTTCTGTGAGTTTCTGAGACTGTAACTCTTTATGGGAGTAGAAAGCCCCATCTTTCCTCCAGAGTAGCTGGTGGTTTCAAACTGCTGACCTTTCAGGATCACAGTCCAATATATAACCACTATTATCACCAGGGCTCCTCCCATACTTTAAAATCAATTTTTGCTACCTGAGGCAAAAAAAATTATCCAGTCAGCTTATTTTCTGGTCATTTTTCTGTCAAAGAGCTAAGTAAAAAGTGTAGGGGTGGTATTAAACTTGCCAATCAAGTCATCGCCTGATGTGCTGCCTTATGGCCTTCTGAGAAGGAGTGCCCCGATAACCTTCCCTTATCTCTGCCTTGGCCTTCCTACAGGTTGACCCGGATTACTGCCAGAACCCTGTGATCCCTCCACCACCATTGGATCCACAGGATTTTGTACCCACTGAATTGTGATATTCCTGCATTCTGCATTATTTATGAGTGCATGAGTAGTACACTGTTGCATGGAGTAGTAACAGACTTATGGAATTGAGCCGGACTGGGCCGTTTTCTTGATACATGAGGAGATAACCCACCACCCCCCCCAAAAAAAATCTGGAATTGCATTGGGCAGAGCTTTCATAGTATGCAGTTTTCTCTCTAGGCAAGCATTGCATTATTGCACCCTGTTGCATTGCCTAGGAAAGCTCTCTGGTCAGTGAATTTTTTTGTAAAAGCAGTTTAGCTCAAACCTTGTTTTTTGGGATGGCCAATTTAAGAGAATAGCATGCAGCTATGAAATTGTTTCCTCGAGAAAAACGCCACAAAAACTGTTGTGATGTTGAACACAGCTTACAAGGGCAGTGCTATGGGGAAAACCTCACTGCACAAGTGGTTTTCTTGTTTTAAAAAAGGTGAAATGTCGATTGATGACAAACTTCGTTCTGGACATCCATCAACTTCCCGAACAGATGAAAATGTCGACTCTGAAATTGTAGTTAATTCCACCTGGTCACACTGTTAATCAAGCTATGTAGAGGTTCTGAAAAGATTGCATGACAGTGTGGACAAAAAGGGCCTTATTTTTGCCAGGTGAGGGACTGGTTTCGCCAACACAATGGACCTGTTCACGCAGCCATCTGTGCCCGTTTTGGGCAAAAAAACAGCATACCTCTCTTGCCCCGTGCAACTGAATCACCTGACCTTGCTTTTTGTTTCTGAGAATGAAGAGGGCCATGAAAGGGCAGCAATTTCACAGGTGAAGAAAAAAAAGCGGGTGGTGCTGTCAGCCATACAAAACAGATGAGTGAAAAATGTTAACAAGAATGGAATCACAGATTTGACAAATGTATTAAGTGTAATGGAGAGGACTTTCAAGGTGTTAAGGTTGTTTTTTAAAAAAAAATTTAAATACATAGCTTTGAAAAATAAATTGGTTCTTGGGAGTATCCTCTTGTATAATTACTTCATATAAATCTCTTGTTACCCATGTATGAGTGTCACCTGATTTGTTTCTCTGGTCAACCCAGCCTAGCAGATAGATTTTGTGTTAACTTGACTGGGTCATGTTTCTCAGTAGTTTGGCACTTGAGGCCTCCCCCAGTAATGTGGCCTAACATAAACTGCTCCATGATGGGATCTGCTATGGGATGATTAAGGTGCAGTGCAACCCTTAGATAATCGCCTTGGTGATGTTTCCTCAGGGGTGTGGCCTACTTCACATATATAAGTACACACTGCGGAGAATTTCCTCACTTCTTGCTGTTCTGAATCCTACCATCTGGCTTATTGATCTCCAGTACTTTGGACTTGAGCCAACAGCCTGCCATACTGCCTGCCAAGCCTGGGAACCACCAGTCTGCCATCTGCATCCATGGTCTTCCTGCTACCTGGTTCATCAGCCACAGCAGCTACTTGAATCAGGAAAAGCCTCCAGCGTAACATCTGACCCATTGACATGTACCAGACAACTGTGTAGGCCACTGTCTTGATAAAAATTTCTGCCTATCTGTATATATAGCTATAGATAATCTGAGATATATATACATAAAATAACTTGTTTTGCCTCTTTACAAAACCCAGCCTTGCACAGTCCCCTTATACATTCCAAGAGGGAGATAGAGAAAACAGTGATTAATACAGCTTATTTAATATATGAATGAGTATATCTATTCCATTGCCTGTCAATGAGGATTTAAAAGAAAACAAGTCTTATATTCTGGAAGTAGGAATATCAAATGATATCTTTCTGTGCAAGTTTTTATACATGTAACATTCTAATACTTGAAAAAAAGTACTATCTGATCAGGCAATTCTACTTCTAGAAATTTACCATAAGGAACAAGTTGGAAATGCATTGCAATATTTAGGTATACACATGCTCATCATGTATGTATGATTCATAAAAATTAGAAGTGGAAATAGTTTGAATGTCTAGCAATTGATAATTGGATAAATGTTTTTCTGTGGAAGCAATTTTATAACAAGAAAATTAAGTATGAAAAGTGATATTAAAGATGCGTATTGTGTATACGTGTAATCTTTTTTAAGTTGTTCTGTGTTTTTTAAATTGCTACAATGATTTTCATGATCAGAAAAACCATTATTGCTCCAAATTACTTGAGCCAAATTTCAATAGGAAACTGAATTCATGTACACTGTCGTCCATGTTCAAGTTTAGGACTTTGCAGTAAAGCTACAGCAAAGTCCACAGATCTTCAGTCAAACTGATCATTTTGGCTCCTCTACACAATGTTACTGATAAGGCAGTCATTGTTGTCTATTAATTTGGTTCAAAAAGCAATAGTAAAAATGAGACAGAGTCTAAACTAACTTGTCCTATATCTATATACCATATTCCTTGTAAAAATAACCATTACATGTTAAGGTACACCATTTTCTGCATTTTACAAGAAACTTGGTGGGGATACAGTTGAAGTAAATATTTTAAGTTTGATAATCTGTCTGTACCAGGATCACTATTATTGTGGACTCCAAGAATTAATGGTCAGGAAGAATTGCATGTCTTTAAACTTTTATTTATTCAATGTGTACATAACATGAAATGCCACAACTTATAATTCCTATAATTTGACGCTAATAGTAAAAACATAAATTCACAAAAAGTATAAACACCTGGTTACAAATGTAGCATTTTAATAGCCATGGGGTAAAATGCCATCTAACCGACTTTTGAGACATGAATATTTAGCCATAAAAATACTAATCAACTACCTCTTTCTATTTATAAAACTGAGTCTACTTAGGATTCATGTGTGAATTTTGCAGCTTAAGGTACACATTAAGCCAAAGGAATAAATTCCACAATATTGAAAAGGACATTATATTCTGAAAACAACTTTTTTTTGTTTAATCTTTCCTTGTTGCTTACATTCTTGTTCTTTTATACATACAAATATGAACTTTTTTTCACTTATGTGAACACTTAGTTTGGAAAGATT
>NW_022111327.1:12433021-12467110 GCF_000313985.2 Echinops telfairi | reverse complement strand
TGAACTTTTTTCACTTATGTGAACACTTAGTTTGGAAAGATTATTCATGTTAAAGCTTATTTAGGAAAAAATACAACGAACAGATCTATGAAAGGTTAGTAACATTGAAACAATATTGAAAGCGTATGCTTGCTCTTCATCAGATCTCAGAGCAGTATCTCTGTAAACTGAAACCCTTTGATTACTAAATGTTTGCTTCGGAACGGGAGGTCGATCTTGCTTTAATCTTGTCTTCAGGAATCTCAGTGAGTGGAAGCCACTCTGTCAATGAGAGGAACAGGGAGGGGGAGGGACAGCTGTAACTTCAGGCGATTATCTGTCTTACAAAATACTCCTTAAAGTGGTAACAATAAAAGACAGACAGGGTTGACTGGAGAAGATTGTGCGTAGGAAGAGGAAGAATGAAGAGTACTGTGAGTTTGAAGGGGATCACATAGAGCTCTTTTTGGTGATGCAAGAAACAGGAAATATTTTGTCTGATCTATGGTATACCACTGAGATCACTTCCTGGTTCTTAAAGACAAAATACTTAAAGAAAAAACAACAATGTTTCAATAACCATTGTTGAAACCCCCAAACCATCTGTAGACAATGGGGCATCACCTCACAGAAGGGTCCCAAGGAAGGGATAAGTCAACCAGGGTGAAGTATAGCACCGATGAAACAGACAAGATTGCTCTGGTTCCTTGAGGCTTCCTCGAGGCTTCCTCACCCCCCACTCTCATGACCCCAGTCTTGCCTTTCACTGCAGGCTAGACCAGAGCATATACACAGGTACAGACAAGAGCTCAGGACACACGGAATCCAGGTCAGGAACAGGAACAGAAATGGAAGTAGCAATACCCCTGGGTAGAGGGAAGGTAGAGAGAGGAGGGGGGAAGAAACCGCGGGGGAAGGGAGATAGCGGTAGGCGTAAGATGTGAAAATAACTAATTTATAATTTATCAAGGGGTCACGAGGGTGGGAGGGGGGAAGGGAGAGTAAAAATAGGAGCTGATACCAAGGGCTCAACTGGAAAGTAAATGTTTAGAAAATAATGATGACAACATATGTACAAATATACTCAATACAATTGATGTATGGATTATTATAAGAGCTGTTAAGGGCCCCCAATAAAATGATCTTACAAAAAAGAAGACCACACCCGCATAGTGGCACCAAACATCTTTGATTGAAGAGGCTGGGAATAAAGCATACTACTACCCCACTGAGTAAGTGGGTACATTTCCAGTCAGAGGAGGGTCTGGGTACTTCTTTGTAGGAAAGATCAAACGTTTCCACTATGTCTAGCGATCTGAGGATCTGCCTTCACCAAGTCTAGGGCTGAAGGACTAGAAATCAATGTTATCAGTCCACAATCATTTGAAATAGTAAATAAATAAAAACTCACTACCATTCAGTCAATGCCGATTCATAGAAACCCTATAGGTCAGGGTAGGACTGGCCTTTGCGTTTTTGAAACCATCCCTCTTTATGGAAGTCGAAAGCCTCGTCTTTCTCCTGCAGAGTGGCTGGTTTCAAACTACTGACCTTGCAGTTAACAGCTCAACATTTAACCTCTCTGCCACCAGTTTATAGATAGCCAAAGTCTGAACTTCCAGTTTTATCCTTGTACAGATTGCCACTGAGCCTACGTTCCCATCCTTACTGGCAAGAAATATTCTTTCAACACCACCCTAAATTCCAAATCAGAAACCACCTTGGTATTGCTCTGAGAGTTATTGTTCGTAGACTACTTTGTTCTGTCTTTGGTTTCCTTCCTTAGCTTTTCTACTGGACTAGTAGAAATCAATATATAGAGCTTAGGCGAACCCAGACAGTACTCATCACATTGGGATGTAGAACATACACTAATATTATGTTAATTAATTGCGTTGTCCTATGAATCTAACATCCTAAACACTCCAACCCAGAAAACCAAGGTCTGGAGATGTTTAGTTATATCTAAGGAATGTACATAACTGTGTCCTCTGTATGGCTTATTATGTATATGCATGCACATGCATGTGAATATGAGCACTCATATGTACGTACCCATATAATCACATCCACACATATCTGCATATATTCATATTCGTGAAACCACGTTATTTTTTTATTGTTGCAAATTAAATTGGTCATATTCTTTACCCAAAATGTCCTTTTTTTCCTAACACTTCCTAGTGATCTCATTTATCTTGATCAAGCTGGGGGCAATTCTTCTACATTTAATGCTATCTTTCCTATAACCAAAGCCAACAGGGGTCTACTATATCAAGTGCTTCCCCTCTCCCTCTCCTAATCATCCCTAGTCTCTGCATATTATCCAATCTTACTGTCTTATAACAAGGAGACCATATAATGTTTATTCAACATAATGTCCTCTAAATTCATGTAAGACATCAAAAGATGTTTTTGGACTCATCAGTATTCTTTATGCCTGCATAAGATTACATTGTATATATGTACTACATTTTCTCCATTCATCTGCTGATGGACACTTAGGGTCCCCTCCCCCCATTTTAGGAAACACTTAAGTTTTTTCCAATTGGTATTGTGAATGATGTTACCATGAATATATACTTCAAAGAATATAAGTGTGCATATATCTATTGCCTTTTTCACTGAATCTCCACGGTATTTACATAGAAGTGGGATTGTTGGATCATAAGGTATTTCTATTTCTAGCTTTCCAGAATGCTTGTATTATTTTACATTCCAACCAGCAGTGAACAAGAGTTCCAATCTCCCATCTTAACCAGCATTTGAAGATTGCCTGCCCACGCCCCTGCCGCAATGTGTTGGCTGTCTTTTTACTCTTTTGAGCAAATATTTTGATGAACACAATTACATAATTTTTAGAATGTCCTAGTTATCTAATTTGTCTTATATTTACCTTGACTCGACAGTAATGGATTTAATGAGTATTCCTATAACTATTTTGGACAACATTAGGCATTCCACTCTGTAGAGACTAAAAGTGGATTAATGATTGCGTTGGCTCAGGAAAGGGGAGAAATTTCATTTGTCTGATTACCTATTGCTTTAAAGTTGAATCTAACATATACCCTTTTGGGGTGAATCTGATAACTGTTGGTTGTAGTACACTTATTTGTTAGGAGTAAAGATGTACTTTGCATTTTAAGAATCTGTCCATTTAAAAAAAGGGGAAAAAAAGAATCTGTCCATTAAGCATACCGGTTCAGGAAAAACAACTTGACAGCCACTAACTAGATGAGCACCTTTGGGCCAGTCTACTTAATCACGCTGGATCACATTCTTACTGACTATTAAGTGAAGGATGGATATTCAAGAATCTTCCAAGATTCCTTATCGTAGTATTAAGATTCCAATTATGGAATACGGGAGGATTTGTGCATTACTTTAAAGCCTCTAGACAAGTTTTGCCACTGCTTAAATGCCAAAGCAATTGGACCATTAGTTTAAGTATGATTTTGCCTGTAGAAAGATGTGAGACTGCTTCTGTACAGCTATACAGCCTTGGAAACCTTATGGAGCAATTCTGTCATCCAGGGTTGCTCCATGGATGAGGGGATGAGCAGAAGAATTGATGCATTTGAATTATGGCGTTGGTGAAGAATTTTGAAAGTACTATGGACCGCCATCAGGACAAAGAAATCTATCTTGGAAGAAGTACAACCAGAATGGTACTGAGAATCAGTGGATGGTGGCACTTGGTCTCGGGTGCTTTAGACATATTATCAAAAAGAGACCAATCACTGGAGGTGGACATCATGCTTGTTAAAGGGGAGGGACAGCGAAAAAGAGGACGGCCTTCGAGTGACCCGTGGCTGCAACAGTGGGCTCACACCTAAGAACAATTTTGAGGATGGTGCACAACCAGGAATATACACACACCTGTACTTATCCATACACATATAGGCATATGTGTGTGTGTGACCATACACTTCCTTTATTTTGGAAAATTGTACCTTAATGAAATTGCGACCCCAAAATAGCCAGGGCACATAAATATGTAGGGATTAATACAAAAGCCAGTTTGATTATCCAACATAATTTGCATTCAGCCGTTTTGCAAAAGTCTGCTACATACAGAGCCTTTTGAACGGCTGCTAGTGGTCCAGGTTCTCACTTTGTCTTATTACCTTAGCTTTTCATGTAAATAAATACGATAGAAGGCCAAAATTAGCACCTCGATAACTCATGGCGAACTGTTTACTACCAGACACACATGTTCACTGCCATCAAGTGGATACTGGCTCAAAGGGCAGAGGAGAACTGCCCCTTTGGGTTTTGGAGGCTGTAAATCTTTCACAGAAGTAGAAAGCCCAGTCTTTCTCCAGAGGAGGGGCTGGTGGTTTCAAACTGCAGACCTTGAGGTTAGCAGCCCAATGAATAACCAGAGCCTCATTTTTCTCCCATAGAGTGTCTGGTGGGTTCAAACCACTGACCTTGTGAATATCAGCTCAGTGCACAGCCCATTATACCACCAGAGCTCCTTTATTAAAAAGCAAAAGGTTTTAATGGTAACACTGAAATTGAGAAAAAAAGTCTTCGTGCTATTGATTTCTTCAGGGTGATAATTCTTCCACACTTAATTTAAGCAAACTGAGTAGAACATCACGCCATTCATATTTACCACAGAAAAATGATGCATGAAAAAAAAATCTTAAACCTATACTCAAGCCAAGCAATTTTACTTACGAATTTTCTTGTTCTGCATTAGGATTGTTTACCGAAATTGTTCAGTTAGATTCTAGAGGACCCTGGTGGAAGCTTTATTTCTTAATTTTGTTGCCTTTTTCTCCCTCAAAAGAATCAAGTCTGGCTCATCTCCTCCCCGAGACCCCTCTGCAAGGGGATCTCCAGTGGCCTACTCATGGGCTTTGGGTCTCCACTCTGCACTCCTCCAATCAGGGTGTGATGTAACAACGATGAGAAATACATCTTTCCTCTAATTCCTAAATGTTTCCTCCCCGCTCCCACTACCATGACTCGAATTCGACCTTGCAAGTCTGGCTAGACCAGAGGATGTACACTGGTACAGATAGGAACTGAAAATACAGGGAATCCAGGGCGGATGAGCCCTACAGGACCAATGGTGTGAGTGGCGAAACAGGGAGGGTGGAGGGAGAGTCGTAGGAAGGAGGGAACCGATTACAAGGGACTATATGTGACCTCCTCCCTGGGGGACGGACAACAGAAAAGTGGGTGAGGGGAGACATCGGACAGGGCAAGATATGACAAAATAACAATTTATAAACTATCAAGGGCTCATGAGGGAGGGGGGGAGCGAGGGGAAAAATGAGGACCTAATGTCGGAGGTTTAAGTGGAGAGAAAACGTCTTGAGAATGAAATACAAATGCACTTTACACAATTGATGTGTGCATGGATTGTGATGAGTTGTATGAGCCCCTAATAAAATGTTTAAAAAAAAAAAGAAAGAAAGCAACAACAACAACACATAGGATGTAAGGAGGATGTAGAAAGAGTGTTGTTATGTGGCTGTACGGCACCTGATATCATGATACAAATATGCATAAATTATTGAGTAGAAAATTGATTTGCTCTGTAAACTTTTACCCAAATTGCAATAAAATGTTGAATGGAAAACTTGAAAAAAAAACCCCAAAAACAAAACAAACAAAAAAAGAATCAAGTCAGCGATTTGTATAGCTGTCTGTCCTGAACTTACCTTTAACCTCTGAAATAATTTTCATCAGCAGTTTGATCATATCCCCATGTTATCTAAATGAGAAAGTTGAAACAAATCATGCATTAGCCTTCCTTACCCAGCACGAAGAGTGTATTGTCCACATTTAAAATGGACTCAACCTTTTCAGTGCCAATACTCTCTTAGTTTGATCCTAAGTCACATATTCAGTTTCTGAATTTTCTTTCCTATTCTCCAGTGCCATTTATGCAATATGAAGAGACGTGCCCTCTTGGCATAGTGGGTTAAGAAAAGCAATGGGCAGCAGATTGAAACCACCAGCAACTCTGCAGGCGAAGGACAAGGCTTCTGCTCCCGTAAAGAAGCCCACAGAGGCAGTTCTACTCTGTTCTACGGGGCTGCTATGAACTGAAATCGACTTGATGGCAGTGGGTAAGATTCTTAGATATGAGGAAGTCATTCTAATCCCATTGTTTTACAAATTAAAATTAAGATCGAGGAAGGGGGAGGTGACTTGCTCAAGGTCGGATAGCTAGTAAAGGGAGGAGTTAAGAAGGGCAGCCAAGTCTATGAGACCCAGTTCAGAAATACATCATATTTCATTTAAGCTAGCTTGTCTTTCCCCATTGGTAAACAGGAAGAATTATAAAAATTTTTTAAAAAGCCCCTAAGAATAGAAATAAGTATTAAGTGTTTCATGTAGGAGCTGCATATACTCAATAAAGTATTTCATCTAAATGCTTATGTAAATAGACGTCCTATGTTAAATATAGAAGTCTCCAGAAATATAAACTTAATTTGTGTAATCAATATGTCTTATTTTATTCCTTAAAACTGGGTTACTTTCAATAAATAAACACTAAATGAAATAAACATAATAATAGTCTAAGTTTACAATGGTGTAAAACATGATTTTAAAACTATATGCAAGAAAATATTTTTTAAAGTGCAGGCTCTCAATTAAGTTTTATTTGCATCATTCTTTCTTGCTTTTGTCTAATATTCCCTTAAGAGCTAAATGATATGAGATAAAAATGAGACCTAATGGAAGAAAAGAGGGGATCTTTTACATGGCTGGAAACATATGAGAGTCATGTAGACATGTATGGCAAGCTATATGGCTTCTTCCTACTTTGATGTTGATAACTAGACTTTAAAACGTATTAAAGTAATCATCAGTTTAAGTCAATGCCCAAACTAACTCTTCAAAGAAACAAAAGCTGCAAAAGTAAAGACCATTCAAATGAACACAATACATAAAAGCTCATTGATAAAAAACCATAAAGTCAAACGTGTGGACATTTTACCCCTCTGCTCTTGTTCTGTTGATTCTCTCTGTAGGCCATCTGTCTCTGCAAACATTCCTCCCTTCTTTTTAGTACACAAGACCTAGAATTAATCATAAAATGTAACCATTTGAAAAGCAGGGCTTTACTTGGAAAGAAATAGTTCTTTAAGATCTACATCTTAAGCAATATTCTTCATTATACATAGTGAAACATCCAATTACAAACCAGACACAAGCAATGAAAATCCAGAGCAATATTTAAATAAATCCTTTCATTATCCCTGCAACAGTGATTCTCAGGGTAAGTGTGAATTAACTGACTGCATACCTAGCAAAGATCAGAGGTTAACCAAGCACACGGATACCATTTAATATGTTCTATATACATAATAATTCACACACTCATATTTTGGAGGTCATTTTTGTACAGCTGATTTCCAAAATTTAATACAGTTGTGGAAATTTACAAAAGTATTTGACTTGTCATTTATAATCCATGCAGTTACTGAGATATTCAAAGTAAAAATAAATGTTCAGTTACCTAAACAAGCACAATAAAACTATTTGTAGTTTTAAAAACTAGACCAATTTGCAAAACTATCTTAATTTCTCCACCTCCATTTGCTGGGGCAGACAGACCTTGTCTAACAGTTTTATAAGACGACACATATTCAGTGTATATATTCAATACAACATAGAACATATAGTCAGAGGTTAAGGTTGCATCTATGCAAAGAATAAGCATACTGTCCTAAGGACTGATTTGAGGCAAGCAGGTTTCAGATGTATGCTAAGGACTACCTGAGGAGCCCTTCATGGTGAGTATTACACATCGGGTTGCTAAACTACAGGGTCAGCAGTGTGAAAAACCTAACTGCTCCGCTGAGTAAAAATGGAGCTTTCTAGTCCAGAAAAGTTACAATCCCCGAAACCCACAGGAGAAGGTCTACCCTGTCCAATAGGGTTGCTATCTAAGTAGAAACCACTCCGTAGCAATGAGTTTGAACTTGAGAAGGACTCTCTGAGGTTGCTCTTGATGAAGGAAACACAGGAGGGAAACAGACATTCCTCACCCGCTATTTGCTATTATGTTATCAATTTAGCAGACTTTAAGTGCTTAGCTATTAGCTGAACTGTTGGCAGTTCAAATCCACCCAGAAGGGCCTGGAAAGAAAGACTTGGCAAATTACTTCTGAATAATCACCGCCACTGGAAATTAAGGAGCACAGTTCTACTCTGAAACACACGGGGTCGTCCTGAGTCAGAATCAATGCTACAGCAACTCATTTGGGTATTTTATTTGCTAGTTAACTCTCCCTGAGTCCAAATCTTGGGGTTTGTAAAGGCTATAGAAAAAAGCCAGTGCTTGCCGAAGCATAAGGCCAAAGTAATCTGGGACACACTGGGAAACTGCATGACATCAGTAAGTTAGAAGACATTGATGTCCTTTATATTTTACCTTCATTCTATGAGTACCTTTGTCTTATGCAAATGCTGTAATCGCAAATGCATGTTTACCGATTGAAAGAGGTACATTAAAAATGAGGAGCTGATATCAAGGGCTCGAGTAGAAAGAAAATGCTTTGAAAATGATGATGGCAACGTATGTACAAATGTGCTTGACACAATGGATGGATTGTGATAAGAGCTGTAAGAGCCCCAATAGAATGATTAAGAAACAGATACATAAGGCATGACTTTAAATTTTTATAAATTACTCAACATAATGTATTAATTACTCGCTATATTTTTACCTGTCAATTTCGTGTGGTATGAATTTTCCTCTTGGTAAGTATCTTTGGTATTTCCCTGGTTGCTCATAATTTGCTGAGCGGATATAAGATCTCTCCGAAAATTCTTGGTATCTATCTAATCTGTCACCAGCTCTCTCATAGTTAACAAATTCTCTCTCATTTTGGTCATATACTCTCTGTGGGTAGCCACAATCTCTCTCTGAATAGCTACAAAGGGTCTCAGAGCAGCCATAATAGCTCAACGATTCATCAGGATATCTCCCTAAGTAGCTAGAGTATCTCATGAATTCACCAGGATATCTCTCTGCATTTCTAGGCTGGCTCAACAAAGCACCAGGATATCTCTCTGAGAAGCTACGACGATAGAGCATTATCTCATCACGACAGCTCACCAATTCATCATAGCATTTCTCTGAAAGGTCACGGTATGCCTCTGAAAGGTCACAATATTTCTCTAAACGGCTACCACGGCTAATAAAAGGCTCACGAGATCGCCTTGACCGGCCATGAGATCGCCTTGACCGGCCATGAGATCGCCTTGACCGGCCATGAGATCGCCTTGACGGGCCATGAGATCGCCTTGGCGGGCCATGAGATCGCCTTGACCGGCCACGTGATCTCGCAGACTTGTCGCGAGATCTCTCAGACTTGTTGCGAGATCTCTCGGACTTGTGGCCGGACCGCTCCGACTCATCACAAGATCGCTTGTATTTGTCATGACCTCTCTCAGAGTTGTTACGAGATTTCTCGGTCTTATCTCGAGGCCTCCCAGACCGCCCATGAGATCTCTTGGAACAGCCTTGAGATTTCCCTGATTGGCCATGAGATCTCTCTGACTTGTCACGAGATTCCCCAAAATGGCTATGAGATTTTGTTGACTGGTTTCCAAATTTCCCTGAGTGACCTCTAGCCCTCTCTAAGTGGTGACGATCTCTTTTCGATTTGCCTTGAGCTTTTGATTTTCCTTCTGACCGATGCTTGTTCTCCACGGATTGGCCTGTGATCTTTGATTGAGACTTACAATCAGCATCCCAAGAGTCCTGCAAAGAACCCCACACATATTCATTAGGATTTCCTTTAGTCATAATAATACTTAATCAAGACAGTTTCTGTAAGCAAGTGCTTTTAGAATTCTACAACCCTTGTTTAACATGCTAAATTGTTTTCCGAAGGAATTTGCATAATAGTTCTGAAGTCTGTAGTCTTGGGAAAAAAGAATATTATGCACATCCAACATGAATCAAATAAAAATTAAGGAAACTCAGTTGCGTTGCTAACTTGAACACATGCCTAATTCATCTTCTACCTACTATTTTTCTTGCTCTGTATTTTATCCAAAGAGATGACGGACTAACTATTTTAAGGAGAGACAAAATAGTCGATAATATTTTGTAGCACAAAATCCTTAGGATGAAAGGAAAGAGTTCAAAATCATTATGTTTCAGCTTTCCCTGTTCCATACTCATTGAAAAAGCACTCTATCTCTTCAATATAAGTTCAAATTAGTTAACTCCGATAGAAAGGCCAAACAGAGGAGGGGACAATGAGCTGAAGGAAGCAGAAGACTGGCTGCATGCGTGGGCTTCAGTGAAGTGGCTTAGAGCTCTTCTGTCCATGGTTTTGTAGCTGCGACCAAATGATTAAAGGGGACCATGCTGGTAAGGGTTGTGAAACATTAAGAAGGGATCGCTCTTTTGTGCCATTCCCCGGGATATGAGAGAGAAATCCCCTTAGAAGTACTTCTCCTTAGAAGTAACATGATCATCAAGAAAGAAGGGCCATCGGCACCACCAGAGACTATGAAAAAGAGCAGAGGATCAGTGCCCAGATCGGGATAGAGGTCAAGGAACCAAGTGTCTGAGAGGCTGAGGACCAGAGAGAAATAGCTACTGGCTGAGAAGAGGGAGCCCTGGTTGAGAAGAGGTGCTGCTGTGGACAAAAGCCTGTATTAATGTTTTCTGATCTTGACTTGTAGCAACCTGTTAACTTCCCTAATAAACACCCGTAATCATGAATAGGGAGAAAGGCGGGATTTTATACTCCTGTAAACAGTTACAGGCTCAGATTCATAGGGGAAGTTCTACCCTGTCCTAAAATTTGTCAGTATAATTTGTCAGTATAAACTTGATGGTAGTGACGTGAGAAATCATGATTATTACTTGTGAGTTAGTTCTGTGTAGCCATTGCAACAGATGATCAAACCCAGCAGAGAAGTAGAGTGAGTACGCTGGGAAGAATGGTTGGTGTCAGTGTAAAGAAAGAGAAAAGGTGGAGGCATGTCTGACCTCTGCCCTATAGCAATTGGCCATGAGGTGGTGTGGAGTTGATTTCCCCCTCTCCCTAGTGAAGCCAGAAGATGTCAGATGCACATTTCATGCTATTTCTTCCAAACTGTTCAAATAAACTGGCCTAGCAGTAACTAAGTCTTTTCACCTTTTTTACTCTTTAAACCCAAAGGGCAGTAGAGTGAATCATCCCAATGGGAACAATGGCACCTTTAACACATCTTTATGATACTATATAAATGTAAGTGGATAATCTCATATGGGCATGCTGAAAAATCAAGTTAGTAAACGTTGCTTTGGCAAACAAAACATACCTATAAATGGCATTGTGAATTTATAGTATAACACTACCAGAAGTTGAAGGTGACTGATGAAAAGCAAAAGAACTACTGAAATAAAGAATAGTATGTGCATGAACCTTTAATACAATTTAAAAATATGAAAATATTTTACTTTCTTTGTTATTTAAAAAGCCATAGTCACTCTCCTGCGTATCAACGGGAAATATTAGAAGGGAAAATGAGCAGCATGTACATGCCCTTGCTCTCCTAAGTGATTAGTTTGGGAGCGCGATGGGTCAGCAGCAAAGATGAACTGGAGACTTAACAATCCAAAAACCTTTCCCAAAGAGCCTGCAGTCCTTTGAAAAATGTCTATGTAAGAAATAATGGCATCAATGTAATTAACACAACACATTTCCTACCTTTAGGAAATGAAATGCACATTTGTTTTCTTTCCTTATTAAAAAAAGAGGTGGTGGTGGTGATGAAACAATCTTAAAAAGAATCATATTGAATAAATACAATCACATTCCACTGATATGAACAGATTAAATCTTTGGAACTACCAGGTATCTTATTAAATTTTTTAAAGTATGACAAAACATATAGATCTGCAATTGTTATTCAATATATTGGTGAAATAATTACACTTGAATTGAAATAATTATATTTCCTAAAGGCAAGGTAATTTTTTTCTATTAAGTTTTTCTACGATAGTCTCATCAGTACAAGAGTTTGGATGCTTTCAACTTCAAAATAAATTTTTCGGCATTTTCAGTTTATCCATTTCAGATTGTAATAAAAGTTAGCTGATTTTGCAATCATTATTAAAAATCTTATCCTGAAAGGACATCTTCTCCATCAAATCTTGTTATGTCCCCCAAAGGAAATGAATCAGTACATCTTCACATTATATAGCATATACTCTATTGGAATGAGTATTGCATCCTGAGTCGCATTAAACTTATCTCTTACTTCTCTCTTTTTAGCACTGTTCTGGTACCTTGCATGATGCCAGCAAACAGTAGGCATTTAACAAATATTTACTGAATCAATTTAAATAAATCTTCCAAATATTTGAAAATGCTTGTCTTCCACCTACTAAGATTAGCAAATTCATAGACCAAGTTTAAACAGTAGCACTAATGTCAACTTGTGAGTTTGAATATCCCAAAACACACCATCAATTCGGACTCATAGAGACCCTACGCAGAGGTTAAGGCTATGAATCTTTATGGGAAGAAATAGCCTCATTGTTCCCCTTATGAGTGGCTGGTGAGCAGTCCATTTTGTCCTTTGGTTAACAGTCCAATGTTTACCCTATGGCACCACCAGATCCCCGTGTGACTCTGGATAGCACCTCTCAAAGGTCTGTGATAGGATAATATCTCTAAGGCTATAATGAAGTCCAATTCACATAATATAATTCAAGTTTCTGCAACAACCACTAAAGCTAGTGATGAAAAATGTGAAGCATTCTACCAACTTCTTTGGTCTGAAAGAGATCAAATATGCATTGAGAGCTACAGGTGATAGGAGTTTGAAAATTGGAAACAAAGAGGAAGGGACAGTAATTGAAAAAGTTAAAAAGTTAAAAAAGTTGAAGAGAAAATTTCAAAGATCAGCTCAAGGAGACAAATTGAAAGTTTTATAAGGAAATGTGCAAAGATCTGGGGTTAAAAGGCAAAAGGGTAGTATACACTCAGGATTTCTCAAACTGAAATAACTATAATGTCAACTTAAAAACTCAGGCCTTGCGTTAAAATTTCAGGCTTTTTTTTTTTTTAATTTCAGGCTTTGAGTTAAAAAAAATGGAAGGATTCTGTTGAAGTTGATAATCAATAGGAAGACGGCAGAGGAACTGATGCATTTGAACTACGGTGGAGAACATGGGATATGCCATGGACTGCCAGAAGAACAAACAAACCGGTCTCAATGTACAAGCAGAGTGCTTCCTTAGAGGCAAAGATGGCTGGACTTCATGTCACGCACTTTGGACATGTTATCAGAAAAGACCAGTGTCTGGAAAAGGACATGAGGTTAGTAAAGAGTCAACGGAAAAAAAGATCTTCTCCGAGATATACTGACACAGTGGCTACAACAGTGGGCTCAAATATAGCAAGGATTGTGAGTTTGGTACAACACAAGCTTTCTGTTGTGTATAGGGTCATTACGAGTAGGAAACAACCCAATGGCACCTGATAATAATAAATTCAGGTCCAGTGACTTGCTCATCTATGCCAGTTTGAAGGTGATGGATTGGCACAACTACCATGTGTCCTATCCATTGGTTCCAGAATGTATATCATATCCTATATCATTGGACTTCTGGTTTGTAGAATTCGTTCACAAAGCTACTGAAAAGGTTTTTTATACTATACCTTAGGATGAAAGATTCTTACTGGGCCAATCATAACAACCAATCATCTATTTTGGCATCTTATAAATTAAATATTTCTAGCGGCAATTAAAGTAGCAAATATCTAATGTTTATTAAAAAAGTGACAAGGATAAAATCAGCTAACAAATTCTGAATCTAAGTTATGTTCAAGGCATCATAGGTGAACAAACAATTCCTGCTCTCAATAGATTTTAATTAATCAGGAATATTTAGAAATGTATTAAATTCAAGATATTTGTTTACTCAGTTACCTGCACGATGAAATATTGCTTGTTAAATCCAGAAGGATATTTTCCATCACCATTTTTTTCTTCAACATTGCGTCTTAATTTTGAGTTGCCTTTGAAAAATAATTATTTTTTTATTTTCAGTCAATAATTTCAATGTATCATTCAGAAGTATTATCTGTAATGTGAATTTTTAAAGCTATGCATTACATTTTGCAAAGTTTCACTATTTCATTACTGTGATACCATCTTTTGAGTGTCATTGTACTCCAGAAAAGTATGTGCTATACCTTTTCTTTTTGCATACCTAATGTTAGGCTTTGTATATACAATACCTCAAATTTCTTTTCCTATAGCACTAAAGTTGGGACATATTATCTGAAATTAACCTAAAGAACACTGGAATAGAATGTATTTATCATATGTATTTGATTGTATTGATTACCTAAGTACTTGCCTCAATTGTCTTGTTTCTTTTGGTGTAAAACAGCTTTAAAAACTATAAAAAAATATGGATCTCCCAACTATCAATGTTATGTTTGGTTAAGAACATGAGAATGGGTCCTTAATTTATTCTTTGCTGCCTTGCTCCCATAATAAGCCTCCTGTTCTAAGAACAGGATGAAAATCACTGTATGATTCAAACATGGGCTAATTATATCATGAAACTGGACATATAACTAGCAGAGGTTGAAAGTATGCCCAATTCCAAGATAGTCCCAACCTATTGGCTAGCAAATGCTTAAGACAGAGAGCCAATGCCATCGCTCACAATTTACATACTATTTGAAAGCCATAAATAGTTTTAAAAACAAATGAAACCACCATTATCTGAGTAGTTTTATTTCCCTTTCTACTTCAGAGCCACACGTGCGTACTGAATGAGCTCTTTGTTGCTCTCAAGCCGCAGTTTTCCGGCCCTGGGCTAGACCAGAAACAATTCAAATGAACAAGATGTTCCAAGTAATAGCGACTGGATCAGAAACTTGAACTCATGGATTTCTGAGGCTGTACACCTGTACCGGAGTAGAAACCTCTCTCCCAAGGAAATGGGTTAAAACTTACCTTGAGGTTGGTAACCCAACACATAGCCCACCGTATCACCAGGGCGCTAGGCTAATTATAGGGATCCTTAATTTCTAAAACAAACAAAGAAACCATCCCAAAAACAAACCCAAAGTCTCCACTGTGGCAATATGCAGAAAAGCAGCCAAATTCACTGCCATCAAGTTGATGCTGACTGACAGCAACCCCATAGCGCAGAGACAATGGCCTCTGTGGCTGAAAAGTTACTGTTCGTTTAGAAAAATCAGAAACAACTCGATGGCGATAGCATATCTGAGCCAAGTGATATGGGAGAAGGTAAAAACCCTCCACAGTGATTTAAAGTCCTGGAAAAAAGAATTTGTAAGTGTAACTTGGGGCCCTCCAAACCAATTATTTGATTTTCCATTGTTTCTTATGGGGAAAATATGTTCAGTTATCAAATAGTTCAGTGTTTGGACACAAATGTGGATTTAATTGAGTTCAACAACTGAAGTATCACTGTACAAAACAATTTTAGCTTGTAGGACTTCTTTTCTCAACCTACCCTTCAGTAGGGACATCATAATTTATACGTTTAAAAGGGTTTTGTCAATTAAAATAGCATATTGTTACACACCTATATAAATCCATTTCCCAGAAAAATAAAGCAAGCATTTGAATGTAAATTTACAATAGCATTGACAGTTCTTGATTTTTTCTTAGCAGTTACAAATATTTCAGTTCATTTTTTTCAACCAATGTGATTTTTAGTATATTTACCTTTCTGTAAGCCATCGCTGTGCTTACCTGATTCTGAATCAGATCTATTTCTTTCTGGGGTCTGCAGCCAACCGATTTCCTCATTGTCTATGTCACTCATCTGTTGAAGGATTATTATGTCATCTGTATTAGAAAGAGAATTTGAAAAGTCAAACAAGAACAATGGGTCTCAAGTGACTAATTTATGTTTTAGTCATCATGCATCAGAGTATTTTGGGGGGGAAAAGATATCCCTGAAAAGTTGATGATACTATGTTCATATGGAATTTGTAAGACTATAGTGAATTTCAAGCAGTACCAACATTTTCAGCATAGTTTCCTGAAACAGAAAAGAGAGAGAAAAAAGTTCTATTAAAAATGTATGGTAATTTCATTCAGGAAACAAAAAATGTTCAGATGAGAACATAAGGGGATGGAGAACTCAATTCATGGAATCTGAACAGCAAGAATGGAAATTATGCGAATGGTCACTCACGCGTTGGGAAGAATAGTGGCACCCCTGAGTAAATTTGAATGCTAGACACTTCGTTGCATTGACTTTCTTGAAAAGTAAGAAAGTAAACAGAAAAAACAGATTAACAGGAGATACCACAGAGGGGAAGTACCAAGTTTATTGTAGTCTTTGATCTTCCTCAGTAAGTACATCAAGAACACTTCTATTTCAGCACACAAAAGTGTTAATGGATCTTTGTCCAATCCTGATACTGAGTTCTGCATATAGTCCAGGTAATTGGATCATTTACTCAGCATATGGATTGAATAATCATGGGGATAGGATAAAACACTGACACACACTTTTCTTGATATTAATCTATTACTAATGTCCTTGTTCTGTTCAAATGACTGCTTCTTGGTCTATGTCCAGGTCCCCCATAGTCACAAAGAATTGTCCTCAAATCCCCCATTCTTTGCAATGTTATTTAAAATTTTTAAAGATGCTCAGTTGTGTGCATTTGCTTAGTCAGCAAAACACAAGTAAATGTCATTCTGAAATTTTCTGCTTAAAGCTAAGATTTATCTGACATCTGAAATTATATCCCTTATTCCACATCCTCATCTGAATCAGATTTGAATCCCTGGAAATTCCCTGTCCATGTACTTTTGCAACCATTATTGAATTAGCTCCAGCAAAATTTTACTTGTGTGATTATTAATGACATTGCTCAATAATTTCCACAATCGGTTAGGTCCTCTTTCGTTATGATGGGCACAAATACACGTGTCTTTGTATCAACTGGGCACTACCAGCAGTGCAGCCATTTGCTGACCAACACCTCACCCTGCACTTTGTCCACTCCTGGTGCCTTGCATTTGCCAATGTCTTCAGTGCAACTTGGACTTTGTCCTTCAATATTAGTTTAGCAGTTCTTGATCATATACTGCCTCATGAAATGGTTGAATGTCAGATATAGATACATCGATATAGATAGATATCGGTATATATATATTTGGGGGGGAGTTGGGGACTCTGAATTCCTTCCGTTTTAAAAATTGTATAATTAAATTAAACATTAATTTTGTTTCGTCTCACTCATGCCAATTCCCTAAATGTAATGTCACCTATCCCACATCCTTTCCATTCCTCCTTCTCAACTCTGTCCTTGGGGAAATGCTGTCCTTTTGATCTGAAATAGTAGGGTATTCCAACGTGGGCATAGCTCACTAGTGTTACCATTTCTTGTATACACTTGTCTATGCGTTGGCTGAAAATGGACAGATCTCCAGGTCTTTCTTCCCATGGAGCTGCCGGTGGTTTCCAACAGCCAACTTTGCCGAGAGTAGCTGAGCACTGAAACCCACTGTGCCCTGAGAGCTCCTTTCGACAACAGCTGAACTGCAATGAAAGCCAAAGTCTCCGAATTTGGGGCTTAATACACATTCCACCCTGGGAAATACCGGAACATTTTTTTATACTCTGCCACTCATAAGACCTAATTAGAAGCACCTCAGTCAGGGAACGGGGAGAAATGGGGTGGGAGGTACACACTAGGCACAATGAAGAAGAGGAAAGCATATAAGCTATTGATATTTTTTAGAAAATGAAACCGTCTGAGTGTAAATCGTTGATGACATGCTAAAATGCTGACTGATTCCAGGACAGAGAGATTCTGTAGGTTGATCTTCATTCAGTTCTCAGTAATTTCTCTCAGCCACATTGTCCAATGAGACAATACTAAACAATTTTTAAATGCTGTTTTGGCATTATAAAAGCTGTTTAAACTTGTAGAAATTTCAAAATATTTAAATAACAGGTTTTCTCAATTTCCAAATATTACTTGTATTTTCTTAGATGCCTCTCCAACTAGATTGCAAGTTGGTCATGACTTTCTGTGTTTTTTTTTTATGTCTATGTATATGAGAGGCATGACAAGCAATCTCAAGGAGACAGCAACAGGGCTGGCGGTTCAGTGGGGGGAAGGCATGGGAGGGGAGGAGGAGGGCAGGGGAATGGTAAGGCAATATTTCAGGGAAAGGGGAATAGCAAAGGACCTACAAGAGACGGGTGATGTTTGATGATGATGTTTGATCAAGTGAAATGCACCCAAGAGGTGAACAAAAATGTCTTTAAAATTTCCTACTCCCACTAACATGGGCAAACATGATGGTGGGGCATGAGGAAAGAAAAAAAAGAAATAGAGGAAATAACTAGGGAGTAAAAATTATATATATATATAGTTATATGTAAATATTTAAAGATGGGTATATTTATCTCTGCATGTATATATAAGTAGATACGATAAGTAAGCAGGTGAATTTTGGGCCTCTACTTAAATCCTACCTCAGTACAAAACCAGTTTGTTCCAATAATGTGACAATGTATGATATTCATCTTCCCGACATGATCTCTGAAGACAAAATGGGTGCATAAGCAACTATGGTGAAGAAAGTTGGTGGTGCCCAGCTATTAAAAGATACAGCATCTGGGGACTTAAAAGCTTGAAGTTAAGCAAGCAGCCATCTAGGAGGGAAGCAGCAAAGCCCACATGGAAGAAGCACACCAGCTTGTGTGATCATGAGGTGTCAACAGGATTAGGTATCAGAAGTTCAACAATAAGCAAACAAATTGATGTGAGGGAGCATGGACAAAGTGGAGACTCAGAGCCCACCAGTAAGATAACTGGACAGTCCCTCTCAGAAGCGCCATATAGAAGGGATGCTATATCCAGGGCACAGTAGAGCACTGCTGAAACTCACAACGATCCTCTAGTCCTTTAAAATGTCCTCCTCCCACTTGTATGGCCTTAGTTTTATCTCACTATTCTTGCTAGACCGGGGTTTATAAATTGGTACAATCAAGATCTTTTGATGCACTAAATTCAATACAGATGCAATGCTCAGAAACCCACAGGTCCTTATGGGCTATGAGTCAAAATAGACTCAATGGCAGTGAGTTGGTTTTTTTTAATGATGGAGATATTTATTATTTGAATACAAGTATGCCTTGTAGATATTGTGAGTTCAGTTCCAGACCAGTGCAGTTAACATAAACATTTCAATGGAGCCCGTGCCACATATTTTTTGTTTCTCAGTGCATAAAATGGTTTGTTTATGCTGTACTATTAAGTGTGAAAAAACAAAATGAAAATGTCTGAAATATTGTGAGAATTACTAAAATGTGACAGAGGCACCAAGTAAGCACATGTTGAAAGAAACGAGGTATGCCCGTGCAAGGGACTTCAAAAAAGTGTGTGGAATTCAGATAATGGAATCTTTCCACACACTTTTTGAAGCCCCTCCGTATTTTCACTTTTAGAAAAACATGGAGAAAGTTTACTTTCCAACAACATATCAAGAACACATATTTGTTCTAGAATAGGTATTTTGTCTTGTCTTCTAAAGGAAAGGACCCATTTTGAGTACTCAGCTGTTTGCCTTGTTCATCTTCTTCATGAAATCAAAACCTGGATTCTCATTTTCTATGATGAGATCAAGATACAGAAACGAGTTTAAAAGGATCCTTTCAAATCTGACTGTGGTTTTGCACACACACATTATCAACCCCCTACTAACCTACAACAGGCAACTAAATCTCGTTCCTCAGCCTAACCTTTCTCAAAGCAGATGTTCCTAACCCCTCCAAACTGATCATCTACTTGAATGTCCAGAAAAGCAGTTGCCATCATCAAGTTGATTTATGTGTCAGAGTAGAATGGTACTGCATAGGATTTTCAGTGGCTTATTTTTCAGATGTAGATCACCAGGTCTTCATTCTGAGACAACTTTCCGTGGTCTAGAATTTCCAGCTTTTCTGTTACCACTCACATACATTAGCCATTTGTACCACCCAGGAACTTAACTTAAACATGAGCACCTCCTAAATCCTTTGAACCTATTTTTCAAGTTACACTCAATCACCACCTTCCTCAGGCCCCTAGAGTCGGATAACCTATTGTACAAATTCCATGTTTCCCTAAATATTTTCCTATTTCTTCAAATTTATTACACCTCTAATATTTTATATCAGTTTTTTAAAAAAAGATAAAATTGTATTTAATAGTGTAATACTTTCTCCCCAATATCAGAAAAAATGTAAGAACGTGTATTCTTAGTACTCCTATTCAACATTATGAAAGGTCTAGCTAGGGATATTAAGCAAGTAAAAATAATAACAATATGCAGTATCCAGATTAAAAAGTGAAAATATCTTGATTATAACATGCCATGATTTTCTATACAGGATATCCTGAGGGTCTATACCCCACCCCCCAACTTAGAGTTGTTAAGTTCAGTAAGGGCACAGGATGAGTGAGATATATAAAAATCATTTCTAATTTTACACACCAGCAATGAACAATCTGTAAGTGAAATCAAGAAAGGAATTCCACCAAGACCATTCTATGGAGAAAGGATTTTTCCCCCCAATAATTTGTCCTGGGACAGCTGGAGATAGCTACATGCAAAAAATGATTTGTTTCCCCTACCATACACATCATATACAAATATTATCTCAAAAATGTATTAAAGACCTAAATGTAAGACCTAAAACTGAAGAATGCTTACAAGTAAGCATGTGTAGAAATATTCATCAGCAACAATTTCTTAGATATAGCACCAAAATCACAAGTAAGCAAAGGGAAAAAAGTAAAATTTTGTGTAAAAAGACAATGACCAGATAGGAGAAAAATATTTACAAAACCTTTCATTATTAATTGACTAGTGTACAAAATATGTAAAATTAACACTGGTGCAAAATTTGCAGGCAGTGCAACAGACCGGCAAGGGGAGCAAAGCAATGAAGTCCCCAAGCAACCCAAAAAAGACTTCGGGGGCAGGGCATGGTACCTGATCAGACTCAATCGGAACACACCTTCATAAAGATCAACAGATAGACCTGGAACTATTTATAGGATTTTATTTCCCCCCCATGTCTATCTATATAAGATAAGCAGGATAAACAAACCTGAGGAGACAATAACAGGACCGACCGTTCTAGGGGGACATGGGATGGGGGAGGTGGGGGAAGGGAAGGTGGTAGCCAACAAATCCAGGGACAAGGGGACAACAAGTGATCTAAAATTGATGGCAAGGAGGGTGTAAAATGCCTGGTGGGGTTTGGTCACAACGGAAGTATTAATTGTGATGAGTTTAAGAGCCCGCAATAAAATGATCTTTTTAAAAAAAAAATTAAAAGCCTTTGCAGCAAAGTGCCGTGGCCCTGCGTGTGTGAAGAGCAATGGTAACTTTACATTAATTCATCGTTCACTCCCATCTAGTAGATTCCGGCTCAGAGCAACCCTAGCAAACGAAGTTGAACTGTCCGGGTTTCTGACGCCATAACTCTTTTCGGAGGCAGAAAGCCCCATCTTTCTCGCGAGAAGTGGCCGGTCTGCTTTAACCGCCATTTTCAGTTTGCCGCTCAATTTCCAGTCCATTACACCACCAGGGTTCTGAGCATGAATTTGCATTCGTTCTCAGAAAAGCAAGGTATTGGTTAGAAAAGCGGCCATTTTCCCCCAGTCATATTTTCCCCCTCTCCAAATTTTTCCTCCCACTCCATTTCTGTTAGGTCCTTCCCCCTCTCCAAATCCTTCCTCCCACTCCATTCCTGTTGGGTTCGACGAGATAATTCACACAACACCGGGGTGGACAGGAAGGTGGGCCCAGAAAGGCACAGCACTTTGCAAGTAGTTTGGAGACGGGATGGGGTGGCGGTGGGGGAGGGGGGGGCAGGCGGGTGCTTAGAGCGGGAAGGCAAGGCACTTGGGCCCCGCCAGTGCTCTGTCTCCCCCAATGCGGGCTGTAAAACCTCCTGCTCAAGGCCAGAGGATCCAGAAAGATGCTTCCCAGGATTGCGGGACATACTTACCTAGAGAAAGTTCTAGAATACCCAAGTCAGGGGCCGCCGGCGCATTCTCAGGGCTGTTGAGGGTTGAAAGCGAAGCCATCTTCTCCAAGCAGCGACGCGGCAATGCGCGGCAATGCGGAGAGCTCGGCTTTTGAGGCGACTGTGAGAAACTTCCGGCTAATCGCATAGCCAATCACGGGGCTCGCCTTTTAGGCGGGAAGGATTTGGGGGGCGGTCTTAGTAAATCTCCATTCCCCAATCCAGGAAGTTGGCTCACCAAAAGACCCGAAGATACAAAGTCTCTAGTTCTCTCTCTCGTTTCTCTTCCGTAAGTTCTCGTCCCACGTGTGCACACCACTCTGGCGGCCATATTCTTTTGTGTGTGCATGGACTGGACCTGAGTTGTTGCTGTTCCAAAAGCTTCATTTGTAAAGCATTCGAAATAACAATGATAAACCGTTAGGAAAACCCGTTGTCTTTTGCAAAGAAAACTAGCGAGAAGACTGGCGTTATTTCCCATGCTGCTATTCTCCGTCAAAGAGAGCTGGGTTCACGCCGGTTCGGGGTGGAATGGAGGCCCGCGCTCTCACTCGTTGCAGCAGGTCGGGAACAACTCCTAGGACAGCCCCTCGGCCTCTGAGACCCGACAGACTTAGGAGAGTAGGAAGCACCATCTTTCTCTCGAAGAGCGCCTAGACATTTTCAAACTGCTGGGGGGGGTTTCTTTTCCAGGTTGCAGCCCAACACACGCCCACGATGCCACCAGGGTTCCTCACAATCTATCATTTCGGTTGAACTAGGGTGGTAAGACAAAAAGTATTGCCACACTATCGTGGAGACCTTTATTAAGAAAAAAAAAAATCAAAATACAAAGCTATTTTTTCCTCAACAAATCCTCGATCTAGGTCTACAGACTTGTGAAGGCAGTGTTTTCCATCTCTCTAAATCTTGCTCCCAACATTCTTGCCTCTGATTTATACCACATCAAAAAGATAGTTTGGCATCCTCCACAGATTCAAATAGTTTTCCTTTCAATGTTTTTTGAATTTGGGGAACACAGAGTAAGCCTGAAGGGGCAAGCCCTGGGTTGTTGGGGGGAAGGAGTAAGGTTTCCCACAGAACACCCCTTGCTCCTCTCGAAGCATGGGAAGAAACGCCTCCCTTTTCGGGAGCAACTTTCCTGGCCTGTTCTCACCAATGCCCTTTTCCATTTCTGAAGACTTCTTCCTAGTAAGGCCCTGTGATCACCGTGTGTCCGTCAACACGGTGACAATGGTCACTTGGGAATCCCGGAAAGCAGGCGCCATAACCTGGAGGCTGCAAGCTGATCTCTCTCTGCTTTTGCATTTAAGTAGCCCAGCATAGCCCCTCCAAAGCCATACTTTTGACCATATCTTGTGTTTGTTTGTTTAAACAGGGGAGAGCACGAACGCAGTCCCCCACTACCACAAACTACGTAGTCGAGTTTCCCACATTTGGGGAAATCGCAGGGGTCAGCACATCCCGAGTGCAATGGATAAGCCTCGCCCTGGGTAAACCACCTTTTTTGATCATGGTATCTCCCCTGCCAGGTCAGTATTGTTTGTTTTTAACATACGCGAACGAAACTGAAAATAGCCCTCGAGGCGTAGTGGATGATGCAATCGGCTTTGAATCTTAACGTCTCTGTTTCAAACCCCCAGGCAATCCGCGGGAGAAAAATGAGACTTCCTGTTCTTGAAAAAAAATGCAGTCCCAGAAAGCCGTGGGGGCGGTTCTACGCTGTTCTACTGGGTAGCTAGAAGCCAGCATGGGCTCGATGGCACGAAGCTACAGTTTTAATTAAACTAACACTTGATCGTTGAGAGAGCCTGTCTGCAGCCATCCACTTCTCAGAGAAATGTCTAAACATTTCCAGTAAGAAATGGTACTCCATGAATAAAGCAACGAATTTAGCTCACCAATCGCCTCCGTGGTTGCCCTGCAATATTACAATTCATTCGGCATACAATTGAATGGTTTCAGTATTTATACATTACCACAAAACCAAACCCCTTGCCACCAAGTGAATTCGGACTCATAACAACAGAGTACAAATGCCCCATAAGGTTTTCAAGGTTGTAATCTTAATGCAAGAAAACGATCACGTATTTCTCCCTAACACTGACTGGTGGGTTTGATCCCAGGTCCTTTTAGTTAACAACTGAGTGCTTTAGTGACTGTACCACCAGAACTCGTCACTTAATCACATGGAATATGAAATAATTATGTATTCTAGAGCAGAGATGGAATATTTTCACGGCTTCAGGAATTTTTTTTTCTGCGACAGACGCTGGGTGTCTTTATTCTTCAGATGGCTTTACCTTCCCCATAGCTCCAGGTAAGACTGAGAGCAGACCACGGCCCGGCCCTCTCGCCAGTGTGTGATCGGGTCCCAGAGGAGAAGCAGGCAGGACGATGGCAGAGTCTGATGGGGTGGGGTGGAGGGTGGGGGACGCTTCTGTTGGGTCAAGCAAAGGGTACCCCACATGATGGAGTCCTTGGGGTGGTCGACCGAGAGGTGAGGGGGAACCTTGTGCTTAAGATAACCTGCTGGGGCGGGGCACCAATTAGGGGTGGGGTGCAGGAGCCTCGGGTTGTACTCGGACACTGCTGGCAGAGGGGGAAGGGGAAGAGGGACGGAGCAGCTCAGAGGAGGGCACAGAAGAACTACTTCTTCCGGAAGGGGTTCTCCGAAGTGGGCACGGGGGTAATGAGGGGGTCCTCACAGGCGTGGGCATCACAGTACGTCATCAGGTCTGCGGCCGCCATGGACACCTTTAACTGGCACAAACTGGCTTCAGTTTTCAGCTGCTCCACCATTTTCTGGGCTTGCCCGATGCGCTTAGTGCTGTGCACAGGGGTCTGCCCTTTCGTCCTGCGTCCAATCGACGGGCGGTGTCGGCGGCAGCCCTGGCGTGTAGGGTCAGTCGCTTCAGGAATATTCTTAAGTGAACCTGACTTATGCTTGTTAAGTTGGAAGTACGTGGAAGAATGCAATCACTATAAAAAAATATCCTTTGAAGGCTTTCTAAATCAAACAATGGTTTAGCCTAACTCATAAAGAATGACTGCCTTGAGCCCTGTGCGCTTTGAGGATCTATCTCTATGGGATCAGATTGACAATAGCCCCTGGAAAGATTAGATAGGAAATTAGTGGGGAGGGGGCAGTGAGTTTATGTTAATGGGGGAGCAACAACTCAAAATAGGAGGATGCAGATGGTTGCATAGTTCAAAGACTGTGATCAGCATCCCTGAATTGTACATGTAGCAACAGATGAAGTTGTATATTTGTGCTCTGTACATTCTCAACACCAACAACAAGTCCACTCACTTCTAGGATAGTTAGAGGGGACACTGCCTTGATTTTTGCCAAGGCCCTGCAGCTTTACCTTTGCCCTTGTAGCACCAGTGAAATATTCAACATGTAATATTGAATATGAAATATTCAACCGCTTGAATATTACAACCCTCAGAAGGACGCATACCTGCTCTGTTCTTTTGCCACTTCCAGTGCAGATAAATATGTTCTTGATGTAATGGACTGCTTCTCTCAAAATTCAAAAGCAACCACAAATCGAAGAGGTAAGGCCCATCCACAAGCTTGCCTGCTACTTGCTGTCTAATGACACCTTTAAAGAAATGTCTATGACATTTTTCAAGAGACATGTAATTATTCCGGTTACCGCCTCAGCACTGCTCCAAAGATGCTATAACAAAATGTTAGAGGAGTCACATGGTTGCCACTGGTCCTTCAGAGGAAATAAAAATCTTAATATACCTTCCAGTCTGAAAACATGTTGAAGTTGTTACAGAAATCACAACATAAATGGCTGAAGATATTTTTAAATGTAAACTTTAAATTGTGTGTCTCAAAAAAAAGCATGCAAAGCCCTACTCATCAGAAAACTGACACGATCTCACAGAGAGAGACCCCTGTAGGGGACCCTTTCTTTGGCCCCTGCCCCAATTACTCTCTCCTTCTAGGCGTGATCCTACCCCCACCCTCACCGCAGCCTTCAATATCTGCTTCTTTTGGTGTGAAAACCATTTTTCTCACTTGTTTTCTTTTTTTGTAATCCTTTTGTAACTGGCATTTAAAAAAATCATTTTATTGGGGGCTTGTACAACTCTTACCACAATCCATCCATCCATCCATTGTGTCAGGCACATTTGTACATTTGTTGCCATCATCATTCTCAAAACACTTGCTTTCTACTTGAGCCCTTGATATAAGCTCCTCATTTTCCCCCTCCCTCCCCACTCCCCCTCCTTTATTTATTGGTTGTTTTGAGATCAGCACAGAGACATTATGAACAATTTGTACACAATTCTTGATGCACACACCCAAATCCTGAACTGGAATATAGACAAATATAGTGACTTTTTCTAAATCTAGTGACTTTCCAGCTTTAAATTTGGAGGCAATTTTTAAAAGAGGTTATCAAGTACCATTATCTTCAAATGTTGATAAGCTGTTACATCTTAAGTCCCACTAATTCACAATTTAATGTCTCATGCACACACTACACACTCAAATGTTCAACTCTTCCCAGCACAAAAGTAACAGGAAAACAAAATAAAGTTCTCAGGAAACCTGGACTACCACGACCACTGGAATGGTGTCCCAGAAGGCACACAATCCTGACAAGAAAGCCATCTGACAGAATGGTTTTCAGACAGACACAATTCTATTTTAAAAAGACAACAGGGAAACAAAATTTTAAATGTTTAAGTAATACGAATGCATGAAAGTGACTCTAAATTGCCATTAAGACATTTTGTATTTAGAATACAAAAACTCTGGCCTCTCCGCCCCCTCCTGCAAAGCCCTGCATCCCATGGAATGCTATGTCGACACCCAAGAGAGTCAAATTTCTTCACAATGCAACATCGCACTATTTTCTGGTTGTACCAAAAAATAAACAACCAGGAGATTCTTTCACATTGTAAAAAAAAGTATCTACACTTTAAAAAATGGGATAAACATGTGTCTAGAGCTGCTAAAAACGTGCGTTTACAAAACAGTTTGTGAAAATATTCCTGTGGATTGTACAAGGGCCTATTGATCAGGCATGGTAGATAAACGTTAATCAGATGCGGCTTTTTCTCCTGCTTCATCAGAGGCTGGACTCTTCTTGTTTTTCATTTCTCCATTTTTGGCAGGTAAATCTTTAATTTCTTGGTTAACTACTTCAGTCTGTTTTCCCTTTGCTCTCCTTTCCCCTTTTGCTTGCACTTTGTTGTCTGGCAGAGGTGACTTTCCTTTGGAGCATCTGCGCCTTACAGAGGATGCTTGCCTGTTGCCTGCAGACCACTGAGCACTGAGAGATTTTTCAAAATTGGGTTGCCTAGCTGCTGCCGCTCTGCCTGGGCCCGGCCGGTTTTATTTCATAAGAGTGGTGTCATGTCGTATTTGTCTTTATGAGACTTGACTAACTCTGTTGAGCATACTGTCTTCCAAACTCATCTGTGTCATGAGGAGTTTGACAGTTTCATGATTGTGTTTGTTGTTGCTAGTGCCGCCAAGTCGGTCCCAACTCATAGTGACCCTTTGCACAACCAAGCAGAATACTGCCTGGTCCGACATCACCCTCACAATTGTTTCTATGGCTGTTCTTAAAGAAATATACTTGTCCATTGCATGTACGCACCAGAATTTATTGATCCATCCCTCCACTGATAGCCTCTTTGGTTGTTTCCATAGAGATGATAAAGAAAAGGTGAAACAATGTCTGTGCCCAAAAGGGCCAAGACTATGAGCAGCCTGTTCACTGCATGCATGCACTGTGCCCCCTGTGTGTTCAAAGGCGAGGCCATTAAACCTTGATTGGATACTGATGTGGGAGCCTGCACGTCCCTCAGCCCATGGCCCGCGTGTCCGCTGTCTTTAAGCTTCCCATTCCCGGATGTTCCCTGGCCTATTGTCTTGCCTGAGTTTTTTTAATTGCTTGACTTTTGTGATGATTGGTGCTCAGTGGCAGGCAGCCGCCATGCTCATTGGACACCTCCGCCAGGCATCCAAGTGCACCTCATTTGCATGCGGACCGTCCAAGTGCACCTCATTTGCATGCGGACCGTCCAAGTGCACCTCATTTGCATGCGGACCGTCCAAGTGCACCTCATTTGCATGCGGACCTGTTTGAGGACTGTTGCCTGCCATTTCTTCCATATTTGGTAGCTGCGTGATTATTGGATACTACCTGTTACACTTTATTAGCATACGATGTAATGTTACCCGCCCACCATTGGGTATTTAAGCCTCTGCCTTCTGCTCAATGAAATGAGGCTTGATCAGACTCCTGTCTTGCCTCCATTTCTCACGTCTCTTGCCCCTCTTCATTCCCAGTCCCTTTTCAGGTATCCACGTTGTTTGATGGCCTGCGAGATGGGTCATTTTGGCGCCCAACGTGGGGCACGAGCGAGTTGAGAAGCCTCAGTTCCTGCGCTGCTGGCATCTGGCTGTAACACCCTGCTGTAACACTGAGCTGTGACACTGTGCTGTAACACTTAGCTGTAACATCCAGCCGCTTTGCCTTTGTTGCCTGGAAAGCCTTGAGGCGATCCTCGCTCAACGCACCCTGAAAACGAGGGAACCCCCTGAGGAAGCAGGCAAATCATCAAGGACCGCCATCTACTCAAGTGCCCCTACACTGTCGTTGTAGCCTGCGGCAACGACTAAGTGGGTAGGTGTTGCCTAAACTATGAGTCAAGAATTGAGTCAGCATCAGATATTCATGGGACAGTTGCGTGATGCTTTAAAGATGCGGGGAATTAAGGTTAAAGCTAAATACTTATTTAGATTTTTTTATTTCATAAAAGACACATGTCCCTGGTTCCCTCAGGAAGGCACGGTTGATGCCAGTACTTGGAACAGAGTAGGAGATTGTCTAGAAGATTATTATAAGGTTTTTGGTCCTGAAAAAGTCCCTGTGATGGCATATTCTTATTACAATCTCATTAAGGAAATTATTGGAAGTAGACTACAGGATTCCCAGGTCGACGAAACCATTGCCCAGATGGAAGAAATATTAAAAGTCAGTTCTAATATTGATCTTAGCGTCTCCGCCTAAGGAATTAAAAAAAAAAAAAAAAGCTGTTTCTCAGTATAGGGCTACCTCTCCATACAGTTTAGCCCTCTTGGATTATTTGGCTGAACAATAGCTCACCCCCCGGGAGATTGGAATGTGTTGGCGAGGGCTGTCCTCGCTGGGGGAGACCATTTGCTCTGGAAATCTGAATTTTATGAGAATTGCTAAAACAAATGCTTAAATGTCATTCTGCTAACAGCCCTTTAGCTGCTCCATTGCCCAGAGCTACTTTCACTTTCTCAAGGCCAAAACATGGGGAGGAGCTGACTCCCACTCCAGGAATAATAACTTTTCTCATATCAGAGCTTGTGCAGGGATCCACGGAACTGCATAACAAGCTGAGTTGTTTGCAGAGGTGGTAGCTGGTGCTGATTGGTGGAAAGTGCTCTGTCTGCTAAAATCAGTGACAGGCGCTGGAGGACTCTGCAACCCTATCTCCTTTTCCTAAGCCTAAAAGAAAGTGCTCACCTCCAGAACCAATAGTTTATAAAACCATAGAAGGAGAGATTTTACAATGGGGTCGAGGGTTTGCTCTTATCTTCACAGATTCTGGAGCTGAGTGGTTGTCAACGCAACTTCTGAAACAGAGAGATGGCTAAGAAGTCCCGCACTCAAAAGTTTCTGCAAGAGTTTAAAAATGTTCCCTTTTCCTTTTACTGAAGAAGAAGACAGGAATATTAATAATTATAGCTTGGGGGTAGGGAGATTCCCTATTTTCCCAAAATATGATTCTCATTGTTTATCTTATTCACATGAGGTTTGGGGAGTGAGGTATTATCTTTCTTCTTTTGCAGCAACTATGGTTCTTATTTCTGTAAGAGGCTTTGGGGGGAAGGTCAGTAATATTTTTGAGGCCGCTTCTACCCTGTTATCTATTTGCCCACTCCCTAATGTAGATCCTGAAATGCAATAATTGATATAAACTTGTGGAGGAAAACGGCCTAAAATACTGTTAAATCATATAGACTTTAAGATAGTGGATTGGGCCCTCTCATAATGTTACTATCATTTACTCATTTCTTTTTTTTTTCTTTCATTTACTCATTTCTTTAGGGCCTGTGATATTTAACAAACTCATAGCATTTTTAAAACAGCAAATTGAAGCTGTTCTAGCGAAGCCTATTCACGTGCATTACCATTGTTTGGAAATGCTAGACAAGGGTGGCCCACTCCCCAACTCGCCTGAGTGATAAGACCCCCTTTCTTTGTGTGCTGGGCTGGACAGTCAATGACGGGTAAGATCAGGCACTGTTCATACCAACCTAAGACAGGCCCTGGTTTGCCAGAATGTAATTAAAGGCATTCCTCAAAACCCATGACGGGTAAGAATGAATCAGTAACCTGACGACCTAAGACAGAAGCAGTCCCCTAAAGGATATTCCAAACTTCATTGCACGAATACTTTGTCCTTGCTGTTATACAGAAAAGGGGGACATGTGGGAGTCTGCACGCCCCTCAGCCCATGGCCTGCGTGTCTGCTGTCTTTAAGCTTCCCATTCCAGGATGTTCCCTGGCCTATTGTCTTGCCTGAGTTTTTTAATTGCTTGACCTTTGTGATGATTGGTGCTCGGTGGCAGGCGGCCACCATGCTCATTGGACACGTCTGCCAGGCATCCAAGTGCACCTCATTTGCATGCGGACCGTCCAAGTGCACCTCATTTGCATGCGGACCTGTTTGAGGACTGTTGCCTGCCATTTCTTCCATATTTGGTAGCTGCGTGATTATTGGATACTACCTGTTACACTTTATTAGCATATGATGTAATGTTACCCGCCCACCATTGGTTATTTAAGCCTCTGCCTTCTGCCCAATAAAACAAGGCTTGATCAGACTCCTGTCTTGCCTCCATTTCTCGCATCTCTTGCCCCTCTTCATTCCCAGTCCCTTTTTCAGGTATCCACGCTGTTTGATGGCCTGCAGGACGGGTCATACTGAGTTTACAGAAATGTCAGAAAATGAATTTCTGTTCTTCAAAATCACTCACTTGTGTTTTTTTCTGTTAGCAGTACCATGTAATTAGGACAGTCTATTAGGTTCTGCATAATCAGCCTAATTCCCTCATTCAGCTCTGGTCATACTGGTCTTTTTCTTATTACTGGAACTCTCCAGTCATGCTCCTGACCTCAGGACCTTTGCAGTTCCTGTTGCTTCTACCTTGTTTTTCTGAAAGCCTCATCTTTCTGCTGTAAAGTGGCTGGTGGTTTCCAGCGACTGACCTTGTGGTTCGCAGCCCAGCTCACAACCACTATGCCACCAGGGCTCCAGTGCCTGCTATGGTTGAAATTGAAATATTTGACACTGGGATTATTCAAGCAAAAGTTAAATGACTAGTCACAGAGAAAATAGGAGCGCTTTCCAAGCCTTAGATTCAATAGTCTCAGCAGTTTCTTCTAAATCAGAAATTGTATGGAAAATAGAGCTGTGATGACTTATCTGGCCAGTTATTTCAGTCATCTGACCTAAAAATCATTCTCAGCCTCTCACGATTTAAAAAGAGTAGATAGACAGGATACTAAAGGAGATATAGGCAACCATAACCAACTTGAGTGATCATAGCAATATAAAAGTTCATATGTACCTAGATTGGAAACTAGGGAGCCCAAGTGGCCTGGTGAGTTAGGTATTGGGATGCCAACCCCAAGGGCAGCAATTAGAAACTATCAGCCTCTCAGAAGGAGCAAGGTGAGGCTTTCTACTCCTGTTAAAGATTTATAGTCTTGGAAACTCACAGGGACAGTTCTACTCTGACCAAATCAATGGTAGTGAATTTTGAGAATGGAAATTAAGCACTATGATATTTAATTAGATATGATATAAATTTACAGAAGCCTTGACTATCCTTATTGAGGATAATCTCTCCTTAGAGTAAAATAACAAATTATCTTGATTATAAAATTAAGATCTTTAGGGAACGAGTTCTGCTATGATACAGTTATTAGTTGATATTTTTAGGAATAAAATGTTACCTATTGCTGGGTTGTCCTTTTGCCTAGAAGCACAATTTATTGTTTGGTTGCTAATTAGTTGCTCCATAAGTAACTAGATATATGCCTCAACAATATTGCTTTTAAAATATGCAACTATTAGAGTATAAATTTGATTTATGCTGTCATAGGCAGTTTGGAAAACATCAAAAAAGTGAATTCAAAGAAGAAAACAAAAAGCAAAACAACCACGTAATCAAAGACTACCAAAAACATTTAGTGCAGTTCTTTCTAGCCATTTGTTCTTTGTTAAAAACAAATTAATAAAGTTGAAATTTGCCTGATAAATATATAAAAATATAAGTAAAAATGGGTGCATTATATATACCTACACATATGTATATAATTTTGTATCTTGATTTTTTCCCCTAAAAAATTGTTAGGACTTTACTCATGTGTTTAAAATATCTTTATATTAATGATTTTAAAGGTCTGATTATTTTTGTAGATAATTAATTAAAAAAAATAATTAAAAAATATTTCTTCATTTTGTATTGCCACCTCCGCCCTAAAAGCTGGCATATTTTTGGAGATAATTGTACCTATACATAAAAAAGTGAGCTTTTGTTTTCCAAATTAGGAATACTATCAACAAAACTAAAGCCATAACAAAATACAGGGTGCCAATAGCTTTAATTCATAGCAAAATAACTCCAATTTCAGCATGAGCTTCTATTATTAAGTAAAATAAAAAATTACTGACAGGAAACATTTCCTCATGCTTTTTGTTAGTACTGTCTTATAAACCATATATATACATTCTTTATATATTAAACATGTAGTGGTGCTCTTATTGAAATACATGAACTCTTTATTATTAAGTATTTTTTAAATGGCCATATTTCAATAAAAAGTAATAACTGAATAGTGCTGTATGGAACAAAGTAGTAATAAAACATAAATCATATATAAAATGAACACATCTGAACATAATTTATGTTTCAGGTTTAAAAATATATATTTTTACATATTAGGGGGTATCGAGTGAGGGTTATGTCAGTGGGAGTCACCCTCTTGAAGTTGTGGTATATGATTTTTTGTTTTGAGGGTATGAAAACCAGGACTGATGAGTCAGCAAGTGGAATAAGGGTTTGGGGGAAGGGGGCACAGAGGTGACAGCAGGGTGAAGGGGTGATGACATCAAGGGGTCCATAGAGCAAAAAAATGCTTGAAAAGTGATTGAGGTGGCAAATGTACAGTTCTGCTGGACATGATTGAACTATGGGATGACGATATATGTATTAAGCCCAATTAATAATTAAAAAATAATATCATTTATTTTTTATTGGAATACATACCAATTCAACAATTTCTTCAGGTACAATTTTGTCATTGATTATATTCTTTGGGTGTGAAACTAGTCCCCCCCTCCTTTTTTTTAAATCCTTTTATTGGGGCTCGTATAATTCTTATGACAATCCATACATACATCCATTGTGTCAAGCACATATGTACATTTGTTGCCCTCATCTTTCTCAAAACATTTGCCTTCTACTTGAGCCCTTAATATGGGCTGCTCATTTTCCCTCTCACTCCCCACTTCCCCCTCCATCATGAACACTTCATAATTCATAAATTATTATTATTTTGTCATATGTTACACTGCCCGACGTCTCCCACCACCCTCTTTTTTGTTGTCCATCCTCCAGGGAGGAGGCTATACGTAGATTCTTATAATCGGTTCCCCCTTTCTACCCCACATTCACTCCACCCTCCAGGCATCGCCACCCTTACCACTGGTCCTGAAGGAGTCATCTGTCCCGGATTCCCTGTGTTTCCATTTGCTATCTGTACCAATGTACATCCTCTGGTCTAGCTTGATTTTTAAGATAGAATTGGGATCATGATAGTGGGGGGTGGGGAAGCATTTAAGAACTAGAGGAAAGTTATATGTTTCATCGTTGCTACCCTGCACCCTAATTGGCTCATCTCCTCCCCATAACCCTTCACTAAGGGGGTGTCCAGTTGCCTACCGATGGCCTTTGAGTCTCCACGCTGCACTCACCCACATTTACAATGATATGATTTTTT
>NW_022111327.1:12381980-12432151 GCF_000313985.2 Echinops telfairi | reverse complement strand
GTCCCATTGTTTTCTCCTCCAGACTATTCATCCAGTCTATCTTATCTAGATAGATCTGTAGAGATAATAATATGCATCAAAAATCAAACCCTAGCAAGATAGGCGATGAGTGAGAACACAACAATGACAAGAAAAAAGGAAACCAATTACCCATAGAAGAATAGATTAATTATAAGAAAAAATTTTTAGAAAGAAAGAAAAACCTGTAAATAGATCAAGGTCTAATTTTTGATCTCTAGGCGTATCCTTCAGTCAGGTCTGATGGGGTACCATGTTCTGGCCCCAGAGTCTGTCCTTTGTACTCCCTCAGGGCCTCCCTGCTCTGCTCCCATGGTTGCTCTGCCGCACGCTTTTAGTGGTTTGCCTCGGTGTCACAAGGTCAGTCTGGGCCAGTCCCGACACTGAGTCTCCAGTGTTGTCCCCCTTAGGACCCTGGGCCATCAAGGGACGGTATGTCTCATAGTGACTCCCCTCCTTTTCTAAGTTGTTCCTCCCAGACTAACAAAACCTCACTGCCACCTAAATTTTCTATCAATTGGATACCATAGAGAAAGAGCACAAGATGCAAGACAAATGTTCTTAACTAGTTAAGCTAATGTGTTGCATGATTTTAAGAAGGCTTCGGCGATATTTCAATTTAAGGATTAAAGATGATTTCAAGATCTTAGTTTCAGAGGTCATCTTGCCTCCATGTTCCCCACCTCTTTGATCAGGATTCTCCTATAGAATTCTTTTTTTTTTTTTTGCAGTTATCAAATGCCATTTTTATTCTCTATTGGTGATAACTATAAATAAGTGTTTCCACTATAGAAAAAAAAAGTGAGCACAGTACATTTTCATGACTGGGGCATGGATTTTCTGAAATCGTCTTCAAGAGGACGAACAAACCAAAAAATTTCAAAGGAAAAACAAAAAAAAGTCTGGATGTTGGAAGTTCAAACTGCTTCATATAAAGTTCCTTGTAATCAAAACAAAAATAAATTCAAAAGGAGGTGGGATTAAAAATAAGGAAAAGAAAGGGAGAAGGAATAATATAAGCCCATTTATTGCTTTTCTTCCACCTTCTCCTTGGCCTCCTCGCCTTCAGGCGCCTTGGTCCCAGAAGCTTCTTCACTGTCCACCTTCACAGAAAGAGCTTCTAGCTTCTCTGCCACCTTCTCTGCGTCCGTTTTCCCTGCCCCCGCTTTCTTTTCTCTCTCTTCCATCTCTTTCCTGCACTCTTCAAACTTTGTTTTGAATTTCTGTGCATTTTCAGCATTTAGAAACCGGATGGCGAGCAGCTCTGGCTTGGGGCACTCATCGGCAAAGTCGGCATTTGTGTTCCAGACCCAGGCTCGGTCACTGCCTGCGTTCGGCTTCAGCTCCATCAGCGGTGTGAAGTAGTGGTTGGCACATATCTTCAGGGTCTTATCCCTGCTCATGAGCAAGCGGATGCTCCCCTTCTCCTTGTGCTTCAAGAGCTTCATGTCGCCCGTTCCCGGCTCCTTCCACTCTGGGAGGTCTTTCTCCCAGGCAAAACGGCACAGCTTTGCTCACATTTTAAAAAGCTCTTCTTCATCTTCCTCCAGCGTCTTAATTTCTTGTTCGGGTAGGGAAACAATCGGCTCGAACTGGGGGTCGTGGTTAGGCTCATCTATGTTTTCGGTGGTGTCCCGATCCTCATGCAAATCCTTGGTGGCCGCCATGGGGGTGCGGCGGCGGCGACGAGGGTTCGACTGGTGCGGTCGTCGCTGGCTCCGTGGCCTCTCAGTAGCTGGCCATCACTACTTCCCTCCGCGTCTCCTTCTATAGAATTCTTGATCAAATTATTTGTAATGGTAGCTGGCATGATTTGATTCAGGTCACATGGCAAAGAGACAATTGCTCATGGAGACAAATAGACACGTGTTCCAGTTCCTCCTATTCCTATATTCTTTTGCCATATTTCTGAAGGCTGTGCAACAACTAATCAGAGAAAGTGAACAATATGAAGAGGATCATCATATTGAGCATGGAGGAAAACTAGCAACATGCTGTATGCCGGAGACACAAACTTCTTTGCCAAAAGCATAGGAGACTTAAGGCACTTATTGATGAAGGCCAGGCTACAGCCTCCAGTGTAAACGACACCTCAATATAAAGAAAACTCAAAATCTCAGAACTAGATCAGTGATCAACATCATGAACAATAGAGAAAAGACGGAACTTGTCAAAGATTGTATATTATGTTTCTTGGATCCAGCAAGCATTGTGCTTTGCATGGCACTTGCAACCTTTTAAAACCCCAGCAAGTTTCGCTGGGAAGTAGAACAGAAGCCCGAAATATGATAGTAGTGCAATTAACGGGGATTCTCATGAAAAGATAACCCTAAACCTGTAAACCAAGGCACCAAATCCCATGAGGTATTCGGATCTACAGAAGCCACCTCAGCTTTTGTATTTTATTATTATTATTATCATTTTTTGTAAATACATCTATCACGCAATTTTTACTAATAAAACATATCGATGACAATCACATTAATTAGCAGTGCAGTCTTACCTAAGCAACCTCTACCTCTTTTCCCCCTCCTGGTAACCACTAACTAACTTTGGTCTCAGTAATTGGCCTGATTTTGGTTTTTGTTTTTTAATATGAGTGAGGTCATACAACATTTGTTCTTTTGTGATTGACTTGTTTCACTCAGTGAAATGTCTTAAAGCCCCAGGGAATGTTGAAAAACATCGACACTAGTGTTCTCATTCATAAATGCACAAGTCTATTCCCAAACAAAACATGTTTAACCATGTCTCTGAGACCAGTGACTGGCTTCAGACAAGTTCTCTTAGTCTTATGTGATGAGGAAGAAGGGTGAAAGAAGTAGTCTTTTTCTTCAACTTTTCTACTTCCAGTTAAAAGTCTGAAACCAAGGGGAAAGGAGGAGGGAGAATGGGGGTGGGGAGAAACTGAGATGATGACATGGGGGGAACAGGGCACTAACCCACCCAGGAGGAGGGTATTGGTTGTGTCTCCACAGAATTGGAACGTGCATACGTAACACGTGGAGGAATGCATGAAAAGACTGGACTATAGGGCCAGCTCCAACCAGAACCAGCTTGACCCCCACCCTGGATGTGTGTGCTGCTGAGAACGACACTAGACTTTCAGGTGGGGGAAAGGAACCGACCCACCATACCCAGATGGAAGCAAACCAAGAAGGAAAAAGAGAAAGGGCAGTAGGCCTAGATTCCATATGGGCACATCAAGCCCAGAGAATGAGGTCCCTGCATGGAGCTGCTGGGGTAAAGAGAGGACTGTGGGACTACCTAGAGCTCAAGACATGAATCATACGGAGACAGGGGACAATAATGGGGACACATGGCAGGGAGACAGAGTGGGAATGCAGCATAACAGATCAGCATTTGGAGTAAAGCTGAGCACAGAGCCCCTGAGGAGCCCCCAAAATGGACTTCGGGTGAGGAGGAGCAGCCCCTGATCTCCCTCAGGACCAGGGGGGAGGGTCTCATGGGGACCAGCAAACAGACCTGGACTTATATAGGGTTTTTTCTTTTTCTTTCTTTCTTTTTCTCTCTTGTCTTTTTCATTTTCTTTCTTCAACCGTATGGTTTCCTATTGTTCGGACTAGGACATGGATGGTGTGCCTAATTATGTGGGTTGGACCATGGGAGGGAAGCCCAGAGATAAGGCAATGGGGCTAATGGTCCCGGAAGGTAGAGGGGGAAGAAATAGGTGGGGAGAAGGGTGTGGTGAGTGGATGGAGTCATGGACAGGGGAACAACTAGGGAAGCGGAACCTGCATCTAGGAGAGGGTAGAGATCCTGTGAGTATACAGCAACACCAAGTTAGTGGAGAGGAAGCACTGAGAGGTGGAAGAAGGGGAAACTGATGGTGGGGCAGGAGGAGGCAAAAGGAAACAGAGGCAAGCTCTAGGAAGCAAAGGCATAGATAGGGAGATTAACAGAGGTGTGCACTTATGTAAATACATTAAACCATAACAATAGAGGTATTGGCCTATGTACATATGTTTATCAGGCAATATACTGAGGCTGCAGACTGACCTTGGGCCTTGGCTCATACCTTCCCTTAATACAAGAACACTTTGTTCTAACAAATTGGCATTCTGTGATGCTCATCCCCTAATCCCCCTACATGATCGCTGAAGACAAAATGGGTGCATCAGCAGATGTGGTGAAGACAGAGGATGGTGCCCGGCTATTAAAAGATATAGTGTCTAGGGTCTTAAAGACTGGAAGTTAAACAAGCGGCCATCCAACAGTGAAGCAACAAGCCCACATGGAAGAAGCACATCAACCGGTGCTATCATGAGGTGTCGAGACTGGGCAACAGGCATCAGAAGATTCACAGCAAACAGTAAACAAACAAACAAAAATTCATTGGTGAGAATGGAGCTGTGTTGGAGCAGAAACTCAAAGTCCATCTATGGACAATGGAACATCCCCCACAGAGGGGTCGCAGGGAGGGAGGGAGTCAATCAGGGTGTAGTAGAGCACTGATGGGTCACGCAATATACTTCTGATCCCTTGAGGCCTCCTCATCCCCTCATAACATGACCCCAGTGCCACTTCCCAATCTAGACTAGACGGGAGCATGTACATAGGTAAATGGAAGACATAAAACTGACAATACATGGAACCCAGGAACAGGAATGAGAATAGAGATACCAAAAGGGTAGGGGGAAGTGGGGAGAGGTGGGGAGGGAGGCACCAATCGCATTGAATGGCACATAACTGCACACTTCCATCTAGGGGGAAAAACAACAGAAATCAGAAGGGAAGGGAGACAGCGGTTGGTGTGAAATTTGAAAATAATTAACAATCTACAATCTATCAAGGGGCCATGAGGGTTGTGGGGGGAGGAGGGAGGGAAAAAAAGAGGAACTGATCCCAAGGGTTCAATGGAAAGTAAATGTCTAGAAAAGAATGGTGGAATATATGTCTGAATATGTCGGATACAATTGATAGATGGTTTGTAAGCAGAGCTGTAAGAGCCCCCAGTAAAATGATTTAAAAAAATCTTTGAAACCTCTTTGGATCACTGTCCATGCTTCCGAGATCTTTGTGGAGTCAATTCCTAGGATCCACCGACTTACAGCACCTGAGCCCATAGTGCTTTTTGCTCGTAGCATTTTGTGGCCTGCCATCTCATCTTGGTTCTGCCCTCCGCTAGCAGTGTGACCTTTTGCAAGTTACTTAGACTTCATGACTGGGCTTCTTTATATGTAAAATGAGGATGATACTAATAGTCTTAACTCTTAGGTTTGTGATAAAAGTTCACTGTAACACGCTTAGACTAGGTCCTAGAACAGAATAAGAGCTCAATAATGTTGTGTGTTATTATTTTTATCTATCAAACTCTTAATGAGCATCTACCTGTGTCACCGCCCCTCCTCTCTCAGTGTATTGTAAACCCTGGTGGATTACGTGTTGCTAGCATGCATTTTCGCCTCTAGCATTTAGATTCCAGCAGCGTCTCCCATGGCAGATTGATTTCAGCACAGCTTTCAGACTCAGATAGACTAGGAAGAAAGGCCTGGTGATCCACTTCTGAAAATTAGCCAATGAAAACCCTATGGGTCACCACAGAACAGTGTCTGTTATGGTGCTGAAACATGAGTTCCCTAGATCATAAGCTACACTACACACACAGTGACATCAACAATGGAAGCAATCATGAAGATAGCACGAAACTTGGCAATCACACCTATTTCTATGACTTCTGTGACTATCGAATTCTTGTTTCCCTTTCTTGTGCAAACTTTAGATTTGCCTTTCTAATTGCCTGTTTAAACATTTGTTTGTTTGGAGAACTCAGAAATACTTGAAATTCTATACATCTCCAAGGATATACATCTACTCACCTCCTGATCACATAAACCAGCCTTCATCCTCGTTAACTTGCACTTTTCTGCTAGTGTCCTAAACTAATCTCTGGGCCCCTAGACTGCTCCCGCTCCAAGCCCTTCGCTACAGTTTTGCCTGGCTTATGATGGACGTCTGCGGAGCGGCCATCTGGTGTAAATAAAAGAAGTAGGTGAATAGTAGCAACCTCCTATTCAACTGACTATATGCAGAACAACTGCACAAATCATAAGTAATATATAATTATATGGATATTTCCAAAGTGGAGCTGGCACGCAGAAAGAAACTGCTACTAATATCTCAGAACTTGTCTACCTTGCAGTCGATCCCACCAGGAAACGAATTGTTATCTTGGTTTCTAAGAGCAAATTTTAGTTCAATCTGGCTTTGCACTTTATAGAAATGGAATCATACGGAATGTACTCTAGTTTTTTTTCCCCCTTCATATTATTTAGGAATCATGCACATCATTGTACATTGGTGTGTGTGTGTGTGTACTCACTGCCATTGAATCAATTCTGATTCATGGTGATCCTATAGAACAGAGTAGAACAGCCTGTGTGGGTTTCTAAGACTGCATATTTATAGGATAGAAAGCCTCATCTTCTGTGGAGTGGCTGGTGGTTTCGAACTGCCGACCTTGCAGTTAGCAGTGAAAGGCATAACCCACTAAGTCACCAAGGCTCCTTCACAGTTGTAGATAGTTCAGGTATATTGCTGTGCTGTTTTGCATTATGTGAATATGCCACTATCCATATACTTGTTGGTAGATATTTGAATTATTTCCAGTTTGGGACTAGAACATTTGCTGTGAATATTTGTCTACAAGTCAGTTACAACATATGAACATGGCAGTGAGTTTCATGGATTTTTGTTTTGGTCTCAGTTACAAAAGCCCTGGTGTTGTTAAGTAAGCTTCAGATTGATAATTGCAAGATCAGAGGTTCAAATAGACCAGCCAATCCGTAGGAGAAACATAATGGTATTTCCGCTTATAAAAATATATAGCATTGGAAACACTTTATAGGGTCACCATGCCTCGATATTGACTTGATAATGGTGGGTTTTGGATTGGTTTTAGTTACCTAGTACTGTTATAACAGAAATACCATAAGTGGGTGCTTTTAACAGGCAGGAATATATTTTCTCACTGTTCAGAGTGCCGGTTCTAGGGGATGGCTTTCTCTGTTGCCGAAGAGAAATGTCCGTGTCTCCTTTGCTCCTTTGGAGGCACCGCATCCCTAGGAGATCTACAGGTATCTCGACATCCATCTTCTCCTTGGTTTGTATGTTTTTCAGTGCAGTGACCCTAGGGTCAAAGGACACACTCCACTCCTAGCTCCTCTTTCATGGTGTTAACATACTCCTCTGATCTCTGCTGGCCTCGCTCTCCTTTTATCTCTTCTAAGATAAAAGGTGTTAATAGAACAAACCCCAAGGGAAACTAATTGAGCATATGACATTCTCCAAATGAATGTATAGGTTTCATGCAATCCTTATTAGAATCTCAGATGATGTGATCTTGTTGTATAAAGAAAATGTTAAGGGATTCATTTAAAAAACTCTTAGAGTCAATAAATGAATTCAGCAAGGTTGCAGGCTATGGATCACTATTCTTCAAAAGCTCATCATATTTCTATAAATTGGACTTGAACTATTCAAAAATGAAACTAATAAAACACTTCTATTTACAGTAGCATCAAAACGAATAAAATATTTAGAAAAATGCTACTCAGCATTGCTATAGATTCAAGTAAATGTCTATGAAAATCCCAGCTTCCTTTTTTACATAAATTGTCATGTTGACTTTGAAACTCACATGGAAATATAGGACTTCAGAATAGCTGAAATTTAATAAAAGATGGGCAGATTTGGGGTATAGTATTTGCATTTCCCTATTTCAAAATTCATTACAAAACTATGATAATTAAGACAATGTCATACTGGCATGAGAATAAAATATAGATTTGATAGTTCAGAAGTAAGTTCTTAGATTTATGTCCAATTGATTTTGAACGTGGCTATGAAGATGATTCAGTTCATTGAAGAAAGAAAAAAAGAATCGTCTTTTCGATGAATGACGCTGGGTGTCCATGCAAAAGAATGATATTGGACCCCTAAAATATGAATCAAAGACCTAAATATAAGAGCCAATATTATAAATCTCTTAGAAGAAAACAAAGCAGTATTTCTTTATGGTTTGTATTTGGCCATGGTTACTTTTCTTTTAAGATTTTTAAAATTGGGAGTTAATACATATATCATATTATTCCATAGTTCAGTCACACCAAGCAGTATTGTACAATTGCTATCACAATCAGTTTCCAAACATTCTTTTCCTTTGTGGACTCCTTGACTTCATCCCTCTTTTATTCTGCCTCCCCAACCCCCCTAAAAAAACATTTTCTACTTGCTGTCCTTATAGATTCATCAATTCTGGGTTTAATATACCAAAAAATAGAAAAACATATAACACCAATTCAAGAGGGTGACCCCAATGACATAACACATCTGAGATAAAGCTTTATATGACATTAATTTAACAAGAGATAAAAGAAAACAATATAACAAGTTGGACTTTAAAGAGGTTTATGCTTCATCAGAAAGTGAAAAGACAACTTACAGAATAGGAGAAAATATTAGTAAATCAAATATTTGTTGTGTCAAGTATCTCGAATATACAGTCACCTCTCATCTGAATGGGCTATCTCATGTGAAATCTCACATTTATGGTACTAAAAATAATCTGTTTTACACATAAAAATATATATCTAACCATAACAAATGTTGAGATGCAAGGTGAAAGTAATGCTTGCTGGCTGCAATAGTTAAAGTTATGCGTCAACTTGACTAGGCCACGGTTCTTGGTGGTTTTGTAATAATGCAGTGTCACCTGGCGGTGATGTCATGATGTAGTCATCCTCCATTTTGTGATATAGTTTTAAATCACATTTTCATATAGTTCTGATCTTGACGTATGAACACCCTGATCTATGGAACTTCACCCTGTTAATGAGTGAGCATTAGATGTACAAAGAAATCTTACAAGGTATGAATCACAATACAAATGGACAATATTTAAAAATATGCAAAGAAAGAGTAGACATTTCTCAAAAAAAGATATATAAATGGCTAACAAGCATATGAAAAATGCTCAATATTACTAGTCATTAATGAAATACAAATCTAAACCACAATAAGATTTCTATTTCAAACCCTCTAAGCTGGATATAACTGCAAAAAAAAAGACAAATAGCCAGTATTCATGAGGATGAACTCTCATATATTGATGGAAGAGATATACAATGGTGTGACAGACATGGAAATCATTCTGGCAATTACTAAAAAGCAATCGGACTTCTAAGAATTCCCAAGATCCTTAAAAAGAAATGTTCACACATGAACTGTTGCATGAATGCTCACAGCAGCACTAGTCCCAATAGCCTAAGCAATGCAAATATCTACCAAGAGATGAATGGATAAGAAAATGTGGTATATCCAAACATTCAGCCATAAGAAAGAATGAATAATGCTTCCTACAATATGGATGAACCTTGGAAACATTATGCTGAGATAAGGAATCCAGACATAAAAGGACAAATAGTGTATAATTACACATATATGAGATATCTAGAATAGACAAATGCCTAGAGAAAAAGTAGATTACTGATTACCAGCTTCTCGTCTGGAGGGGTGATTTTTTTTTTAATTGATGGTTATACAATATCTCACTATCATTGTCTTCAAGTCAATTCCATAAAACTGCCTTTGTGTGTCTCCGACACGGTTACTCTTTTCAGGCTCCCGAAGAGTCGCTGGCGTTTTCAAACTGCTGACCTTGTAGTCAGCAAAACAACACATAACCATTATGCCACCAGGATCCTGGTAATACAACATGGTAAACGTCATTAACATCACTGGATTATATACTTGAAATCGTTAAAATGATAATTTTTGTTTTATGTTTTGCCATGATACTCACTTGTAGAGTCCATGCTGTTTACAGGCATCGAAAGCCTAGTCTTTCTCCCATTTTCCATAATATAGTGCTTTAAAAGTTCATTAGAAACTCCTAACAACATAATTACAACAGCATCCAAATTGCCTAAGTCCTAAACAATCACCTAAGTGTGTTCCTTTTATTATACATTGCGTCTTCTTCTATGGCACTAGAAATATACATTTCAAAAATATATTTATTAAATGAATTCACAAATCTTTGCATAGACATGGTAAGGCAACTTTAGGTGTTGATGCTTCACATGCTCTCATCTGTTCACAACTATTATCTTTGCTTCTTTTCTCTTTCTGCATGCTGGCTCTCCTCCCCTCCTTCTCCTTTTTTTTTTTTTTAATTAGAGTTACCAGGTTCATGAGTTCCATTATTTAAGCCCAGAAAGAGAGATGTAACTGAGGCCTTTCTTAAATCATAGAGCCAATAGATATACATACATTTCCTTTTGGGGGGTCCCTCATCTGTTCCATGTGATGAATAAGAACAGTTTGCGACAGATCCCTCTGTGCTCACCCACTCTGATACACAGCTGGTGAATTGTTTAGCACTCAGCATGTAGCCTGATCTGTACCCACAGCTGAACTGCGCCCAAGGCATAGAGCTTTTGTCCACGCCAAGTCGGAAAACCCGCAGAGCTGAATTTTATCTTGTTCTAAAGGATAAAAAATCTCTAAGTATCAAATCTTCACATTTCTTCTATGAATCACACTTAAATAGGTGTATATATATACATACAGCTATACATGAATTGCATGCATATGATTCCTTTAACTCTAATTTCTTATCAAGTAATTGGGGTATTCAACAGCCTCTCATTTGGAAGAAAAGGTAAAACATCACAATGAATGAGTTGTCGGTTCTTTCTTCCCTTTGTCAAAAAGCAATCATACATACCAGAAAAACCACAAATGCATATTACCTTCTATATCTAGGCTTTTGGAAAGAGATTATTATTGTTCAGAATGACGATCCCAAAATGTATCACGTGCTCAACCGTAAGAGCTTATGTTTTGCGGCACATGTGGATTCCATAAAGAAAATTCAATATTCCTGTGAATATTTTTATTTAACAAAAATTTGGGCAAAACTAAAGTTATTTTTAGCCTAAATTTTCAGAGAAAACCTATTCGGCAATACTTTACTCTCTGAGCAGTTTGATTCAGAGTTCATAATCTAGTATCTATCCTTAAAGCCAATTGATAGAGTGCTTGAAAATGCTCATTCCTAGACTTCTGGGTTTTTTTTTTCAATGTTAAGAATATTCTTCATTTCTAGGTGGTTTTCCCGGGGCGAGGCTCACCCATTGCACTCCGGATGTGCTGACCCCTGCGATTTCCCCAAATGTGGGAAACCCAACTGTGTAATTTGTGGTAGTGAGGGAGTGCGTTCGTGCTCTTCCATGAAGAAAAAAAAAAAGGAAAAATATATTCTTCTTCTCTGCCACCTTTTTAGCTGTGATGTCAAATATCATATGCTTATCAATGAGAAATACACACTCAGTAAGAGAGCTATGATCTTCACTATACCCCCACTTGCTCTTCTGATTTCAGATACATTAGTTCTGTCAAAGAACTTTCTGGGGAGGAATAAGGAGGAACGTTTTGTGATTTCTTGACTATTATACAAAAACACATAAAAATACCAATGATCTTTTTTCTTTAATTAAATACTCCACTTAAATCTATTCACCCTTAAGTGTCTTTGGTAAGTAATATTCACCATGATGCTTCTTAATACAAAAAGGTGTTTGCCATAATCGAAATCTCACATGCTGAACTGATCCTTTAAAACAGTTGTGGCGTCTGATGATTTTCCTATTTCAGAACACAGAAAGAAGTAAAAAAATAAATAAATGGAGTGAAATTTCATTGTAAACTATCAGACAAGACTTTCTCCTTTCGTTTTTAAATTCAGTGTTAAATTCCCTAGGACTTATTCTTTGGTTCTAATAAGAATCACTGCTTACTCTTCTGTAGCTGCTATTGCTTTGCTTTTGTAGCACATGTATTGCTATCTGTATGCATACTTTAATAACATGAAGGACCTTTAAATAGTTCCTGGACAAATCCATTCTCCCTTCATTCTGTTTTTCCATGACCTTTCTGAACGCCCCTTTGCAGAATGACCTCTCTTCGCTAGGGCACACAGAAACAGTTACTAAATCTTCTCTTGCACGTGTTTTCTACCTGTCCTCTTATTCCCGTAAAGGCTGGTGGAGTCTTTGTAACTACTTTAGTTGAATATGTGTGGGAGAATGGGGGTATATTTAACTCTACATGAGTTTCATTCCTCTTTTTAAACAACTGTGCTTGGTTTTAAATATGTGCATTTTACTGTTAAGTATTCATTTGAACAACTTATATTCAAATGAAAAGGCTCTTTCTTATATATTACCTACAAGACTAAGTAAAAAAATATTGCTGCAAAACTCTCTGCAGTTTTATTAAGCATGACCATCAAACCAGGAAGCTATTTTGTTCTCAATGTATCTTCAGTCTAGATCTGTACACTTCTGCAGGTGATGTTTACATCTCTAACAGTTGCCCAAAGAATTCTGTGCTCTTTCATTGACAAGACATCAAGACAGCAATTTGAGCATCTTTGAATTTAGAAAACAATATCATCACTGTAGAGTGCACCAAGTGATATTTCCCAGAACTTCACATAGGACAGCCCTCACTACCCTCAAAGAATGAGCAGGAACATTGTGATGGGGTCAGGGGGGATTCTGAACATAACTTTCTAGGCCTTTTTTTTCTCACCACTTTTTATTTTCTTAAAACTTCTTAATAAGCCTTCATAAGCCTCCCTGTTCATCATGTGTTCTCTGAGAAAATCTATTCACTAACCCCACTGACATCTCAAAAACTGTCACCATAACTTTCTGGTTAAAAGGCCCAGTCAATCCTCTCAGAAGTCACTGTTCTGATTGGACTTTTTTCTTTAAAGAGACCTGGTGACTTAGTGGTTACTCCTTGGGCTACTAACCACAGGGTCCATGGTTCAAAACCACTAGCCACTTTGATGAGAAAGACAAGGCCCTAAGAAGTAACAGTCTTGGAAATCCACAAGGGCAGTTCTACCCTGTCCTATAGCGTTGCTGTGAGTAGGAATCGACTCAGTGGCAATGAGTTTGAGCTTTTTTTGAAGAAGAGTAAGACAAATACATGACTCAACTTGTCTGTAGTCATCCACTGATCACCAAGATACATTGAAACCTGCTTTGTTTGGAATATACAGGTTCATAAAGGTATGAAATGAAGGCTCAGAATAATACTTTTTGACACACATATGTATATCTAATGATAGTGCTAAATGTCGTGGTGGAAAAATTAAACTAAACTAAACTCAAGGAAAGAAGATAGGGAGTTGTGTGTCACATGAGGAGAGGTTGCAATTAAAAAAGAATAGACTGATCAGGAAAGGCCTTGATGGGAAGTGACATTGAGCAAAATGTCACTGAAGGAGAAATCTGGTGGAAAGGTGGTAGAAGCAGAGGGATTAACCAAATATAAAAGCTCAGAGAGCAGGAGAGTGGCTGGTGTGTTAGATGAGCAGGTGGCCTGAAAAAGTGATAGAGAAGGGAAGGGAAAGTGGAGGGGAAGAAGTCAGAGTAGGAAGGGGAGCGAGGGCCTATCATAAAGCTTTTGTCTTCTTCTCTGAGATCGGAAGCTATTGTCTGGTTTTGAACAGAGCCAGAGGATTGGATGATTAGATTTACGTTCCCAATCGGTATCTCTCAGACTGGTGCATTGAGAACAGACCACAGGGAGCAACAGGACACACACAGGTTGGTGAATGTGTTACTGCTATCATGCAGCAAAGGTATGATGACAGTTTAGACCAGGAAAGACCAATCACTAGAAAAAGATATCATGCTTGGTAAATTGGAGGGTCAAGGAAAATCCTCAGATATAGATTGACACAATTGCTTCAACAATGGACTCACACATACCAATGATCATAAAGATGGCACAGGCCTAGACAACATTTTATTCTGTTATCCAGAAGGTCTCCAAGATTCAGAACTGATTTACCGGCAATTAACAGCAATGACAGGGCCAAGTTTTCAGATTTGGTACCTATTTTGAAGGAGCACAATTAAGATGTGTGAAAGAAATAGAGGTGTCCAGAGTCATTTGAAAATTGTCAACTGTTCTGCTTATTGTAAACTTAATTCTTACTTTAAATATTAGAAAAAGTCTTGAAAAGTTGTAGATGATAACAGAGTCATACGCGACACCTACCAAGGAAGTTTATTATTTAAGCAAAACACACAATGAATCTAAATGTAAATGCATCTTTGAATAATTTCAATATTAATCCACTCCTTAATGTCCATTGTTGATATATATTACTGAATTTTCTAACACTGGGACAAACCTGCATCTACGTAACGTGTTGTTGGGTGCCATTGTGTCAATTCTGACTCACAGGAATTACATGTTTCAGAGTAGACCCACCCAGATTAGTGTCTTGGCTGTAATATTTAGGGAAACAGATTGCCAGGCCTTTCTTCCACAGTGGGGCAGGATGGATTCAAACCACTAACCTCTAGGGTTGTAGCTGTACACTTCAGTGCTGAACCACTAGAACTCCTCCCAGAAAACATAGGCTCATTTTAATGTGTTCATTAAAACATTTTATTTTGTTTTCAGTGAGAGTTACAAAGCAAATTTATTTTCCATTCAGCAGTTCATAGGCAGCTTGATTTGTGCCATTGGTTGCAATCCTGACAATGTAATAGAACTCTTCTCTCTTCTTACCTTGTCTTGTCCATTTCCAGGCCTCCTCTTATCCCTTCTTGCCTTCCAGGCGAATGGAGCCTCCTTTTTTAATCTTGCATATTGGATTGCTCTGAGGAGTGTGGACCTCCTTCTTGTTCTTGCTCCCTGCCTATTGTTAGAAAATTGAGCCACATGGATGTTAGATTCCAGGCCTAAACTGTATGATCAGGGCCTCCATCAATCCCTGTCAGAGAACATAATTTTTAGTTTTCTTCCATATGTTTCCCCAATTCTGTCCAGAAACTCCTATATTTGTATTTGTAAGGATGTATTTGTAACACATATAATTACATATGTAGTTTCTATAGAAATCCTGCTTGCAGAATGGGTCATGCATTGGGCTATTAACCCACAAGGTGAGCAGTTTGAAATTACCAGCCACTCTGTAGGAGAAAGATGAGGCTTTCTATTTCCATAATGAGTTACAGTCTTGGAACCCCAAGTGGCAGTTCTACCACTGTTCTGCAGGGTGGCTATGAGTTGGAGTCGACTCTGTGGCGGTGAGTTTGGTAGTTTTGTTTTGTTTGCCACATCTATGACTATCAAGTCAATTCCAACTTACAGAGACCCTACAGGGCAGAGCAGAATTGCCCTTGTGGTTTCTGACGCTGCAAATTTTAATGAGAACAGAAAGCCTCATCTTTCTCCCTTGAAGCTGTGAGGAGGTTTGAACTGCTGACCTGTCAATTCACCACCCATCTTGTAACCCACATATATATGCATTCCTCCCCCTGCCAATGGATGTCATTCCATTTGCCTTTCCACAGCTGTTTAGCTTGACTATGTATCCACCTGTAGATTGTTGCTATTACTATTATTGCATGGTTGTGTACAACACCATAAAAGGAAAGGTTCCCCACAGAAATAATCTTTAACAGTTACCAGAGATGGAGAAGGGGAAGGAAAGGAAGTCACTGCCTAGAGGGTAGTCAAATATTAACTTGTATAAAAGGAAAGGTAATGTACAATAAGGGGTCAGTCTGCACACAATGACCAAGGCAAAGGAAGACCCTGGGGGGAGAATTTACAAGCAACAGATACGTACTATGGCATACACAGTTCTTTTAACTTCTTAATTACCTTTAGCAGACCAGTAATATTTTCCTTAAATGAAAATATAAAAGTCTATCCTCAAGGCCAAAGTATCAAATTGAAGTATATTCATATTTCACAAGAAAATGGCATAAAAATAATCTACCTGGCTCCACGAACTCTGTCCTTTGTGGGAGATCACGATCTATAGAGTCTACTTTTCAGGGATTTGAAGGGTAATATTGACAAAGTGGAGGGAGGGTGGGGTGAAAAGCGGGGACCGATTGCTAGGATCTACATATAACCTCCTCCCTGGGGCTGAACAACAGAAGAGTGCGTGAAAGGAGCCGTCAGACAGTATAAGATATGATAAAATAATAATTTATACATTATCAAGGGTTCATGAAGGAGGGGGAATCGGGGAGGGAGGGGAAAAATTGAGGAGCTGATGCCAAGGGCTTAAGTGGAGAGCAAATGTTTTGAGAATGATGAGGGCAACGAATGTACAAATGTGCTTTACACATTTGATGTATGTTTGCATTGTGATAAGAGTTGTATGAGCTCCCAATAAAATGATTTAAAAAATGATGATGGTAAAAAAAACACACACACAAAAAGAAAAATATGACCAATAGACAGAAACCTCCTTTCCTATTGGGGCAGTGGGAAGAGTCATATCTTAATGGGCTATTGTAAAGGTGGAAATTGTATAACATGGAAAACCTGTCAGAGCAGGGAAACTCAAATATTTTCCCACTAAACTGAGCAATAGCAGAATGATAAGATTGTATATTGTCAAAGACGGAACACCTGGAAGACCCTGTAAAAAACGAGGCAGCCCCAGTAGGTTCTGGTTTTCACAGGTTTCACTGTATATAGAAATGGCACTGCCAAGCGGAATCCATCTTCAACCTTTTCTTTCATGGCATTGGAAAACGTAACAGATTATTATATTCAGGATTCCTTTTCTTAATCGGTTATTAAACTACCCCCCCCCCCCCCCCCCCCCCCCCCCCCCCCCCCCCCCCCCCGCCCCTCGCCCGACCCCATACCAATCCTTCTTCATGATAAAAACTCAGTACCACCCTGTTGATTTCCACAGACCAGGTGGTGGGTTGGTGGTCCTTAGCAGTACTTAACTAACAGCACCACCAAAGGCTTCTTTCCCTCAAGATCTCACTTCTATTGAGTGGATTTCAACTCACAGCGAACTTATAGGGCCGAGTCGAACAATCTCTGTAGGTTTCTGAGACTAAATCTACTGAAGTAGAGGCCTCGTCTTTTTCCCACTCAGCAGTTTTGAACTGCGTGCTTGGCAGTTAGCAGCCCAATGCATAACTCCCACACCAGCAGGAATCTTTGTCCCTTATGAGAGACATGTTGTAATGGCCTTGATTATTATTTATGACTATGCTTAAAGTCAACATTTCCCTTTAAATGACTTCCACACAAAAAAACCCAAGCACACTGCTATCAAGTCAAGTTTTTTGGGGGGGTTGTTTGTTTGTTTTGTGTGTGTGTGGGGGTTTGAGTACTCGCTGTCAATAATATACTAGTATTGGATACCTTCTTTTCATGGTTTAAAGAGCATCTCAGGATGAGAGTCTCAGAGAACCCTGTAGTCTCAATTGGTAAAGTAAATCTGGACTTTTTTTAAGATTTTGAATTTTGTTGTAAGTTTTTCTTCAATTCTACGAAGGTTTATCTATTGCAGCCCTAATTAGAATGGTCAGTAGTGGTAACTAAACACCATAGAGTTCCTCAGGTCTTAGGGTAGAGGAGGCCATATAGGCTTTTATCCCTGAAGACCAGTGTCTTCTCTGAGACTGGTTTTCTTCTTTCTCTTTTCTCCTGCTGTGTAGTGACCCTATAGGGCAGGGTAGAACTGCCCCTATGAGTTTGTTTTTGAGAATGTAACTCTTTCTTGGCATAGAATTTTGTATCTTTCTCAGGTGGAGTAACTGGTGGTTTGAACTGTTGACATTGCTGTTAACTGTCCAACCCCTTAACCAATTGAAAGGGGCCTCAGATGGTGCAATGGTGACATACTTGACTGCTAACAAAAGGATTGGCAGTTCAAATCCACCCAGGGTCTATTCCATTAAACAACCTGATGATTTGCTCCCATGAAAACGACCCACTGCTATGGAGTCTTTTCTGACTCATAGCAACCAGTTTCTCAGGCTATAAATGTTTACAGGACCAGATAGTCTCTGTTTTCTCCTTCAATGCTCACCAATCAGCACTCCCATAAAAACTCTAGTCTTGGAAGCCTATGGGGAAGTTCTAGTCTGTCCTGTAGATTCACAATGCGTTGAAATGGACTTGACAGCACACAAGTCCAATTGATAACATGTTGAGACAGGAGACTCAGAAATCATTTCTTTGCTGAGCTATTTTTCTAAGAACACTTGCTTGGGTGGTTAATTTTATTCATTTCATTTTGATCTCTTCCATTTTCCTGTTCAGAGAATACCATTACCCAGCCTAGTCTAAACATTCTGGGGTGTATTGTATTTGGGGCCTGTGGTTCCGTTGAATGAGAACAATTCACATGGAAGCAGCTATTCTTTTAAAATGTGTGCAATGGATCTCAAACCGCTAGAGGATCAACACTTTCATCTTCTTAATTTTAACTAAATGCATTCCGAGTTTCTGCCAGGTCTCACCCACACTAAGGTATATTCAAAGGTGATTCCTTTGGGCTTAGTCACGTCTCACAGACTTCACTCGCTGATTAACGGTCCAAGTAAAGGGCAGTTACTTTCAGGCAGACCAATGAGTTATTTCCGTGCATTTAACCATGTTCTCAAACTGTAATGTGAAACCCGTCAAGGAAGGATTTCCTTGGTTTTAACTACTGTAGTAAATCTTGTCTGACTTCAATTTAGTTAGCTTTACAATGCTGCGAAGATAAGCCCCCAAACATTAAAAGTTTTGAAATTAGAAATGCAACCAGAATTCTATTTCATTAAAATTTGAAACACAATCTATGGCCAATTTAGAACACCAATGGAAATGATTTTCCTTTATTTAAGTTTCTGTGATTACCATAGTATATCTACTACTTACAAGGGTCTGCCAAAAAAAATGTTAGTAACATTCAAGTGCCTATATGAATGGGTTTCTTCCAAAGAAAATTGTTTGAATATATTCCTGTAATCAGTGGGTTGGCTGCAGTGAAGTTCTTTCAGTAATGCATTTATCTTAGTCTCATTAGGGTGGCTACCCCCCCCAAAAAAGTCCAATCAAAACCTGTGAAATTTAAAGCAGCGAGGTTAGCTCAACAAGTTATAGCAACTCATTTTTTGGAGATTCCAAAAGGTTCATCTTGATAGAGTTTTCTAGAAGGACATAGGATGATCGTGGGACCTTAATTGGAAAGATGTTTTCAGAAAATAGAAAATTGCCTTGGTGAGTGAGATAGTAAAAGTTTATTGTGCCAACCTGGCTGATAAACACATGTGGGGTTAATTGAAGGGCAGAGGGATAAATGACTCGGTCACCTTCGCCTTTCTAGTTCTCGGGTCTCTTGCTTTCTGATGATCGGACCAGGGTACAGCTGCCTTAGCCTGTTCCCTGCTTCAGCCGGAAAGGCTCACTTCCTGCAAGACATCCCCAAGGAGAAGCCACATGGACTTACCCTGATGCAGCCCTGGGTGCTGGAGCACACATGTGGAGACCCCTGCCAGTGCTTACCCTGACTGGGCTTTCCTCCTACAGTCGGCATCATTGCCTCTGTTTTGTGAAATGGGGGAGGACTTTGTGGATTGGTGTCAGACATATGGGTTAATGTTGGACTTGGGCAGCACTGGGTTGGGATGATTTCTTGATGTGCACTTACCCTTTACATCAAACTCTCTCATATATGTATGAGTTTCTGTGGATTTGTTTCTCTAAAAGTGCCTAGACTACCACAGTGAGAAAAAGGCCAGGAATGTTGCACTGAGGAGTTTTTGCCATCACAACAATGTACTTGCTCATTCTTTGAGGGTAGCAAGGGCTGTCTGAAAAGAATCCAGCTGAGTATCCTCACCCCATTCCTCTCTATTGCCCTGATCTTGCCCTTTCTGATTTTTTTTCATTTCCCAAACTGAAAGAACAATTCGAAGGAACACAGTTTGAATCCCTTGCAGATGCTAAAACTATAAATTTGATGTGGCATAAATCAAACAGCGCAGATTTCTTCAGGCAACGGTTAGATACAGAAACATAGAGAATATTCTGTGAAACAAGTTTCGCATTTCATATTTTAATAAAGGTTTCTATGATTTTGTACCAATACTTTTTGAATTATCCTCATTTATTTTGTGAGACTATCTTAGATTTCCAAATGTTTTCATCTTTTAAACTTTCTATACCTCAACCAAGGCACCCGAGTGGCACAGTGGAATAAGCATTGTACTGTTAACAAAAAGGTAGGTGATTTGACCCCTTTAGCTGCTTCTTAGGAGAAAGGAGACATTCTGCTTCTGTGAAGATTTAAAGACTCAGAAAGCGTACAACACATTTTACTCTTTCCTATAGGATTGCTAGGAACTCACTCAGTGGCAGTGTTTTGTTTTTTAAATACCCTAACAACAAATAAACCCCAAACTCACTGCCATTGAGTCAATGCTGGCTCATAGCTGACTCATTTTATCTCTTACAAATAAGAGTGGATGGACACCATACTCCAGTAAAACTCTCCTCAGGTGTGGAATCTGTGTAAGTTTGAAACCTATTCTTGATAAAGGGGTTTGATATCTTGAGGGGACATAAGTATGATATTGCTTTTAATCATGACATGTCTTTTGCCTTTGGACATCTTTATTTAATTTAAGATTATAGAATAAATTCCTTTATAATCAAGATGAAAATAATATTGGTTTTCTACTTATACTTTTTCTTCTGTTAGCAAATATGAGTATTTTCTTAATTGTTTAATTAAATATATATTCATGTATTGAGATTTTACACCAGTAATAGTCCTCTAAATCTGATCTTTAGTGTTGAACGAAACAAGGTATTTTCAAATTTTGTGGTTTCTCCTCATTCTAATATGCTATCCATTTTTATCTTTGCACAATAAAGCTTTTTCTTACTATTAGGACTATACAAATTAAAATCTTTCCATCTATGTCTCTCTGTAGGGATTAATCCATTAAATATACATACTCTAGCAAAATGTTATATAACATTTTCCTTTGTCTTATCACATCAATAACCTTTACTCAGGCAACTTGTTCAGAATCTCATCTCTATCGGTGAGATTATTTGTTTTCATCTCTACAGCAAATACCCAACAGCTACATTAGGGAAATAGGCAGACAGCTGGGAAACAGACTCATTGCTTGCCTTGGGGCAACACAAAGCATTCACCAAATCCATCTTTCCCTATTTCATTTCACATCATCATGATTTCCAAATTTTCAATATTTGGCTTCTAAGGTTGTGAGAACATCTGCTATAAAGGACGCTGAAAGCTAAGAAGTTGTATATTATGTGGAGGCATTATCAGCCTAGATATTAATTATTGGGGATGTTTTGCGATATTCTGTCTCATGAATTCTTGTTTCTGATGAGTTCAGCTTTTTTCTTTTGTTTTCAAATGGATGTCTTTTTTATTTTGACACAGCTTTGTGTTAGATAGTATTTTTTCTAATTATGGCAAACGTATATAGCACACAATTTGCCATTTTAACAATTCTGAATATGTAATTCAGTGACATTAATTCTCTTCCCAATGGTATGCAATCACCACCACTGCCTATATTTAAAATATTTTCATCATCCCAAACAGAAATTCAGCACTGATTAAACCCTAACTCCTCACGAACCCTTCCCCACAGCTCCTAGCAACCACAAATCTGTTATTGTAGATCATATTGGCCTGTTCTAGAAATTTCATGTAAGTGGGGTTTTGTGTCTGATTAATTTCATCTGCTATACTGTTTTTCAGATTCGTCTGCGACATAAAATGTAACAAAAATTCCTTTCCCCTTAGGGCTGAATAATATCCCATTAAATGTATCTACTGCATTTGTTTGTCTATTTACCTGTTGATGGACACTTGGGTTGTTTCCACGTTTTGGATATTGTGACTAGTACTGCAATTAATAAGGGTTCTTAAATATCTGTAAGTCTCTGCTTTAAATCTTCTAGGTATGTACCCAAAGGAATTAAAACCAGGGACCGAAATAGATCTTATTTTCATCACTTTCTTTTTCCTTCTTATCGTCTTCCTTTCCCGATGGAAGTTTAGGTTTTTCTTGCGCTTGTTTTAGCGAGGCAGACATTTGTTTAAACGTTTTAGTAGGGTCCACACCCCCACTCACACACACTGGGAGACTTGGAAGGACACGCTGCCTGCCTTGAAGATGAGCGCCTGGGTTCTCATTCCAGGACACCCAGGTGTTACTAACTCTCTCTCTTGCTCAGGGCTGGTAGGCAGGCAGTGACGTCGGAAAGAACTGAACATTGCAGAAATCACAAAACTAAGGGGGCAATAATGAACTCCAGTTATGCCTAAGAATCCACCCCCCCCCACACACACACAATGGGTCCTAGAAGCGTCATCTTGCTGTCCCGTGCTTGGGTCTGCGAGTTTTAACTGGTGTGGAATGACTCTTGTTCCCATCAGGTGCCTCATACTTAGGGATTGTGTCTCCGTGAGTGCAGATCTTTCAGTAATATTATTCAGAGCCAGTTTCTCACTTCTTCTCCGTCCAAAGAGCATTTTGTTTCTGTGGGGGGTGAGCTTCTGTTTGGGTTTCTTTTTGTTTGTTTGTTTGTTTTCGTTGTTTTGTTCATGCCCTCAGTAGAGACATGGAAGAGAAATTAAAATATTTTGTAATATTGCTATAAAAATTATGGGGTGTGGTTGACAGAAAGTGAAGCTATGTAAATATGAATGTAACACAAACTGAGATCACCAGCAGAAAAGCTGAACCCATGCAGTGGGCAAGCCATGAACTACCTACAGCCTAAAAGCCAGAAAAACACAATGAAGATATAACAGATTGAGTGAAGAGTAGGGAAACCAAACAATAACCAACTATTACCTATTAGAGAATCCTCAATGATGTGTGCTGAAGAGGAGGCTGACTGCTGTCAGCTTATTTTGTTGTTCAGAGTCAGCAATAATAGGTTCTTAAAAACCAAAGTCAAATTATATTGTTGTGTACACCGACATCCTCTTATTGAGTTACATGAGACTGATTGTTTATTTCTCCTCTGTAATAAAACCATAGACATGTCCTATACTTGAAGAAGCTAGAAAACAGCTAATAAACAGTTATCGTATTTCTTAGTATAAGCAAAGAAATATTAAAGAACATTTACTTTTGTTCACACCTCGTTCTATTCTCTCATAATTAGTAAAGCATGATAGGAAGAATATTTTACCAGTTCTTCATGGATTTTGTGTGTATAGTACTTGAAATTCTTTAAGGAAGGAATAAAGTTCTGCACTGTATTTTTCCACTTGGGACAGTTACATATCCTATGCTAAGGTAGTACAATAAGTAATGAAAGAAGAATATATGCATTGGTTGAAATTGGAATTAATTTGCAACTGCTTGACTTTTTAAAACTACATCAAGCCTATATTACTTGCCAGACAGTATGAGAATATGAGGCGTTGTAAATAAGAATTGCGGTATCAATTTAGTTAAAATCAACATTTCAAAAAACTATGGAATAATGTAACCATCTTTTTTGAGAGTACTTAATGATCTTTGTATGATGCCATGAATAAACTGTACTTGCTTTACAGCCTGGATTCTCTTAAAATCTTAAATTAGTTGTATATGAAAAAGAAGTAATATTTGGCCTTACCGATGAATCTTTATAAAATTACAGACTTGTGGATAATAGAAATTAAATGTCTAGAAAATATGACAACATATGTACAAATGTGCTTGATACAATTGAGGTGTGGATTGTTATAAGAACCTCCAATAAAATTATCATTTAATAAAAATGATAATAAAACAAAGGATTGTGGAACTATAAAGCACATTGGAAAACTAAATATCTATGCTTTGCTTTATAGAAACAGTCTTACCTGTTAGAAAACTAGTTTAGCTCACTCGTAGTCATTATTTTAGGATTTCCTAAAAAGTTTGATGATTTCAAGGTGACACCGTGTTTAATATATGTTATATTTAAATTAAATGTAGGCTTAAAAGAATAAGATTATTAAGCTGATTGAACCAACTAAGGGACAGGCTAATTATTTTTTAAAAATCATTTTATTGGGGACTCATACAGTTCTTATCATAACCTATACAATACATCCATTGTGTCAAGCACATTTGTAAATCTGTTGCCATCATTTTCAAAATAGTTTCTTTTTACTTGAGCCCTTGGTATCAGCTTCTCATTTTTTCATCTCCCTCTTCACCCTCCCTCCCTCATGAACCCTTGATAATTTCTAAGTTATTATAATTTTTTCATGTCTTACGCTGACTGATCTCTCCCTTCACCCACTTTTCTGTTGTACATCCCCCTGGGAGGGGGTTATAGGTGATCAGTTTCCTCTTTCTCCCTCCCCCCTTCCCTTACCCTCCTACTATTGCTGCTCCACTTATTGGTCCTAAGGGGTGTATCTGTTCTGGATTCCCTGTGTTTCCAGCTCTTATCTGTACCCATGTACATGCTCTGGTCTAGCTATATTTATAAGGTAGAATTGGGGTCATGATAGTGGGGGCGGGGGGGAAGCATGAAAGAACAAGAGGAAAGTTGTATGTTTCATTGGTGCTATACTGCACCCTAACTGGCTTGTCTCTTCATTGTGACCCTTCTGTAAGGAGATGTGCAATTGTCTATAGGTGGGCTTTGGGTCTCCATTCCACAATCCCCATCATTCACAATGATATGATTTTTTGTTCTGGGTCTTTGATGCCTGATACCTGATCCCATCAACACCTCATGATTGCACAGGCTGGTGTGCTCCTTCCATGTGGACTTTGTTGCTTCTCAACTGGTTGGCCACTTGTTTATCTTCAAGCCTTTAATACTCAAGGCACTATATCTTTTGATGGCTGGGCACCATCAGCTTTCTTCACCACCTTTGCTTATGCACCCATTTTGTCTTCAGAGATGTGTGTCTGGAAGGTGAGCATTACGGAATGCCAGGTTATTAGAACAAAGTGTTCTTGATTGAGGGAGTATGTCATTAGAGACCCAATGTCCGTCTGCTACCTTAATACTTAACATATAAATATATGTGATTGATATATTTCCCCATCCTTATATATAAATATATATACATATGTACATGCCTGTATTTAGACCTTTATAAATGGCCTTTGCCTCTTATTTCTTTCCTCTATATCCTTTCATTTTCCTCTTGTCCCACTATCATGTTCGGCCTTCATTCAGGTTTCAGTAATTCCTCTCAGTTACATTGCCCTTGATCCAGCCCTACCAGGCATCCTACGCCCTCCTCGCTATCAATTTTAGATCACTTGTTGTTCCCTTGTTCCTGGGTTTGTTAACACCTACTTTCTTCCCTCCCCCTCCCATATCCCACTGGAAGTGCTGAACCATTGTTTTTTCCTCCATATTGTTTATCCCACCTATCTTATCTAGATAGAAATGCGTAGACAATAATAAGCACAAAATCAAGACAGAGCAAAAGAAAACAAAACAGCAACAGCAAAAAGCCATCAATAAAAAAAGAAAAGCCTATAAATAGTTTCAGGTCTGTTTGTGGATCTTTAGGCATGTTTTCTGGTCGAGTCTGATGGGGTGCTGCAATCTGGCCCCACAGTCTTTTTTGGTATTCCCCAAGGACTTCATTGTTTTGCTCCCCTTGCTGCTCTGTTGCACTCCTTTAGTGTTTCGACCTGGTGTGTTGAGGTCAGATCAGGCACAATTCCCGCACTGTGCCTCCAGTGTTGTCTCTTGTAGCACTGTGGTTCAGTGAGGGACCTCGTGGCTCGTGGTGTGGCCGGCCCTGTGGGGAACAGGCTAATTCAAGCAGAAAATTTAAATTTTATGAAGGTCATAACTATCAGAACTCAAGTTTGGGCATGAATTATGCTTATTTAGATTAAAATTATCCCCAGTCACCATGAGTGTCTTTCTTTGTATTAATGGAATTTTTGGCATAAATACAATTTTGGTTACTAGATTAAATAAGGCATATCATTCTACCACCCATGGCAAATATCTCTTATATGTAGTACATAATTATTGAATGTTTTAGCTTTGTTACAAATAGACACAAACCTGGCAGCCAGCAAAGCTTACAATTATGACATCAATGTACAATGGTAAAACTTTAGGAGCAATAAAATTTGGACTCATGGTTATACTTAAACCTTTAAAAAATTATCTTCCAAGATTTAGGAACCTGAATTCATTCAGATACAATGCAAGGTTGTTTATTGTTTAAAGGGAGTTGTTGGTACTTGATTTGTTTCAAGGTAATGATCAGTATGATCTGTGTTAGGCTGAGTTGACTAGAGAAGCAAATATAGTGACACAAGAAGTAGTTATATATCAGGAAAATATACCAGCCCAGTCCAAATCGTCCGTAATTCCTATACTAGTCCTTAAGTCCCTGTTCAGACTCACGCAGTCACATGCAATGATGCAGAATGCAGGAAGATCACAGGAAGATCACAGACCAGTGGGTGCAAAGTTGTGTGGATATACTAGTGGTGGGTCTGGCAGCAATCAGGGTCACCCACCAGGAAGGTGAAGGCAGAGAGAAGGGGGGGTTCCCAGAACCCTCCTTATGAGAAGGCCACACCCACAAGGGGGCACTGCCAGACTGTGAACTGATTGACAGTTTGAATACCATCCCTACACTTTTACATATCTTCAAGTTGACATGAAATTATTTAACTGCCACAAGATCTTTTTCTAATGTTGCCTTCTTGAGAACCCCCCCCCAAACAAATCTTAATATGTCATGATAAATTATTTAAGCCAGGTGTATTACCCACTTCAGAGTTACAAAGCACTGATAGATTGTTTAATATAGCTTAGGTAATTTAGTCGACTTTAGTAGTGACCATCTGACTACTCTTTGTACTCCTAAGAATCTCTGAATTTTGTTACTCAAATAAAAATCTGAGTGATACTTGTATTGGACCTGTACACATAGGTATAAAATTACAGTTAGGCAGAATATATTCTACTCTGTAAGTCTGTTTCAAATATTAATAAAAATTTCTTACGTTAAAAAAAAGAAAATCAAATAGTCAAATGGGTCAATGAGCACATTTTAATATATATCAGACCATGATTAGAGTTTAACTGCTCAGAAAATAAGAGATGAAAAGCAATATAAGCAAACAAATACAAAATCTGGGTGTTCTTCTATTTGCAGGTGCATCTTTCTTATCTGAAAGCCTACTTGTGTGAAGTTGCTTGCATAAATTCATCAAATGTATTTTCTAGAAGAATTGCTCAAGAAATCATTTTGTTCAGCCTCTCAACAAATTAAGGTCTCCCTATTACACCATTTTTTAAAAGAGAGCCCTCTTTCGTCTCTATATGAACATACCCAGGGGCATGGAGTTCACAGTTTCCTAGACAATCCATCCTGTTGATGGCTCAAGCTAATTGGTTTTAAAAAGATCTTCTCATTTGAACTCTTTCCTTGTAAAACATTCATCCATTTTCCCAAATGCTGCTTTCTTGAACAATACAGAGTTATCTTTTCTTCATTTGATGTAAGAGCTGTTCCAACTATTTGAAGGCCGTTATTGTGTACTTCCAAAGCCTCTAGTTCTCAAGCTTTAAGAAGTAGCAGAAATGCCTAAGTAACATGTTTAAGAAGGTAGATTTCCCAGTCCACATCCCAAAGAGTCTGATTCACTTGCTCTGTGGTGGATCAAAGGAATCTATAATTTAAACAAGCATGCCCCACTGTCTAGGTGGGGCCAAGGGAAGATGGCGGTGACTGGGTGGTTGGAGAGTCTGAGGGCTGCTGGTGCAATATTTGTTCCCAGACGACAAAGAAATGGCTGAAGAATATGATGAAAAGGCACGTGAACTACTTGTGAGAAAGTGATGTGTGAAAAGTACCCTGAAAGCCTTGGGTCAGTGGCTGATTGAAGTGGATGGTTTGGTGGCTCCAGTAGAAGGGAGCCTGGGGCCAGAACTCATCAAAGAAAACATTTCCAGATCCATCTTCATGCACAAGGACACCAAGATGAGTTTCCATTGGTGTTTTGAGGCCCTTCCCTAAGGATGTCTATAAAGTTGGTGTCAACCAGGAGTTCTACCTTATTGTCAGAACCACCAGCCAAAAATACTACAAGATTTTAACAGATACCAATCTCTGGAAGATTCCACCTCGAGCTTTGCTCATGCCAACTGCACCCTGCATCACCTCCTACCAGATGCCAAGAGAGGTCCTGGTGACTGAGTCGGAGCTCCAGAGCAGCTGAAGAAGGTAAAGACACCCACAACAGTGATGGAGACTGTAAGACCCAGTCGTGGGCCCTGTGGAATGAACCTGTGTGCGGTGCATCTGTCAGACTGGGTCAGGCAGCCTCTGCTCTTGGAGGAGCGATTAATCTCCCTGAGAAGAAGGCCTCAGGGCACCCCTAGCTCCCTGGCCAGGCTTGTTTCTGGAGTAAAGTCAGTCTGCTGGGGGGGAAAAAAAGTAAGAAATAAAAAGAAACACCATCTAAGAGAATATGATAAGATTTCCCCAATAAATGATGTTGATAAGATTTTCTCTCCAAAGTTTCTGTATATTCTCTGCCCTCATTAAGTGTAGTCCCCATAATGGAATCAAATGTTTAGGTTATATTCCAATTACTAAATATCTCAGTAAAGCTATTATATTCAGCAACCCACTTTATGTACATCTATTGAAATAGTTCACAGATCTGTCATCAGGTTTTAGTATCAATGTCAACCAATACTAAAATGAATTAGGGCAAAAATGAATTACAGAGTGGTTAACCAAAAGCATACAATTAAGCAAGAGAGAATGGGATGAGATGACAGTAGATGAAGGAGGCATATATTAAACATTATATATAGAAAGATATAACTATATATCATATTCTCACCAAAGGTGACAGACACACAGACATCTCAATAACTCCAGTTCTTCTTTCTCACAGTCTATCAGTCTATTATATTTCTCATTACCAGTCAGTTGAAAAAAAATGCTACTTACTGCAATCTACTGATCTTCCCTTTGAGTTCAGCAGAAGAATAGTATGCTCTCCCCCTTGTTAGGAAGCTGGTCAATCTGGCATCCGTTCTAATCCAAAATCAGTAGCCAGTGATCAGTCCTCCCTACGCTAACCTTTACTCTATTAGAAGGAGTTGAAACCTCGTCACGGTATTTTGAAAATATGTTTGGTCTTTAACAGACTACTGAGACACTGAGGTTACCTTGGCATTTTTCTTTCTTATACTCTTTGTTTTTGTGCGTGGCAGATGATCTAAAACTCTACAAATAGCCATGAGCAAGATTTTCCCATATGCATTCAATTTGAATAGGCCTGGCAAGATGCCTTTAAGCTAATAAAAGTGTCATAGAATGTTATGAATTGGCTCTGCATGCCTCAATGCACCCGGTGTACAGATTAACACTTTGTGTTATGACACCCAGGCCCTGCACCCTCTACTCCAAACAGCAGGAAAAATTTATGAGCCAGAAAAACTTTCTTGGATTGGCCTTAGGCTGTAAGCAGTGGAATGTAGTTTTTTGCAAGGCTGGAGTCTGAGGCACTCAGGGATCAGGGGGCAGTCTCAGTGAGTGAGAGTACAGGGAGGGAAATTCGCTGTTAGTCTTTCAGTTGGAGCTGTAAATCTGAGAAGGGCGTGAGGATCACAACTAGCAAAAATGTGAAACACACTACTTTTATGTTGACTTCAAGGATAAAGAGACACTCTGATTTAGAGAGAGCAGACCTTAGGAGATCATCCTGAGTAAAACCAAAAAGATTAGACTATGGAAAAGGCTTTGATGAAATGATTTCAGTTCTCACATTCAGAAAGGGTTGAGATGATATTCTTTTAATTAGTATTCAGGAGCAAATATAAGATGGTGATTCTGAAGCATACATGATCATAATCCTTGTATTCAAGGAACAAATATTTTTGACTGTCTAATAAGTTACAAAAAAAATAATTCAGTCTCTGAGTTTAAAAAGTGCACACTCAAGTGAGAGGAAAGGGGACTAATAAAATTATGATAGTAACATACTACTATCAATGACACTGTTACAGCAGTGATAACTACTGGTGCTTTGAGAGCACAGTGGAAAAATACCACTTCTGACCTGGAGAGATGTAGACTACCCAAGATGTTGAAGAAAGATATTTTCAAGAAGTTGAACTAAATTTTGAAGGATATATAGCTGTGACCCAGAGGAAAGAGTTTGAGGACATTTCAAGCCAAGTAATGTACCATATCTGTGTGTGTTGGGGAGTGGAGTGGGACGATGCAGGCTATGTAAACCGTTAAGGGCTTGACCAAAAGGTCAGTGGTTGAACCTACCAGTCACTGCAGGAGAAAGATGTGGTGGCCTGGGTTAATGTTTTACACCCTTTGAAACTCTCGGGAGCAATTCTATTGTTTCCTATAGGGTTGCTGTGAGTCAGAATAGACACAACCAGGACGGGTTTGGTTTTGGGTCTTTTTTGTTTAGGCTATGTAGAGAACACAAATCCAGTGAATGTTGAAAGATGTGATTGATGAAATGTTGTTGTTGGTAGGCGCCATCAAGCTGGCTCTGACCCATAGGATTCCTAGGCACAACTGACGGAAACCAGGCATGGTTCTGCATCATCTTCCCAATTGTTTCTAAGCCCGAGCCCATTGATGCAGCCACTGTGACAATCCATCTCATTGAGAGGTTCTTCTTGTTTACCGACCATTCACTTTACTAAGCTTGAGGTCCTTTTCCAGAGACTGTTCTCTCCTCACAATATGTCCCCAGTATGTAAGACGAAGGCTTGCCATCCTTGTCTCTGAGTAGCACTCTGACTTTATATTCGTTCTTTTAGCAGTCCATGGTACTTCCAATATTCTTCTCCAGTACCACAATTCAAATGCATCAATACTTCTACAGTCTTCCCTATTCAATGTCCAACTTTCACATGCATATGATGCAATGGAGAATACCATACCGTGGGTCAGGCAAACCGTAGTCCTCAAAGTAACATCCTTTCTCTTCAATACTCTAATGGTTCTTGTACAGCAGATTTACTTAATGTAATACATCTTTTGCTCTCTGGACTGCTGCTTCCATGAGCACTGATTGTGGATCCAACAAGATGAAATCCTTGAGAACTTTTCTCTGTTTATCAGGATGTTGCCTATTGGCCCAGTTGTTTGGATTTTGGTCTTCCTTACATTAAGTAGTAGTCCATACTGAAGGGTACATCCTCGATATTCATCAGTAAGTGTTTCAATTCCTCCTTTCTTTCAGCAAGCAAGGTTGTGTCATCTGTATACTACAGGTTGTTAATAAGCCTTCCTCCAATCCTGATGCAGTACTCTTCATCATATAATCCAGGTTCTCTGATTATTTACACAGCATATAGATTAAACAAGTACACCTTTCCTGATTTTAAAGCATGCAGTCCTCTCTTGTTCTGTTTGTTTGCACAACTGCCTCTGGATCCACGTACAAGTCCCAAATGAGCACAATGAAGGGTTCTGGGGCTGCCATTCTTCTCAAGGTTATCCATAGTTTATGATAGTCCACACAGTCGAAAGCCTTTGCCTAGTCAATGCAACACAAGTCAATATATTCCTGGTATTGTCTGCTTTGAGCCAAGATCCATCTGAAATCAGCAATGATATCACTTCTTCCACAATTTCTTCTGAATCAAGTCTGAACTTCTGGCAGCTCCTTATTGAAGAAATGGGCAGTGGCTAAATCAAAAAGGCTCCGTGTGCTCTGCTGAGATAGCTGGGCTCTGTCTGGTAAACAAAAATGAACGGTAACTCACAGTTTTTGATAAGCAACTTTGGCAGCAGCATGTAGAATGGGAAGGAATAGAGACAAGACCAAATGGCAGGAGAATGGTTAGGAGCCTGCTGTAAAAATTGAGCTATTTCAGGAGAGAGATGATCGGGTTTGAACAAAGATAGTAGCATTAGGAATGGCAAGAAGGAGATCCATTTGAGTCTACTGAGGAAGGATTTTTGTCCTCTTTTTGTGTTGTTTTGCTTTTTATTTTGAGTCTTAAACTTACATGGACCTTTAGGTCAATGAGTTTGATGGCAACAGGAAGAGGGTCATGGGACGGTGTGGTATAAATGATAACAGTTAATGCCATATAAGATATTTGTAGGAAATTCAACTTGAAAATTGTATCTTTTCAGCTCAACATGTGAAAAAATCTATTTGCTTAAGATTGGTTGCTTAGTCTATTGAGGGTTAATAGCTCATGTGGGCTAGCCTGCTCTAGGAAACAATGAAATGAGAATAAAAACAAGTTAGGATAAGAGTAAGGGTGGATCGTTCCACCAGCTGTCTCTTTTTCCTCTCTCCAAAAGCACAAATACCCTCTAGGCAATTCCAAAAAAGAAGAAGCTTTCTGTGCCAGAGACCAATTTCGTTTCCAAAGGAAGAATCCAGCAGACCATATGGGATGCACTTGATGATGCCATTCAGTTCATAACATACAATATCAATAAGAAAAAAGAACTAGAATAAATGTGTTACATTATCATAGCATGGTACTAGATTGCAGAGAATTAAGTTTAAAATATTAAAAATTAATCTTGTGAAAAAACAGTATATCTGATTATGAAAAGACATAATAGAACACAGTTATACCATACATGTTAATAAAGCTGAATTCAATATTTTTAATACCAAAGATATTAATCAGGAGGAACTAAATAATGTATTATTCTTAACAATGGAACAATCCCAGGCTTACAATACATACATGTGGCCAATTGATTATTCTTAAATAGAGATCTAAAGGGGGAGTTAAATATTCAATTAACTAAAAAAAAAGACCAAACAAATAAAAGAACCCTTACTGCTTCTAGTCAATTCTGACTTAACGTGACACTATAGGGCAGGGAAGAACTCCCCTATACACTTCTGAGACTCTGTTTACAGGCGTAGAAAAACCTCATCTTTCACCCCAGGAGTGGTTTCGAACTTCGGACTTTGTGACTACCAGTCACATGCTTAACCACTACATCAGGCCATCTGTTCAATTAACATTAGCTATCAAATATGTGTGGATAACTCTGACAAAGAAGTAAAAAGACCACTTGTTCATTGACAAACCCTTGGAGAGAAAAATTAAATAAATGGAGATATATATCACTTTGTAGTTTGCAATTCAATATTGATATGATGTCAGTTCTTCCAAAATTGATGTATAGATTCACTATAGTCCTAATCAAAAGCCTAGTAAGCGTTCTTCTAGAATTGGACGAAATAATCTTGAAATACACACAGAAATGCAGAGTATCTGTGTTAGGCCAGGATGACTAGATAAACAAATCCAGCGATACTCACCTATCTGTAAGAAAGAACTTTAGATTAAGGAGTAATTATATATCAAGAAATCATCCCAGCCCAGTCCAACTCAAGTCTGTAAGTCTCATACTAGTCCATAAGTCCTCTTCAGGCTCAAACAGACGCATGCAATGATGCAGAATGCAGGAAGACCATAGGCTTTTGAGTGTAGAGTCCTGTCGATTCCAGTTTGTGGAAACATATCAGAACTCCAGCAGCTGTCAGGTTCAGTGGCAGAGAAGGGAAAGGCTGAGAGAGAGGGCCGTTTCCAGGGCTCTCATGAGAAGGCCACACCCCAAGGAGGCCCCATCAGGCAGTTTGGATATCACTCCTACACTTTTATATATCTCCAAGTTGATATAAAATTATCTAACTGTAACAGACCACCCCTATTCAACTTGAGACCTTTACACAATTCTTTAGCCATGTACAATTTTAAAACAAAAACAATAATAAAATCATATTTTCACCTAACTGGATAAAACTAAATGCATACAACTGAAAATTTGCCAGCCCCATTTAAATATAATATTCTACATGTGAACAAAACAAAAACTTCGACGCCTAATAATTGTAGTTATGTGAACTTTAATCCAATAATCCTATCGACATCTTTCCAGCCACTTCATGCCTTTATCTCGCTCCATTTTGGGATTCCAATTTCTATATTGCCCATTTCTGTCAACCCAGTGTTCTGAGGAGACAAGCGTGTTCCTTGATGTGGAGAATTTTCATTCCAGTTGGAACTTTGTGAATCTGCATCAATGAGAACTCCTATCAGGGCAGGCCATCCATAAAGTCAGCAGCAATGTGCACCAATTCACAGGCTCAAAAATCTTGTCTTCATCTGATCAGGTTCTGGTCAACTCAATGTGGACCTCTTTGCTTGGCCTCACCAGGGTGCCTATTGGCTGCCTTGCCTCTTGACCCTGGGCCCCTTCACAAATTCTCCACCACACTAGATCATGCCATAGACTGAGACTGCACACAACCCTTTACACTTCAGACCAGCCAGTTCACTCTTGTCTCTCCTAGCTCTGAATTAGGGCACCCAGTGGCATTGCTTGGGAAGGTTCTCTCTGCCACAGTGAATTTTTTTGTGAAAGCAGTTCGTTCAAACCTCGTTTTTTGTGATGGCCGATTTATGAGAACAGTGTGCAGCTGTGAAATGTTGTTTCCTGCTCAGGAAAAATGCTGCAGAAACTGTTGAGATGCTGAACTCAGCTTACAAGAACAGCACTATGGGACAAACTCAAGTGTACAAGTAGTTTTCTCATTTCTAAAAAGATGAAATATCAATTGTTGACAGACCTCATCCTGGATGTCCATCAACTTCCTGAATGGATGAAAATGTTGACTTATAGTGTATTTGGAGTTCGTTCCACCAGGTCAGATTGTTAATCAAACTTTCAAAAAAGGCCTGATTTTGGCAGATGAGGGACTGGTTTGGCCACCACGATAATGCATCTGCTCAAGCAGCTGTCTCAATGCACCCGTTTTTGGCAAAAACCAGCATGTCTTTCTAGCCCCCCACACCTGACTCACCTGACCTCACTGTGTGACTTTCTTTTTGTTTCTGTGAATAAAGAGGGATATGAAAGGACAGCGTTTTGTGAGTAGAAGAGGTGAAGAAGAAAACAAGGGAGGTGCTGTCAGCCATCCAAACAGGGGAGTGTTCCTTCTTGGGTCCAGGTTTTTCTAGCTTCAGGCCCAAACTGCTAGTGTAGAATTTTAAAAAACAAAGCAGCTCCCTTTTCCCTCCAGTAAGTCAACAGCTAAAGTGGCAAGTCGTTTTCAAATGAAAATATTCTGAGCCCTCAAGGCACTGGGTGGGCTTACTTTTTTTTTTGTGGCTTACTTTTTTAAGCATCCTTTGAACACGTTTCCTATACTCTTTTAATAGAACAAATTTAATAACTGAAGGTGGTGGGCTTACAAACTCTCTATCCATATTTCTCAATAATCCTTTCTATCACCCATTAATTACATCAATAACAATAAGTAGAAACATCAATATTATCCTAGTACAGCCAGATCCTAAACACAGTTCTTGTTGTTAGGTGCGGTTGAGTCAGTTCTGACCCATCAGAACCTTATACACGACAGAAATGAAACAGTGCATGATCCTAGCCTCACAATAATTCCTATGCCTGAGCCCATTGATGCCGCCACTGAATCAATCCATTTCATTGAGGGCCTTCCTCTTTTTTGCTGACCACTTTACCAAACATGATGTCCATCTCTAGGAACTGGTCTCTCCTCACAATATGTCCTAAGCATGTAAGACAAAATCTTGGCATCCTTGCCTCTAAGGAGCACTCTGACCTTATTCTTCCAATACAGATTGGTTTGTCTTTTTAGCAGTGCATAGCACTTTCAATATTCTTCTCCAGCACCACAATATAAATGCATTAATTCTTCTATGGCAGCGGTTCTCAACCTGTGGGTCAAACGACCTTTCACAGGGGTCGCCTAAGACCATCGGAAAACACATATTTCCAACACACCGCGCCTCTATCCATCTCCAGGCAGGTGCACCCACATGCAGATATGGTGTGAAGACTGTTACCCATGCTACACTGTGCTTCAAGACAAAATTTCATTTATTTGTAATTAGAAATAAATACTTCACAATATAGAATTACATATTGTTTTTGTGATTAATCACTATGCTTTAATTATGTTCAATTTATAACAATGAAAATACATCCTGCATATCAGATATTTACATGATGATTCACAACAGTAGCAAAATTACAGTTATGAAGTAGCAACGAAAATTATTGTATGGTTGGGGGTCACCACAGCATGAGGAACTGTATTAAAGGATCGCAGCATTAGGAAGGTTGAGAACCACTGCTCTTATTCAGTGTCCAACTTTCACATGCATATGATGCAATGGAGAGTACCATAGCTTGGGTCAGGTGTACCTTAGTCCTCAAAGTAACATCCTTGCTCTTTAATACTCTAATGAGGACTTGTGCAGCAGAATTACCTAATAGAACTTTTTAAAAAATCTCTTGATGATGGCTGCTTCAATAAGCATTGATTGTGGATCCAAGCAAGATAAAATCGTTGACAATGTCAACCTTTTTTCCATTATCATGATGTTACTTATTGGCCCAGTTGTTTGGACTTTGGTCTTCCTTACATTAAGTAGTAGTCCATACTGAAGGGTACATCCTCGATATTCATCAGTAAGTGTTTCAATTCCTCCTTTCTTTCAGCAAGCAAGGTTGTGTCATCTGTATACTACAGGTTGTTAATAAGCCTTCCTCCAATCCTGATGCAGTACTCTTCATCATATAATCCAGGTTCTCTGATTATTTACACAGCATATAGATTAAACAAGTACACCTTTCCTGATTTTAAAGCATGCAGTCCTCTCTTGTTCTGTTTGTTTGCACAACTGCCTCTGGATCCACGTACAAGTCCCAAATGAGCACAATGAAGGGTTCTGGGGCTGCCATTCTTCTCAAGGTTATCCATAGTTTATGATAGTCCACACAGTCGAAAGCCTTTGCCTAGTCAATGCAACACAAGTCAATATATTCCTGGTATTGTCTGCTTTGAGCCAAGATCCATCTGAAATCAGCGATGATATCACTTGTTCCACACTTTCTTCTGAATCAAGTCTGAACTTTTGACAGTTCCCTGTCAATGTACTACTGCAACTGTTGTTGGATGATCTTTAGAAAAATGTTACTTGTGTGTGATATCAATGATATCGTTCTGTAGTTTGAGCATTCTATTGGGTCTCCTTTCTTTGTAATAGGCACAAATATGAATCTCTTCCAATCAGTTTGCCAGATAGCTTTCTCCCAAATTTCCTGGCATAGATCAGTGAGTGCTTCCTGTGCTTCTTCAGCTTTCTGAAACATTTCAGTGGATAGTTTGTCAATTCCTGATGCCTTGTTTTTAGCTAATGAATTCAGTGCAGTTTGAACGTCTTCCTTCAGCACGATTGGTTCTTGCTCAGGTGCTACCTCCTAAAGTGGTGGACTGTTGGCTAGTTATTTTTGGTACAGTGACTCTGTATATTCCTTGCATCTTAACTTGATGCTTCCTGCATCATCCAATATTTTGTCTATATAATCTGTCAAAACTGTAATTTGCGGCGTGATTTTTTTCCTTGATTTCTTATAGTTTCAGATATGCTGAGTGTGTTCTTTCCTCTTGGTTTTCTAATTCTAATTCCTTGCACATTCATTATAGAATTTGGCTTTGTTTTGTTGAGCAGCCCTTTGAACTTTTCTATTCATGTCCTTGACTCCATCCTTTCTTCCATTTGCTTTAGCTATGCTGTGATTAATAGCAAGTTTCATAGTTTCATTTGACATTTACTTTGATATTTTCTTTCTTACCTGTATTTTTTTAACTTTTTGATTTCTTCATGAATGTTGTTCTTGATGTCCTCCCACAACTCATCAAGTCTTCCATTATTAGTGTTCAATACATGAAATCTGTTCTTGAGATTCAGGTGGGATAGATTTGAGGTCCTCTTTTGGCTCCTGTGGAATTGTTCTTGAAATTCAGGTGGGATAGATTTGGGGTCCTATTTTGGCTCCTGTGGAATTGTTTTCATTTCCTTCACCTTTATCTTGAACTTACATATTAGCAATTGATGATCTGATCCACAGTCGGAGCCTGGTCTGGTTTTAGTTGATGATATTTAACTTCTCCATCGTGTCCTCCAACACATGTAGTCATTTTGATTTCTGTGTATTTCATCTGGGGAAGTCCATGTGTAAAGTTGCTTTTGTGTTGTTGACAAAAAGGTAATTTCTATGAACAAGTGGTTGGTTTTGCACACACACACAAACACAATTCTTAAATCAGCCAAATTCAGTATTTTCTTATCTAAATTATCACATTCATATGCGGTATGGCCTTAGGTCTCTGAAGCATCAAGCCATGACCTAATTTTCTGTCAGCCATTTTGCCTCAGAGAAGTTCAAGACCATTTTTGCCCCCTGACCTCACATTTAGCATCCATCACATTCATTTTTTACCATTTCAGATGGGCATAAACAAAGACAATTTCTAAGAATCAAAACCTTCACTTCTGATGTCCTTTTTAGAAAACAACCAAGTAAATTGGGTGGCCCTATCTGACCCCGGGCTAGCCAAAGCAGAAAAACTGCCATAAGGCGGAGGTCAGACAAGCCTCCATTCTCTATCTTCTTGACTTGTTTTTCTGGTACCCCATTCCCCAGGCCCCATAATGTGTGAGGCCAGGTTAACTAGAGAAATGAATCTAGTCAGCTTACAGCTTACACTCTAGCTACGTGTAAGAAAGAGCCTGATATCAAGGAGTAATTGTATATCAAGAAAGCGTCCCAGCACAATCCAACTCAAATCCATAAATCTGATACTACTCCATGAAGTCTCTCTTCAGACTCATGCAGCCACATGTAATGATGCAGGATGCAGGAAGATCCCCGGCTGGTGGATGTAAAGTCATGTGAATCCAAGGTTAGTGGTGATATGGTAGGGATCCCACAGGTCTCAGGGTCACCAGCAAGCAGGAAGACAGAGAGAAGGAAGCAGGTTACCAGGGTCCTTCTTATGAGAAAGCCACACCCCAAAGAGGCCCCATCAGCCTGTGACCTGATTAAGAGGTTGGATATTACCCCAAAACTCTTATATATCTTCAAGTTGACATAAAAGTAACTATTATTGTAGCTATACTACAGAGAACAACTTTGAAAAGAAAAACAAGGGTGGAAGATTACTTGTACCTAAAATCAAGACTTACTGCAAGGATCCTTAGTGTGATTAATCCTCTTAATTTTAGCCATTCTAATAAACAGTAGTATCTCACTGTAGTTTTATTTCTCATTTTTAATGACTAATGATGTTGAGCATCTTTTCATGTAGCTGATTGCCACCCATACACTATAAATGAAAAAGTATTGTTTCATAATCATAGGAGCCCTTGTTAAACAAAAAGAGCAAAATGTGGGGTAGAAAGAGGGAACCAATTATAAAAATCTAAGTATTGCATCCTCCCTGGGGAATGGACAGCAGAGAAGAGGGCGGAGGGAAACATCGGACAGGGTAACTTATGACAAAATTATAATAATTTATGAACTATGAAGGTTCATGAGGGAGGGGGTAGTGGGGAAGGAAGGGGGAAATGAGCAACTGATATTAGGGGCTAGAGTGGGAGGCAAATGTTTTGAGAATGATGAGGGCAACAAATGTGCATATGTGCTTGACACAATGGATGTATGTATGGATTGTGATGAGAATTGTACGAGCCCCCAATAAAATAATTTTTAAAAAATGGAATTCACTAAGAAAAAAAAAGAGCAAAATGTGAAACATGTTTCCTGACATATCCTCCATCTAGATTTATACACTTCTGAAGGCAGTGTTTCCACTTCTAAACCTCATACAAGTAATTCTGCACTCTTTGATTAATAGCACATCAAAATGTCAGTTTTGATGAACTTGAGAGACTCAAATCGTGTTCCTTTCATTATTCTTTCAATTTTGGAAATGAAGAAAAATCTGAAGGGTCAGGATAAGGGCCATAGGGTGTATGGGGAAAGGTTTCCAAACAAAAGTATCATAGTGCAGTCCTTGGGACCCTCAAAGAATCAATCAACAGGTGCATTGTCTTGATGGGAAAGAAAAAAAAATTTTGTGTGAAACTTTGCTGTCATTTTTCTCACAAATGTAGTTTTCCACTTTCTGAATTTTTTTGCTAATGATCCCCTTGATTGTCCTGTGTCCTTTGAAGAATGTGTTAAGATTAGCACTTTACAATTCTCAAAAACAGTTGCTATAACATTCTGAGTTGAACTTTCAGCTTGAGTTTAATTGACCCAGCAGATCCTTTTGAAAGCCAATGTTTAGAATTTATTTTTAAGGGCTCCTAATGAGATTAAAAGGAGCCCTGCTGGCACAGTGGGTTACACATTGAACTGCTAACAGTAAAGTAAGCTATTCGAAACCACAAGCCATTCTTAGAGAGAAAGGTGAGGCTTACTAGGATATCCACAGGGGCAGTTCTGCCCTGCCCTATAGGGTTGTCATGAGTCAGAATTGACTGGATGGCAGTGATTTTGGTTTGGTAGCTTCTTTTGCTTAATTTGGTTTCTGATAATGAAAGTAAAACTGGTTATTAGTGAGAGAAGTATAATCATCTATTGGTCACAGAAAAATGTTTTTAAATATTTAAAAAAATATATGTTTTGCTTGGAAGAAAGCAGGACATGTTTGAACTGGAACCCCAGTAGCAATACTTTTTAAACTTACCTTTAAACCTATAACTTAAGACTTATTTTAATTGAGATTTTTGTAAATTTTTAAACTGTGAAATTTAACTGGTTTACAATAGTGTGCAACTGTAAACTGATGGAGATTTGGAGCAACTTTTAAAGTAAATACAACTAGATTTTGGTAGATGTCCAACTTAATTTGTTATCATTTAATTCCAAAATCCATTTTATACATCGATTTTGGTAAAAATGTTTACAACGAATTGTGTGGTGGTGTAGTGGTTACTTGTTGGGCTCTGATGCACAAAGTTGGCAGTTTGAAACTACACCTCTGAGGTAAAAAGACAGAGTTTTCTATTCCCATAAACATTGACAGTCTTGGAAACTCACGGGAGAAGTTTTTCTTTTTTTTTTTTGAGATATTCTGGTGAAGACATTTTATTTTTCATAAAAATATAACTGTACAACTCTTATTCAGAGAATGAAAGATTCCTTCAATGCCCAAAATACCATGTGGTTTAATAGTCATCTTCTTCCCTTTTAAATCTAAATGTGCAACTGATTTCTTGTGAAATACACTGCAATTATGTTTTAAAACTTTCTTTGCCTTTATTTCAACCAAAGTCCAGTTTAATCCTGCACTTTATAGTGAGCCATATCAACTGCATCATAATTTAAAGATGATAAAGTAAAATGCTAAATATTGCTGTTGATAAATACTGCCAATTAGCTGGAAAAGGTGGTCTGGATTTGCCATAGTAAGATATATTCTTTAGACATAATAGAAAGATATATTCTTGAAGAACTAAGACTATATCCTAAACTTGACCTGTTCAAACCTATTCCATATTATATTCAGTTGCTATGCTGTGTGGCAGGTCTATGGTTAATTAATGACAGAATACAAGTGGCCTAAATATACAAATATATTTCTGCCTTATATTTCTTTCTTTAGGAAAAATAAGAAAATGAAAACATTCCTCTGTTTACTCAGAGAACAAGAAGAGCAGCCCTATTCTACAAGGCCCGAGTTGACAGATTCTCTCACCCTCTCAGCCCTTTTGTTGTCATTACAGGTGAGTGAGTGATGCCGGGATGGCCTCATGCTGCTCCTTACCTGGAATGGGAAGGACTTGTATGCTTCAGCTGATTTCCTCAGTGACACGTATAAACATGCTTCAAAGTGGCCAAAGTGTGCAGTAGCACAAAACTCCAAGTCATTAACTCATTCCTTTTTAAGACCAGGGAACTTTCTCTTGGTTTGATCTACTACCAAATACCAAATGTGGAGGCTTATGAATAAACTCAAATGAACTGATATTTACTTTCACCCAAAATTGTATGTCCTTTACCTGAAGACAGAACCACTGCTCTTGTAAAGATACTGGAAAAACTAAATTAAAAAGGCTCAAATGACCCTGTAATGTAGAATTGCAACCATGGAAGAAACACTTCAAGTACAGTGGAGACATTCCATTGAAGAGCCACTTTCATTTTGGAATGTTTGCTCTGAGAACAATTCTTCTGGGGAATCCAAAAGGTGCTAAACAAAGCAACATGAAATAAGTCTTGGGATGTTTTGCAAAACAAAAATATACAATTGAGTAGACCAGATGGCAAAAACATACCCATTACAAACTGAACACTATACTTAAAACACTTAAATTCTGGAAGCCTGAATATCAGCAATCCTTGATCAATCTGTATTTATGATCCTAAAAAGACATTAACTACTCAGAGACCCAAGACTGGGCTAGTGGTACGTCAGTAGTCATATGACTAGACTGGAGATCCGAGTTTGCAACTTAGGCCAAGAGGTCTTCAAGAACTCATTCAAAGTCATGGCCAGAGAGAAGGGGAAATGGACCTTGTCATCTGAAACTGTGTGGTCCATCTCATGTTCCGCCTCACGGTCTAGACTGTGACGCTACCTTATAAACGGCCAGTTCATTAAAAAACATAGTTTGGAGGACAGATTGTTGTTTCATAAAATTAAAGAACAATTACAATTCAACAGCAACAGAGAACACAACTTCTGATTTAACCGTGGGAAGGAGAAAGTAATAGTGCCTTATTGGGGAAACCAAAAAACCCTAGTCTATTTGAGTGTGTATATCACGAGTCTGATTCTTCAAGCACAAGTCCGTTCGGTAGTCATGAAGAAAGAGACGCAGCCCAGCGAGCCTGCCAGGCCCCCGAGCTGTGATGCGGCCAGCACCCCGCTCCAGAAGAGGAGCGGAAGGGCTAAGCTGATGCACACCCACAGGGTGTTTCTTCCTGGCTGAGAGCACATTCATGTGGACACTCATGGCAGCAGAGAAACTAAGTGTTGTAGTTACAGATAGAGTTGTTAGATCTGCCAGCAATTTGTCCCTCAGTTTGTTCCAGACCTCTTGATGCAGAAACTCGATCTCAGCAGCTAGTTTCAGCCTATTCAGAATTCTGAGTTAGGTGAATACACACAAAACAAGTGTGTGAACATTCATCCTGCCCTTCCCTCATACATATATAGACATATAGCAGGAAAGCAAACACACATACATATATTCTGAGTTGCAAGGTGATATATGCTGATGACATGCCTGAAAGGTTACGTCTTGCTTAAAAATAAAATTTGACTAATTTTGCTTCAAGTATGGATTAGGCCCAAGCAAACTTTTATAAGTGTAGTTTACAAAGACTACACTAAAGATTTTAAATAGAAAATGTCTTGAGAGCTTTCCTGATGGTTTTTGCTAACATGTATGCTATTTAAAACAGGCATACCATATAGAAGATAAAAACAGAAATGTATATATTTGCTAATACATATTCACAGCTTATGCTGGAATGGCTCACAGGAGAAATCACGGTTCATGCAGGAAGTAATACATTACTCAAGAAAATATAAAGAAATTAGATTAGGTCCATAAAGGCTGAGAACGCACAAGTCAGTTATCAACCCATTTGGTTTCTCTTTGCAAGGCAATCAAAAACAGGATAGGCGGTGACCTCAACAGACACACACATACTTACAATTACATGAATCACATGGAAAGAATATAAATAACCAACAAAGCACGGTGGAGTTAAGGTGCAAAAATACAATCTTCAACCCAGTTTTTTCTCCACTCCTGTGTTTTCAAGCATCACAACATGTTGCATGCCATGGTGGCAACATTAGACAAACAGGCCTTAAAGTATATTTTCTGAGGGTGGAAGGTTAAAGCAAGGCCCTTTGATATCTGTGATCACACATTTTGCAGATTTACAGAGATGACTACTGAGCAGTAGCTAGTAAACCGAGCCACAAAGAACAGTCCTGCCATTCATCTTCCATGGGAATCAGAATATTGGCTTCAATCATTGATTCATTGTTTTATATGATACCAATAGTCATAATCATGATATGCTAGTTACTTTATGTGCTTATCTCATATGATTCTGACTACAATCCTAAGAGAGTGAGATTTTAAGAGGTCAAAGGACTTATCCACTATCTCCGATCATGTAAGTGTCGGAGCAGGGATTCTAAGATAATTCATGAAAGTGCTTGTTGGCTTCAATATTGAAGTTTCGCTATGCTTCTGTTAAGTACTGGCAGTCATTTATGCTCATACATTTATCTTTTTGCATTAATACATAGTATTATTGGGGTTGATGAATTCGTTAGGACTAGTTAAAGCAGGGGAAAAAGTTATCCGCACAGTACAACAAACACCAGACAGACAAGTGAAGGAGTATCAGGAATGGACTATATTGAACTCACTGCCATCGAGTAATTACTGACCCACAGAGACCCTGTAGGACAGGGAAGAACTGCCTTTGTGGATTTCTAAGACTGTAACTTTTCACTGGCATAGAAAGTCTCATCTTTCTCCTCTGGAGCAGCTATTGGCTTCAAACTGCTGACTTTGAGGTTAGCAGCCCAATGTGTTACCCACTACGCCACCAGGTCTCCTGTAGCATGCTATAAATTGTGCTAAAACAGATTAATACATAGACCTCTGAGGGCCCAAGCCTGAACAGGAATTGGAAGAGATTAAAAATTAAATTACTAGACAGAGAAGGCCCAAGTGATTTTCCTCTCCCCAGAGGCCTACGGCACTTCTTAGGACCTTCTGACATGCAGGACTTTGGTTTACATTGAAGTAGCAGAAGTGTACATTTCTCTGACGTCTGCAAAATCATTCAGCATAGGGTAAAATAATATACTATTTTGGGCTTTCTGATACATGTCTTGATATTAACCAACATATTTTCCCCGTGAAATTAGCAATTAATTCATCTGAGGTTTTAGAAGGATCTTCATGGCTATTTCCTTGGTCCTGATTCCAAGGATTCAGGAGACCTTGTGGCACAGTGGTTAAGTGCTCTGTTCCTAACTGAAGGAACAGCAATTCGAACCCACCAGCCACGTCACAAGAGAAAGATGTAGCAGTCTTAGTAATTCTACGAGGCATTTGTACTCTGTCCTTTGGGGTGGCTATGCGACAAAATGGACTCAATGACAACTGTCCATGGACAGTTCAGAAGTTTTAAAGTTTTCATATTATAGTTGGAGCTCTTCCGCACTCAGATGTAAGAAGGTTGTCTAGTCTACTGTATTGATCTTTATCTTTCTTAGAAGAATGTAGCGCTTTGGGCATTTCACTGAGCCTTTGCTCTTCTATATTACTTAGAAATGTTGGATGATGACCAGTTTGTGTGGAATAGTGGTGACTATAAACTAGTCTGGAGTTTCTGGAGTCCCCTTTGGAGTTCTGTAGAATAGAAATGACCTTTGCAGGCTTCTTGTGCTTTAACAGAGACTGTATGTTTTATTTGAAACTCCCCTTCTTCCCCCTTGTTTCTCTTCTGAAACCTCCACTATATGCCATTTAGTCCTGGTGATGTATGAACATACATTTGTAAATTTGGCTTGGATAATTTTGATCCCATTGTCAACATGTCCATTTCGGGTATAACTTAAAACCAGAAATTACCATAAAATACTCTCGAGTATTAACTGGAGCAAAAAATTTGTTGACTCTGTCAGACATCTCTGTTGATAATTATTTCGTAAAATGGCTGATATTTCATTTGGCTTTTTCAATTTTTCTGTGTGTGAGTGTTTTAACATTCTTTATTTTATTCCTTTGTGGAAAATAAGGGTGTAGCAAAGAGATGAACATCAGATGAGTACCTAATGCTGTCGTATTCCCCACACAAAGAATAGTTCTTTGAACAAAGTAATTTTTCAATAAACATTCATTAGATGAAACAATGTATGCTTGACATTTTAAGTCTATGACTATTTATTTCTAAATGATCCTTTATGAGGTATGTAGTATTTTTCTTTATCTATAAAAAGAAAGAATAATCATACCAAATTTGAAATCATTTTTGAAAATATGCTCAGTGAAGCATACACCAACTCATCAATTTCTATATGTGCCATCTAGTGACATTGATTACATTCTTTGTTTTCACCTTCATTTTCAGAATTGTTCCTTCTGCATTTATATAAATCACTGCCCTCTAAGTGAAGCAACCCTGGTGGTGTGGTAGGTTACATGAGGTGCTGCTAACTGCAAGGTCAGCAATTCGAAGCCCGGAGGCCCTCTGAGGGAGAAAGAGGAAGCTTTCTGCTCCAGTGTACAGTTACAGTCTTAGCAACTCACAGGGACAGTTCTACTCTGCCCTCAGAGAGTTGCTAGGAGTCAGAATTGACTTGACAGCAGTGACCTGAGCTCCCTAAGCTGTCTATGTAACTTTTTGAGTTGGCAAGGTCAATTTGATCCTATTTAGACCATTCTTTACAAGAGCCCAAAGGACTTTTTGACTCCAGTAAAGGGTTACAGTCTTGAAAACCCACAGGGCAGTCCTGTAGGATTGCTATGAGTCAGCATCAATTTATGGCAGTGAACTGAGTTAAGAAAGCACACAGTGCTTAAGGGAAACATTCTTTACTAGTTGTGCTAAACTATTAGTTGGTTTAAAGAAGACTTCAGGGGGTATTTTTGGTTGAAATCTATGGTGTAAAAGGAATCACAGTGCAATCCTTTTGGGGGCTTCATCCAACTTCAATGGCTTCAGAAAGACTGGATTTCAGAAGAATTTGAGATTCTATTTTTATTAGGCCGGGTTGACTAGGGAAAAACAAATCCAGTGACATCTAATAAAGAGAGAACTTTCTACCAAGAAGTAATTATATATCAAGAAAGCAGTCTAGCTCAGTCCAACTCTAGTCCATAAATCTGATAGTAGTCCATAAATTCCTCTTCAGACTAACTAGCCACGTTCAATAACACAGAATGCACGGAGACCACAGGCTGGTGGGTGTAGAGCCCTGTGGAGCCCAAGCCAGTGGAAGCATTGGCAGGGCTCCGGCGCTCTCAGGGTCCACCACCAAGTCCCAGCAGGCAGGAAGGCAGAGTTAGAAGGCCGCAATCCTAATTGACAAGTGTGATTCCAGACCTAGCAAGTAATGTCTAGTTAACATAAAATCATCTGACTACCACACTATTCTATATTTTTCCTATTTTTTAAGATTCGTATTGTGGTTACATGTTGGGTTACTAACAGCAAGGTCAGCAGTTTGAAACCCCCAGCCTTTCCATGGGAGAAAGAGGACGCTTCCTACTCCATTAAAGAGTTACAGTCTCAGAAACCCACTTGGGCAGTTCTACTCTTTCCTATAGGATCACTATGAGTCAGAGTGGACTTGGTGACAGTGAGTCTGGTTTTTGTTTGATTATGAGGGTTGAATGACTTAATATATGTAAAGCAATTCCAGCAGTCCCTGAAAAATTTACTCACGGCCATAGAATTGATTTCAAGTCATAGAAACACTATGTAGGACAGAGTAAAACGGGCTTTGTGGCTTTCTGAGACTGTACATCTTTATGAGAGCAGAAAACCTTGTCTTTCTCCCTAGATGTAACTGGTGATTTCAAATTGCTGTCCTTGCTGTTAGCAACCCAATGTGTAACCCTCTCCACCACGGAGGCTCCTTGCACTACTTGGTAGGCTTCTCATTTTTTTCTTATTTAAATTACTTTAATTCGTTGAAAGATGGCCCCCACAGCACCACCATGTTAATTAGATTGTTCATGGGCTTTTTCACTGGGAGGTACAGTGATCTTCAGCACACTTTTTTCCCCCTGGAGTCCAATAAATTGTATTAAAAATTTTAAAAACATCATTATTGATGATCAGCGTATTTCCTTTCTTTATCTTTTTACCCATGAATTTAGTTTACATTTTCGTCCTTAATTTTGGAAACTCTCAACTAATAATTGCTTTCATTTGAGATGTAAGAAAGATGATATATAAAGTTCAACACTTTTTTTTTAGCACCAAGGAGTTTAACTTTATATTTTTCTTTCATTTGCTACTTCTCTGCAGAGAGTGTGATTCACAGTTCTGTTCTCTTTGTGGGTCATGCTGATGGATAAAGTAATTTCTTGTAACATAATCATTTAAATTAATTTCTGTGAGACACAAACATACTAATGTTCATGGCAGCACTATTCAACAATAGCCAAAAGGTGGACACAAGTGGAATATCCATCAATGGATTAATAAAAAAACTCAAACTCACTGCCATTGAGTCGGTGCTGATCCATAGCGATCAACTAAGGCCAGGTTAGACCGGCTCGTGGGTTTCTGAGACTGTAACTCTTTATGGGAGTAGAAAGTCCTGACTTTGTGCCTTGGAGCACCTGGGGGTTTCGAATTGATGACCTTGCAGTTAGCAGCCCAAAGCATAACCATTAAGCCGCCAGGGATCCTTTTCAATGGTTACTAGAGTAGCTAAACCAAAAATGTCATACATAAATATAATGGAGTGCTATTCTCCCATAAGGATAAATGAAATCCTGTTACATACTAGAAGGTGGATGAACCCTGAAAACATTATGCTGAGTGAAAAAAAATCAATCGCAAAATGAAGTTTTGCAAACTCTCATGTGTATAGAATAAGAATAGGCACATATATAGAATCTGAAGTTTATTAGTAGTTACCAGGGGTAGGGGGAGGAAGTAGGTCGGTGAATTTCTGTTGGTGGTGATGGAAAATTTGGCAATGATTCTGGATAATGGTCGCAAAAATATGATTAATGTAATTGATACCACTACACTGTACACGTGAGAAATGTTGAATTGGCTGGCATTGTGTTGTATATATTTGCAAAAATAAGAGTGATAAAATGAAACTAACCTCTATGACCAGAGTGACTTATTTAAGTAGTAATTCTTTCTTGTATCTTTTACAAAGTAGAGCCTAGTTCAAGCAGAAAGCAAATGTTTTCAGAATGATAATCGCAAATGTGCTGGACACAATCGATGGATGTATGGATTGTGATAAGAGTTGTACGAGCCCCCAGTAAAATGATTTAAATAAAACAAACAAACAAAAACAAAACAAAGTAGAGCCTATGCCAGCTAAACTTTAGGGAAGTGGAGATTTGTCTAAGCAAATGTGACAATTCACTTTCACATATTGCTCAAACAGAAAGAGTTGTATATGATATTTAAATTATTAACAATATGTACTTCTTTTTTAGTAACATTAATGAATAACAGTGCACAGTTTTTTAATAACAGCCAGAGGAGATGGAGGGAGCACTGGTAGCGTAGCACTGGTTATCTGTTAAGCTGCTAACCCCAAGGTCAGCATTTCGAATCCACCAGCTGTTCCGCTGGAGAAGGAAGAGACTTTCTATTTCTGTACTAAGATTTACAACCTCAGAAACCCATTGGAGTACTTCTACTCTCTCTTACAGGATCACTGAGTTGGCATTGACTCGCTGACAGGGAGAAGAAGGGGAAATACGGAATATAGGCAATGGAATGCAGAGGGCGATCTTCGTAGGACCTCAAAGACTCAAGAACGAAGTTTCCCCTTTTTTCTCTGTGACCTCTGTATTGAAAATGCCCTCAGGTTTTAATTCGAAACGTCTTTAATTTCCAAAATTAATCCGATTTTTACTCCCCGTGTTAAACCTTCCGATTTCTACCCCAAACCAAAACCTGTGTTCCCAATACAAGCTTCAGGAATTTTTGATGTTCAGAGATGACCCTCAGTCAATCCTGAAATGCTGAGGGAAAAAGGATGCATTTAGGAGCTCTAGGCAGCACTTCAAAGAGGGATAGAACAGGACGCCGAGTGCATTCTTGCAAAGTTTTGGACGGCAGAAGTTTGGCTGAGACCCTAGACACTGGAACGAGAGTCGTCCTTGAAAATATTCTAAAAGTTTTGTCATATTTTGAGATTCCAAACTCTGCCAAAATTCACATATGCCTAAAACTCAATCCTGCATCGTTTCCTTTCCAAATGCTCCTTTACGTTGATTCTCGTGCACATGAGTCCTGCGACCCTGGCAGTCGGCTTGATACTCATTTGAAAGGCTGTTGTAAGAAATGAATCTCTCTCATGCTCTCTCTCTCTCTCTGTGCGCGTGTGTATTTTTATTTTACAGAACAGACAGGGTGAAGCAAATTAGAGATTTGGTGACATATTGCCAAATGACTGGTGTTGCTTCGCAAGATGTTGGTACCCAAAGCAACGGACCCAAGATCTAGCATCCTTCCTTTGATCAGCTATTTCTGAAAGCCAGCACTCTACACTTTGCAATAGCATCTCCTCTTGATCCATGCCTCCTCCCTGCCCGCCCCCTCGCTCCTTCCCACTCGCTACCTCGCCCCCTCCCAGCCCGCGCATGCGTCCTAAGCACCCCCTACACTCACCGCCCAGGCTGAGAGTATTGTCGGGGGCTATTCTCTCTCCTAGGAACATGGCGGCAAGTCAGGGAGGCGGTGGGAG
>NW_022111327.1:12375113-12381865 GCF_000313985.2 Echinops telfairi | reverse complement strand
GCGGGACCCTGGCGGTGCCCATCTCGGTGCCGACTCTTTTTGGCCAGCCGTTCCCCAACGGGCCGCAGTGGAACCCAGGGAGCCTGCAACCTCAACACACCGTGCGGAGCCTGGACCGGGCCCTGGAGGAGGCGGGCAACTCGGGCATTCTGAGTCTTAGTGGCAGGAAACTCCGAGACTTCCCGGGCAGTGGCTACGACCTGACGGACACCACCCAAGCAGGTGACAGGACGGGCCTAGGGGGGTGGGGGGCTGGGGGTAGTTGGGGGCTGCTTGGCTGGACGCTGCTGATCAGGGCGGGAGGCGCGGGGGCGGTGGCACTGACCCGGGGGGAGGAGGGGGCGAGGGGAAATGCTGACTGCAGGATGCAGGGAAACTGACTAGGATGTGAGTGGTGGAAAAACATTTTTTTGTGAACAGCGAGTTTCCCCCAGTAAAGGACAAGAGAGGTGGTGGGGGGATGCTGTTACCTGCCCCAATGCCATGCAACTCTCTTGGACGTTCCTCATCTTTCTCTGGGGTGGGGGAAAGATGATATCTGAAAAATCATAATCTCTACATATTATGCCACCCAGAATGGCATATCCTTTTTCATAGCGCAGCAGCAGCGTGGCCAGCAATTTCCTGCTCTTGCGCGCGCGCGCGCGTGTGTGTGTGTGTGTGTGTGTAATTTATCCTAGAATATTCTGGGCTTTATTGTCCTGTATGCCTTTTACAAGCTGAGATATTTCGTTTTCCTGGGCTTGGGAAGGTGATGCTGGTTAAATTGGTTATTTCTTCATTGGCAAATGCAGTCAGTCATTTATGGGTCTGGTTACTAGGAAAAAGATAATCCTCCATTTGAGTTAGGCTAGAGTTTTAATTTTTATAGCTGGAAAAGCCAGAAATCCAAGCGCACCGTTGAAAAATAATGAAGCCCGTTCCACACAGAGTTGTGGATTATTGACTTACCATTTTGAATGAGAAATTGGCCTTTGTAATGTTCAAATACACTCTGGTAGTCTTTGTTGGAGATGGTGTTTGTTGTTGTTTTTATGAACAAACTGTCCTTCCCTTTTGCCTCAAACCAGGGCTGATTATTTTAGGTATGTTTTGGTTTCAGGAAAGGTTTTTTTTTGCTATTCACAATCTTCATTTTTGTTGTCCCTATGGTTGTTTCATCTGGTTTCCTGATATACTTCATAGACAAAATTATTTTAATAGGTACAGTCATTATTAAAAACATAGGACAGGAATCCATCCATAATGGGCAGTAAGAAGAGATCTATCTCTTGCTTTCAAGAATAAGAGCATCTCTAGGTATTCGCTTTGGGGATATCAAACCAAGGTCTGTGGGAAGGAGGAAGAAAACCAAATTTGAACCCTTCCATCTGGTGATTCACTAAGGAATTACTCATACAAATATGGATATGCAATTGATCGCTGATTCTGTAGTTTGAAATGCATGTTGGAGTATTTACTCCACTCTGAACAGATTTCCTAAACAATATGTTTTCATATTCATGAGTGCACTGGCAAGATAATTATACTACTTGATATGTTCTTCAAGGGCTCCAAGAAAAATGGTTCCAAGTGGCATCATCCATTATATGAATGTACAAATGGTTTTGCTTATTGTTGTGCACTTCCTTGAGAGGCTTTCTCTAGCTACAGAACAAAGTTTGAAGTATTGGGTCTTGGCATTCAAGCCCCTTCACTGTTGTAACCTTGTCTCCTCAAGTCCTCCCAAGTGGAGCCCTCTGTACCACCTAGGTCAAGTCCCTGCCCCTCAAATGTATTTGTGAATTTCTATTTCATCTTTACACAAGGTGATAGTCGTGCTGGGGATTTCCTTCTTTTCTCCACTCATTTAATTTTATTCTAGGCCCTGCTTTTAAAAGAAGCTGTTTCCAACACTTAGTCTGCATCAGCCTCCTTTTTCTTTGAAGTCCCATGATACTTATTGTCTTTCCCACTTAGTTAGCAGTGCTGGCTGTATTTTCTTTCTCCTATTTGTCTTGCTGTTCCTGAGAAAATGGTAAAATCATTATGCGTAAGGCATAAGGAACATCCTGGTGCATTATTCTCATATCTTGCTTATAGCTTATTTGATACTTTTTTCTCATAAATATGAATTATTATGAACTATGGTTATAATCTTTGACTTTTTAGTCCTTTTGTTGATTTTCTGAGGCAGGCTTCAATATGAACCAGAACCATCTTTGTTCTTGGTAACCATTCATCCTAACCTTTTAGCAGTGTCTACAGTAAACACAAGAGCTTACTGAAATTCTACCTCTTTTCCTTATTTTTTCAGTTTAACATATGCATACTCTTTGTGGGAGCCTTTCAAACTCAAATAGGATAAAACAGATATTGTGCTGCTTTTTTTCCTTTAAATGATAAAATATGGGGTGGATGATAGTCATTTTTGACAACATTCAGCCATGAAATATTTAGGGATGCTATGTTCTAAAGATACCAGTGTGCATTATGTATAAACAAAGGTAGGTACACAGGACCTGAAAAAATAGCACATGTTGGAGATTATATTTATGTGGACACATGTATACACACAAATATACACTATTTGATGGACACAGATCTCTTTGGGGATGCTATTACACTTAAAATGTTTCAGAAATACACTCGTATGCCTTGATTTCAGGCTTACCCAAATTTGGCTTTACTTGGTTTATTCATTCTCTCATTTAATTGCTACCAAACATATTTTAGCTAAATTTAGATCTGTCTTCTAGCCTACCAATGCAAATAACTTCATTCCTACCTCTGCTTCTAGCTCATTCTCTTCCCTGCTGGAACTGGCTCCCCCCATCCCCCCAACCTTGACTCTTAGTCTGATTAGACAAGAAAATATATAATGATTTATTGGATTGGCAGGAAATGGGAGGAAGGGAAAATAGCTAGGAGGCAATTTTGTTAATAATCTAGGGAAGTGATGAGGATTTCAGCAAGGGTGGTCAAAAGAAAGTTAGCTTTTACAGGGAAAATAAATTTCCAAAGGAGAAAGGGCATTTTGCATTATTTTACTTGTCCTTCACATAGACATATGATTAAATAGACCAATGGTTCTCCACCCTGGCTACACAATAAAATTGCATGGGATTTTTTAATTAATTATTTTATTCGGGGGCTCTTACAAATCTTATAATAATTCATCATTCAATAGTATTAAGCACACATGTATATATGTTGCCATCAACATTTCCAAAACAATTTCTTTCTACTTGAGTCCTTGGTATCAGCTCCTCTTTTTTCCCTCCCCCACCCTCCCACTTGTGTGAATCCTTGATCAATGATATATTATTATTGTTATTTCATGTCTTACGCTATCCGTTGTCTCCCTTCACCCACCTTTCTATTACTCGTCCCCCGGGGTGGGGGGTATATATCCAATCTTGTGATGGGTTCCCCCTTTCGCCCACTCCCCCCCACCATCCCCCTACCCTCATGATATCACTACTGCATGGGATTTAAAAAAAAATACTATGACTGAGCCTAATTCCAGACTAATTAAACCAGAATCTCTCAGGGCTGGAGTCCTGTATATTAAATATATATCTCTTAATTAAATATAAATATACTAAATACATAGATTCCCCAATAATACTAATATGCAGCTAGGATTAAACAGAAAATCAAACTCACTGCCATTGAGTTGATTTCAACTCATAGAGACCCAAAAGGGCTCGGTAGAACTGCCCCTGTGGGTTTCCGAGACTGTAATTCTTTATAGGAGTAGAAAGCCTTGACTTTCTCCCGTGGAGCAGCTGGTAGTTTCAAACTGCTGACCTTGTGGCTAGCAGCTCAAGCCATGACCACTATGCCACCAGGACTCCTATGCAACCAGGATAGAGAAACCATAAAACAGCTCATTTTTTGAGGACACTCAAGAAAAAAATTACTGTTTGAGAGAATGTGAAAATTGCTGAAAATCTAATGACTCATTAATCCCCAAATCCCGATACTTGTCTAGGTCAAAACCCCAACTAGAAGCTAAGTGTTTAAGTTCTAGTTTGCTGTTCTTTTCACTAGACTTGTGTGAAGCAGGAACTTGTTTTGTTCTCAACATGTGATGTCTCTAACCTAGACGGAGTCCGTTCTGACTTCTAGTGACATGACTGTAAGGTTTCTGAGGCTGTCAATCTTGACAGGCGCGATAGCTTCTTCTGTCTCCGGTGGAGCAGCTGGGGTGGGGGTGGGGGGCTGGACTGCTGACGTTGCTGATAGCAATCCAACGCCTACCCACCCGTTCCACCAAGACCCCTTATTTTGTCTATACAAAATAGACATTTCTGAGGAAGCTACTAAAGTTTCTTCAATTCCCATGCACAACTCTGGTTTACATTTACTGGTATTTGCCTGATTTGCATGAATTAACGAGTGCCCCAAAATATGTGCAGCTGAATCTTCTTTGCTTTGTTCACTGTTCACCCCGCTGTGAGAGAAAATAGACAGTAGGCAGCTGTTGGCAAGGTTTATCCTTGGCATCTTTCTACCTCTCTTTTTACTTCTGGTGTCTGTTCTTCCTCATCTGGCCCCTTCCCCCTGTCCACGTCACACTGCCCGCTTTCTATCGCCTTCCTTCTGCGGCACTTGCATTCCTTTACTGGAATGGAGTTCAGAGCCGATTATGGCAAGCCTTACAGAAGATTTACATTTAGAAGGGTGCATTTTCTAATTTACTTGACTCTCCAGTTGGTAGCATTTGCTCATAACTTGGAGTAGATCTGACTCAGATTCTCACCCACATAGAGACATTAAAGATGTGATCAGGAATTTGGGTCACCCCTTTTGGAAGGTAACTGACTTCCATTGTAATGCCTTCTGTGAGATTGGTAGAGATGGTAGTCTGTAGGTAGTCTTGACAGAACAAAGGAAAATTGACTCGAATTATTTTTTTTTTACTCAGTACAGTGATACTTTGTCCACTTTAAACGTCTTTGAAAATGAATTTAGTAGTTACCCAAACAATCTTGAACCTTTTCATACTTGAGTCTGTCGTCAGGGCTACAAATATGTGTTTGTGTCTCAGTCTCTTGCAGCTGCTCCCTTTGCTTCCATGTACCTCCGTATGGCCGAAAGCAGTGAGTCTGGGGAATCCTGGAACACACCAGTTTGTGCTGCCTCTCAGATAATTACACCTATCCCTTTAAGCCAGGAATAAACTCTAGTATTTCTGACATGGGTTGGTTCACCTCTTCCGCTGTGAGGCATAGGACCTTCTATCAAGTTGTAAAATGGAACCAGATAAAGGTAGCGCCTGATTCCGGTACAGAAGTGGAGGCTCTCTCCAATCTGTGGCAAGAGCGATTTGATTGTGATTTTGCTGTCTGATTCAAATATCAGCCTTGCTTTGGGCCATAATGCCTTCCTAAAAAATAGAGTTTGAAGCTCATGTCTTGAGAATTGGGTCACATTTTAATTGTTGGAGGTTGAATTTGTGTTGGTGAACTTCATAGGGATTTAATTCATTGTGAGAAATCCTTTTGTAATACACAAAGTTGTCCCGAAATCGATTTCTTTCTCAAGTTTTAATTAAAAATTTGTTTTATTTTAAAATTGGAGGATATGTGGACATATCCGTCATTAAATAATAACATTTATACAACACTTTTTAAAATTTTCAACTACTTTCATGTATATTACTCTATCGTATTCTAATAATAACTCCCGTGAGCTTGGCAGCGTACATAGTCATTACTCCTTGTGGTTGAAAGAGGTTAAGTGATATGCCCAAAGTGAAATGGCTGGTCTATGGCAGCGTGTGGGTCACAGCCTGGGTTTTGCTACTCTACTATGAGTCCAACGTTATTTCCATTGTAACACATTTTCTGTTTATAACAAAGCTATTATTAAAATAGACACGATACCATAAACAGGTTATTTTTTCTGAAAATGTTTCCCTGAATATATTTGCATAGCTTGTTTCATGCCTCTAGTTTTGATTGTTTTTAAATAGATTCATTAAGCAAGCATTTGGCGAACTTCAACTTTGGAAACATGATTATTCCCCAAAGCAAAGGAAAGGTGGTGCCTCTTGTTTTGAAGGGGTTCTAAAACAGTTGAATATGTATAGTAATATGTGTAACAATTAGAAAAGAATTACCTTTAATATATCAATATTTAAAACTATGAGGGGGTACCCAACAAAACCCGGAATCATTTTCTCAAAGCTATGTATTTAATTTTTTTTCAAAGCAACCTTATCACCTTCAAAGTCCTCTCCATTACATTTAATACATTTGTCAAATCTGCGATTCCATTCTTGGAAACATTTTTCAAACTCATCTGTTTGGATGGCTGACAGCACCTCCGTTGTTTTATTCTTCACCTTTTCTACCTACTCAAATCGCTGACCTTTCGTGCACCTGTTCATTTGAGGAAACAAAAAGAAGTCACCCAGAGTGAGGTTAGGTGAGTCAGGTGGATGGGGCAAGAGAGGCATGGTGTTTTTTTTACCCCAAACTGGCACACTAAGATGACTATGTGAGCAGGTGCATTGTTGTGGTGGCAAAACTAGTACCCCGACTGCCACAAATCAGGCCTTTTTAAAGAAAATCGTTTTATTAGGGGCTCATACAATTCTTATCACAATCCATACATAATCAATTGTGTAAAGCACAATTGTACATTCATTGTCCTTATCATTCTCAAAACATTTGCTCTCTACCTAAGCCCCTGGCATCAGCTCCTCATTTTCCCCCTCCCACCTGCTCCCCCCTCCCTCATGAACCCTTGATAATTTATAA
>NW_022111327.1:12337923-12373205 GCF_000313985.2 Echinops telfairi | reverse complement strand
TTTTTTCTGTTTCCCCATCTCCTTTTTAGTTCTCTATAATATGTATTCCTGTATTTGGTCTGGTCCTTGCCATATTACCTGGTCCTCACCTCCAGAATGTCTGTATACAGTAGCTTTTTCCCTATGCCCCTTTTGCATTTTTTTTAAAGCTTACCTCAGTGGACTCATACCTTTTTGTCACACACTGTTATGCAATCTTTTCAGAACCTCTAACTAGAAAGCTTGATTAACAGTCTGACCTGGTGGAACATACTCCAAATGCACTATCTCCTTCACATCACATCTGTTTTGGGGTGGTTACCCCCTCGTATAGTCTTTAATATGTAGATAAATGATATATAACTGTTGCATAAGGCTTAATATAATTATGGCTGTTCATTTCGGAATTCTTCCTGGAATGTGAGCTATTTTCAGAATCTTGAGCTATGGAGTCAGGTAATTATTAGGCAGGAGTGACAATTGCATCATTTTTGAGGGGAAAATAACCTGACTACTCACTGCCCACTGCCACTGAATTGATTTGAATGTATGACGACACTCGATAGGACAGAGTAGAACTGATCCTTAGGGTTTCCGAGATGAGAAATCTTTAGAGGAGCAGATCTGCTTATCTTTGTCCTGAGGTCGCTGGTGGATATAAATCGCTGATGTTGCCTTTAACAGCCCATCACTTACTTGCCACCATCAGCATGGCACTTTATGGCAAGAATAACTCAGTGGCAAAATTAATAATGAGGAAGAAGGAGTACCTTCATTTGAAGGCAAAGTAAGGTCAGGTAGTGGTGGGGCAGCTGATATTATTGTAAAGTAGGAGTGACCTGACTGAAAATATCTTCACGTTTAATCTTAATGAACTGAGGCAGTTTCATCAGAGTACAGAAAGTTGGGGGTCACATAGGAAACCACTCAAAAGAGTATAAAATTTTATTAAGTAATCTATCTATTTTCTGGGAGAAAAACATTAGAGGAAGGGAGAGGGGCTTCCAAAAGTTGGTAAAAATTAGAAAGAAAAGATCATAGAACTTTTCCATGAACTTCTCGAAACCCCTTGGTATATTGCACAACATGTCTAAGGACTGAAATGATTGAATTAGTGCGCCACTTTGCTTAAAGTCTTTTCTGTTTTGTAGTCATTTGTTTTCATTTGGCTAAACCTTATAATTAACATACATTGCAGGCAATCTTAAGTTTCTTCGGTAAAATGAAAAATCTATTTCGGAAAACCATGAAACTGTTTTTGACTCATAGAAACTCTATAGGACAGAGTAGAACTGCCCCTGTAAGTTTCTGAGGCTGTACATTTATGCAGTAACACAAAGCCTCATCTTTCTCCTGTAGAGTGGACTGTGGGAATCAAACTGCTGACTTTGCAGTTAGCAGAACTTGCAGTCAACAACCCAGCCAGTAGTGTACTATGCAACCAGTTTCTGAGAGTCAGATGGGACTTGATGGCAGTGGGTTTAGTTTTGGTTTGGATGAAGCATGTAGCCTATAAATGCTCCATTTAAATTAATTTATTTTTTAAACCTTTTATTGTATATTGGCTGACAGTTGACAGAGAAAGCCAGTTTTTGATACAGCAGTTTAAATTGATTTTTTTTCATATCATTAATTGCAGCCCCCACTATGTAACATTATTTAGCCCACATCCTTCCTGTGTTTCCCCTCTGCCCCTTCCTCCTTTCCTGACCCTTCCTGCCTTCTGAACTTGTCCGTCGGCACATACTGTCCTTATGGTCTCAGACGGTTGGTTATTCCAAAGTATATCCATCTACCTCCCTATTGTTATTGTCTTCCTCATAGAACTCTCTATTGTTTGGCCGATATTTGTGTCAGAGGGTGAGTTCAGTTCTGGACCTGAAGGACGGTTGAGGGCTATAGCCTCCTGCCTTCTGCCAATCTCTTTCTGACCTGATCATTTTTATGATTTGGGGGATCTGTTTTACATTTTTCTCTCACTTTCTCCAGAACCCTTTCTGATCGATCCCTTTCAGTGGTAGCTGGGCAACATCTAGTTCTTCTGGTCTGAGGGTCATAGAGGTCTCTAAATCCTTTGGGCAAGTTGTTTTCATTCATCTTAGACTTCTGTCCCTTTTCTTTGATCCAGGTGGGGAGAGATCAATAGTTTCACTTTAGATGTTAAGACCCCAGTCTTCACTCATTAGTCTGTAAAACATTGTCTTTGTGGACTGATTGTATTATGCCAATTGACCTTGGTGTCCACTTACACCATCTTTCTGAGCTCCCAGGTCCTAATAACTCCTTTCCTCAAGGTGTTTCATTTTATCAAAGAAGTTTTCATAATTTGGCCCATTGTGTGCATAGTAGAGTCTATTACATTCATGGATATATTTACAGCATAGGTGAATACATATCCTTTTTCAGACCTCTCTCTATATATTCTTAAGCATAGTCTCATTCTCTTCCCATACCCATTCAGCTTGTGTGTCTATATTTGCATCTATTCATAGATTATTGCTGCAGGATACTTAACATTTTAATGTTTTAAAGGTAAAATTCAGAACTTCATTGGAACCTCAGTAGTGATTTTTTTAACTGAATTGGGTAAAGGTTTAGTTTTGCATTCAACAACTCATGTACATTTTGCTTCAACTCATAATCCCCATTGCATATCCGAATTCCTTCCTGTGTTTCCTGTTTCCTTGTTTTCCTATCCCTCTGTGCTTTGTCTTTGTGTAAATGCTGCCAATTTAATCTCAATGATTGATTATTCTTTCCTGGGGGTGAATTGAATTCCAGACATGACGAGCAACCAAGTCTTGGGTTTTCCACTAGTTTCTTTTAAAAATCATTTTTACTGGGGGCTCATACAGCCCTTATCACAATCCATCCATCCATCCATCCATTGTGTTGAGCATATTTGTACATTTGTTGCCATCATCATTTTAAAAATATTTTCTTCCTACTTGATTCCTTGGTATCAGCTCCACATTTTACTCCTCCTTCTCTTACCCTCCCTCCCTCATGAACCCTTGATAATTTATAAATTATCCTTATTTTTTCATGTCTTACACTGACCGATGCCTCCCTTCACCCACTTTTCTGTTGTCTGTCCCCCTAAGAGGAGGGTATATGGAGATCCTTGTGATTGATCTCCCCCTTGCCTCCCGACCTTCCTCTTACCCTCCTGGTATCTCTACTCTCATTATTGCTCCTGAGAGGTTTATCTGTCCAGGATTCCCTGTGTTTCCAGCTCTTATCAATACCCATGTCCATGCTCTGGTCTCCCCAGATTTGTAAGGTAGAATTGGTGTCATGATAGTGGCGGAGAGAGGGTGTATTAGACAGGGTTCTCTAGAGAGATAAAACCAAATTGCTGATAATATATTTATTTATAAAGATACTTCGATATATAACAAGAAATGAACTGTTAAATCATATACAGATAAATATATATAATACAAGAAATGAACAGTTAAATTATAAAGCACTACAAATGGCTCACTGCAACTCACTCCCATGAGAGTTGTGAGAGACTAGCAGTCTTTCAAGTCTAGTCTGCTGCCAGATCTCCCTCTATTTATAGAGAGAGCTAGGCTATGTCAGCACAGCACTCAATCACAAGGCAGGTCACCAACTGCCAGTCCCCAGCTCCAGAGATGTCTTAAAGGGACCTCAACTTACAGCGACACAGTCCACAGGCTAGGCGTCCCACAGGTAGTGTAGCTTTTAAACTGAGGCACAGAACAAGCAAGGCAGCCGCACACTGGTCCGATGATCAAAGAGCGAAAGACAAGACGAGGCTCACCAAGCCATTTATCTCTCTGCCCTTCAGTTAATCCCACTTGTGTTTATTGGCCAGGCTGGCACAATAAACTATCTCAGAGGGAGAGCATTAAATAACTAGAGGAAAGTTATATGTTCCATTGGTGCTATACTGCACTCTGACTGGCTCGTCTCTTCCTTGTGACCCTTCTGTAAGGGGATGTCCAGTTGCCTACATATGGTCTGTGGGTGTCCATTCCGCACTCCCCCTCATTCACAATGATATGACTTTTTGTTCTTTGATGCCTTAGACCTGATCCTATGTACACCTCGTGATCACACAGACGGGTGTGCTTCCTCCATGTGGGCTTTGTTGCTTCTCTGCTAGATGGCCGCTTGTTTATCTCCAAGCCTTTACGATCTTAGACGCTGTATCTTTTGATAGCGGGGCACCATCAGCTTTCATCACCACATTTGCTTATGCACCTGCTTTGTCTTCAGCAATCGTGTCAAAAAGGTGAGCATCATGGAATGTCAGGTTAATAGAACAAAGTGTTCCTGGATTGAGGGAGTACTTGAGCAGAGGCCCAATGTCCATCTGCTACCTTTATGCTAAACCTATAATTATTTGTACATAGATCTATTTCCCCATCATCATATATAAATATATTTGCATACGTACATGCCTGCATTTAGACCTCTATAAATGCCCTTTGCCTCCTAGTTCTTTCCTCTATTTCCTTTGACTTTCCTCTTGTCCCACTATCATGTACAGCCTTCATTTGGGTTTTAGTAATTCTTCTCAGTTACATTGCCTTTGATCAAGCCCTACCAAGCCTCCTATACCCTCCTTGCCATCAGTTTTAGATCACTTGTTGTTCCCTTGTCCCTGGTTTGGTTAACACTCACTTACTTTCCCCCACTTCCCCCATCTCCCATGCCCCCCCACTCCCGCAACCATCAGTCCCATTGTTTCCACCTCCAGATTGTTTATCCCGCCTGTCTTATCTAGCTAGACATGCAGAGATAATAATCTGCACAGAAAAAGACAGAACAAAACAAAGCAACAAAACAAAACAGCAACAACAAAAAACCAATGACAAAAAAAGAAAAACCTATAAATAGTTCAAGTTCTGTTTGTTTACCTTTAGGAGTGTTTTCTGGTCCAGTCTGATGGAGTGCCATGCTCTGACTCCAAAGTCTATTTTCGGTATTCCCTGGGGACTTCATTGCTCTGTTCCTCTTGCTGTTCTGTTACACATCCTTAGTGTTTCACCTCAGTGTGTTGATATCGGATCAGGCACAATTCCTACACTATGTCTCCAGTGTTTTCTCCCATAGCGCTACGGGTCAGTGAGGGACATGGTGTCTCATAGTGGGCTGGCCCTATGGTCCTCTCTGCATTGGCTGCTCTGAGCAGGAATATCGTCCTCAGGGGCTTGGTGGGCCAGGATTCCATGAGTTTCTATCTAATCAGTAAACCTACTTTCCTTTTATTATTGTGAGTTTCTCCCCACCCCCCTGCCCCCTGTTTTCTCCTACTTAATCCAAGATCTTCTATTGTGATCCTACTGAGAGCAGTTGATCATGGTAGCCAGGCACCATCTAGTTCTTCTGGTATCAGGGTTGTGGGATTGATGTTCATGTAGTCCATTAGTTCATTGGACTAAATGTTTCTATGTGTCTTTCAATTTTCATCACTCTTTCTTCCTCCAAATAGGATGAGAAAAAAATATTGCACCTTAGAATTCTCTTATGACTTTTCAAGACCCCAGTGAGGATCAAAGTATTATGTAGAACTTTGTCTTTGTGGACTATGTTTTTCCAGTTGGTCTTGGTGTCTCCTGAGACAGTAGTCCTGATCTCTTAAGTTGTGTGTTTCATTCCTTCAAGGTGTTTGGTTATGTCTAAGAATTTTTCTACATTTTGTTCCCTGTATGCTCCACCACGTTCATGGATATATTTGCAGAAATGGTAGATGTCCATGTATATAAATGTCCTCTGTAAGACCTGTATATAATTGTGGATTTACTCCCACTCTCCCTCCCACCCCTGTTTAGCTTTTGTGTTTATCCAAGTATCTCCTTGTAGAACACCCCATTGCCTGATTGTCTCTGTTTGCCTCCATCAAAGGGACATTTTATACAAATAATAGTGTTTAGAGTCTCATAGCATACTAGTTTGCTGGAAGTTGGTAATTGCTTAAATTTCAAGGCACATTGTGTAACTTTGCGAAAGGCTGTTGCCCTAGCCCAGGCTGGCCCAGCAGCACCGTCAAAGGAATCCTTTCAGTGTTGTGCTGCCCACCTTCCGTATTCCAGAGGCTGATTATAGAAGTATAACAATGTTTCAAGAAGTACCTGAATTACACTCAAAGTAGAAAGACAAAAACTAAGAGATTTTTCCATGCCAGGTCATGATGAATTTCACCAACCGCTGCAATGTTAAGGGTGGGCATCCAACCATGTAAGGAGTTCCTGGAGTATAAAGCTTTTATTTTTTCCCTATAAAACTAAAGCAAACACATCTTTCTGAAGTTTTCCAGAAAACTGGTTATAGAAATATTACAGTGCTCCAGGGAATTACTTAATATAATACAAGAAAACTGTACAAGTCAAGTTTATAACGATAATTTAAGTTAATGTTTCATCTCTTGGAAAGCTAGTACCTATAACATGTTAGAGGTTAACTTTAACTTTTAGTCATTGCAGTGTTCTTGTTTTAAATAAATTAAAAGTTGATGGAATCCCAAATATATAATACTAGTTTTCAGTGAAATGTAATGGAGCTAAGGGGGTTTCCAATGCATTTATTTAATCAGATCTTTAAAAAAAAATGTTTTCTCATAAAAATCAGCCTTTCGGAACCGATTACAAGGAACTATATGTGACATCCTCCCTGGGGGACGGACAACAGAAAAGTGGGTGAAGGGAGACGTCGGACAAGGCAAGATATGACAAAATAATAATTTATAAATTATCAAGGGTTCATGAGGAAGGGGGGAACGGGGAGGGAAGGGGAAAATGAGGACCTAATGCTGGGGGCTTAAGTGGAGAGGAAATGTTTTGAGAATGATGAGGGCAATGAATGTACATATGCGCTTGACACAATTGATGTATGTATGGATTGTGATAAGAGTTGTATGAGCCCCTAATAAAATGATTTTTAAAAAATCAGCCTTTCCAGTTTGCTCACTACCATCAAGTTGATTCTGATTCATACTGACCCTATAGGACAGAGTAGAATTGCCCCCGTTTAGGAACAGAAAGTCTAATTTTTTTGCATTGATAACTCTGAATTTTATTGTGTGGATATTTACTGTGGCATTCACTGTACAAACCTTGCAGGCAGTGGTTCACAGCTGGGTTACGAATAAAAAGGCTTGCATTTTTTTCTCTCATTTTATTATAAAGAAGCTCAACAGTAGAGAAAAGTCAACTCTAAATACATTAACTATTGTTACATATTCAGACTTCCAATGTACAGGTACTTGGAAACACTTAGACCTCTCACCAAACTAGGTTGAGGACATAAAGTCCAATAGCATCTGAAACACTGTGAAGATATAAATTTACAAATAGCAATGTAAGCTTGGGGAATTTGCCTTTATTAAGGTCGTATATTCATGCCATTCCAGCACCTTCACAATGTAATGAATGAAATTTACTATATTTCACTGATGATCTAGTATGATCAGCCTAGACTTTTCCACTGATGCAAAAATAATTACCCATGTGTAAACCCTCAATAATTTGAGTAAATTGGTGTGGGATATCTATGTCAATGACAAATCAAATACATTTAAGGAAATAGTTAAAATAAACTTGTAAAATTCAAAGCGGTAAATTAGACATAAATAAATGACTTTAACCTACCTTTATAAATATGTAAGAATGAATTTGTTAGATTGATTTTTGTAAATTGACAAGATTGTGAAGCTGTTGTCTCCAAGTAATTTATGATATTACAGATATAAGAAATAAGTACTAATATGCTTATTATCTATAGACTAAATCAGTGGACAAGTTCTTCCTTTTTATTGTCAGTTTTTTTGAGATGCCTGATTAATATTTACGTCTAGGAAGCAGAGCTCAAGGATGCTAAGTAACCTACAGGACCAGATAAAGAATTTTGTTCCAGAATCTCAATGAGACTTTGGTTGAGAAACAAGAGGAAGATAAACAAACTGCTATGCAGGTTCAAGGGAGTGATAACATCTGATTTGGTTGGTGGAGCACCAGAAAAGATTTTATAAAACAGATGGAGCATGAACCTTGAAAAAGGATGGATCATATTTTGCTAATAGAAGGAGAAACCTACAGGGCTATCAACATACCACAGTCCCTTGAAATTCAATATATCAAAAAATTAACTCTTGTGGTTGACCATAGGCCACCATACCAAAATCTTGGGCATTATTCTTGACTCTTTTCCTTATTCTACTTACCTTACCATCTTTATCAGTTGGTAGTTCTTTGAATAGCTTTGAGGTCTGTCTCCTCCCTTTCCAGTCTCCCTGCCATTGTTATTGCCCAGGGCCTTCCTCACCTTTTAACTGGACATTCCAAACAAAATTCACTGCCATCGGCCCATTTCTGACTCACATTTCTGAGACTTACTCTTTGTGGGATTAGAAAGCCTTGTCTTTCTCCTGAGGAATTTATGCAGGTTGTTGGAGGTAGCTGGTGGTTTACACTGGGGGCCCTTTCAGTTAGTTGCCTAACTCAGGACCACTCTGCCACTAGGGCTCTTTAATTGAATATAACAACTGTTTTTAAAAGGATCTTTGCCACAAATTTGCTTCACTTCTAGTTAGTCCTCACCCTGTGTAGTCAGAGTAATCTTTCTAACATCTAAATCTAATTGTCATTTATTGCTAAAAAATGCTTCAATTTAGTATCTAGCTCCCTAACAATACATTACCATAGTCATGATTCCTTTACTATTGTTTGATAAGAAGGGTAAAAAGTATAATATACAAGGGGACTTCAAGAAGTTTTTGGAAAAATGCTATTAAAAGATAGTGGAAAATCCCCATGAACTTCTTGAAGCCCTCTTGTATACACCATGCTTTCCATAGTTTTGTTAATGTTAATAGTACAATAACAAAATTAATGTTAGTAGTATAATAACAAAATTCACACGTTGTGTGAAGCTGAAGTTTACTCTTTTTGCTGTCTGCTTTATAGTTCACTATGTGAATGTGCTACACTGTGTTTATTCACTTGCTCAATAATGACCATGTAGTGGCCAACATTGTAGGTAGTTTCTACATTTTTGCTTTTTTGAACAGTGCTGCTATACATTATTATACACGTCTCCTGTTGTATATATGCAAAATTCTCTCTTGTATCTATACTTGGAAGTGGAAATTCTGAGTCATACTGGGACATTCTGCACTGCAGAGGAATACCAAGTCCACCTGCCTGCTGCTGTGTTGGTCTTGCTCAGGGGTACTAGAAAGTCCCTTCTGAGTGACTTGTACCATGGCAGAGATAAACTACACTCACACTCACACACTTCGACAAAATTGCTAAGCAAAATTTTTAATTATGCATAGAGTAGACACACTTTAAAAAATGATGCACGTCCCACTCTGAAGATGTGAAGGCGTCGGAGCTAGAGAAACGTTTCTTGTTTTTAAAGGCACAGTCAAAGGGGTGGAATGTTCAGTTCTGCAGATGGTCTAGCAGCTTTCTAATTAGTTCATTTAGTCTGCCCTTGGGTCTCCTGCCTGTTTTCTTTTAAGTTTATCTCAGGCTACAGCTCCTCAGGATGTATCAGGACATTGACCTGACATGGTATCAAGGTCAACGATGTTACCAGGCCTGGTCCTAAAGTCCATCGTGCCTTAGCAGCGCAGAAGTCTCTAACCAGTTCATATCAATATGGTATGTGAACATTTAACTTTAGTAGATAATGCTAAACTGGAAATACAGAAATACTTTCTGTCAAAAATGTTTTCAAAAGGTCTATAGATCCACATCTTCACCAGCACTTAGTATTGTCAGATTTTAATTAAGGCCAAATGGGCTTAAAATATTTCAGTGAATCTTAATTTGCATGCCCTGATCGCCAATGATGGACATTTTTTTCAGATGTTTGTTGGCCATGTGTGTTTCCTTGAAATGGCCTTTTATGTATGAGTGGTTTACCTGTTTTCTTTTCCTTTTTAATAGTGAACAGGCTTTATTCAAGTCTCTCTTCCATTGCCTGTTTTTTGGTGGGTTTACTTCTAGAATTCTATGAATTTAATAAATAGTCCTTATGCTAATCTTTTATCAGTTTTGCATATTGCAGATACCTTCTCCTGATTTAGAATTCCCCTTTTAATTTTATAAAAGTTCATATCATTGTAAATGTGGGTGAGTGCATAGTGGAGACTCAAAGCCCATCTGTAGGCAACTGGATACCCCTTTACTGAAGGGTGGTAGGGAGGAGACGGCCAGTCAGGGTGCAGGGAATCAGCGATGAAATATACAACTGTCCTCTAGTTCTTAAATACTTCCTCTCCCCACTATCATGATCCCAATCTACCTTACAAATCTGGCTAGACCAGAGGATGTACATTGGTACAGATAGCAACTGGAAAAAAAGGGAATCCAGGAGAGATGATCCCTTCAGGACCAGTGGTGAGAGTGATGATACCTGGAGGGTGGAGGGAAGGTGGGGTAGAAAGGGGGAACCGATTACAAGGATCTGCATATAACCTCCTCCCTGGGGAACGGACTACCGAAAAGTGGGTGAAGGGAGACGTCGGACAGTGTAAGATATGACAAAATAATAATTTATAAATTATCAAGGGTTCATGAGGGAGGAGGGAGCAGGAAGGGAGGGGGAAAATGAGGAGCTGATATCAAAGGCTCAAGTAGATAGAAAACGTTTTGAGAATGATGATGGCAACAAATGTACAAATGTGCTTGACACAATGAATGTATGTATGGTTTGTGATAAGAATTGTATAAGCCCCCAATACAATGATTGAAAAAAAGTTTAGCAGTAAAGCCTGGTGATCAAGTTTAGATAAATCAGCCACTGAGCATCCCATGGAACACCGTTCTACTCTGACATGTATGTGCTGTAGCCATGAGTTGCAATGTATTTGACAGCAACGGGTGTGCTTTTAAAATGTTTTGACTTTTAATAAAGTAAAATATATCAGTCTTTTACTTTTTAGTTAATGCTCTTAGTGCCTTGTTTAAAAGATATTTCGTTACTTCAATATATGAAATACATTCACCTACCATGAGCTGCTTTTAAAAAGACAAACTGATCTGTCTTGGAAGAAGTATGGCCAAAGTGCTCCTTTGAGGCACGGATGGCAAGAATTTGTCTTCAGTACTTTGGACATGTCAGGAGAGACCAGTTCCTGGAGAAGGACATCATGTTTGGTAAAGTAGAGGGGCAAAAAAAGAGGAAGACACTCAAGGAGATAGATGGCTGCAGTGGCTGCAACAAGAGGCTCAAACATGGCAACCATTGTGAGGAGATGCAGGACGGGACAGTGTTTCCCTCTGTTGTGCATAAGCTCACCATGGGTCTGAACCATCTCAATGCCACCCAACATTAGCAGCCTTTTCCAAATAGGTTTTTTTTGGCATATGGTTCACATATCATACAATTAATAATATTATGAAGAGTTGTGTAGTCCTCAACACAATCATTATCAGAATATGTTCTTCTCATACTTTTTGTAGCTAGCTCCCCATTTCCCCCCAACTCCCCTCTCCTGACAAGCCCTTAGGTAAATATTAATTCAGTTACTGTCTATGTAAATTTACCTACCCTGGGTTTCACATATGGGAAATCATACAAAACACAAACAGGAAATGAACAATAAAATAACCAACAACCATAGCTACACAAAGCAGAGAAAAACCTCATATGAAATGAAGTAGAAAATGTTAATAACAGAAACAACTTTAAAATTGGTCAAAGGGAGCTCAAATGGTAAGGTGTTACGTTTTAACCTACCTACATCTGCCATAATCCATTTTGCAATGCTCTCTCACTGATAGCAAAGCTATCCACATCCCTGTAGGGTCAGAGGAAATTCACTGGAGACTTAATCCATGTGGGATCCTGCAAATTGACTTTGGGCTTTCACTGTAATCCACAGCCTTCTGCAAACAGCATGTCCAGAATTTAAAGTCATGATACCATTCTTCCCTTTAGATTTGAATTTTATTCATTTACAATCTTTGGATCACACAGGCTGGAGTGCATCTTCCATGTGGACTGACTTAGTTGATGCCTCACTTAAATGACTGCTTGTTTTAAGACAAGCCTTGTAAGGCCTCAGATTCTATTCTTTTTAAAAATCATTTTATTGGGTGCTCATACAACGCTTATCACAATCTATACATTTATCCATTGTGTCAAGCACATTTGTAAATTTTTTGCCATCATCGTTCTCAAAACATTTGCTTTCTACTTGAGCCCTTGGCATCAGTTCCTCATTTACCCCCTCCCTCCCTGTTCTCCTCTCCCTCATGAATACTTGATAATTTATGTTGTTATTATTTTGTCATATCTTACACTTTCTGATGTCTCCCTTCACCCACTTTTCTGCTGTCCATCCTCCAGAGAGGAGGTTATATGTAGATCCTTGTAATCAGTTCGCCCTTTCTACCCCACCTTCGCACCACCCTCCCGGTATCGCCACTCTTACTGGCCCTGAGGGGTTCATCTGTCCTGGATTCCCTGTGTTTCCAGTTCCTATCTGTATCAGTGTACATCCTCTGGTCTAGCCGGATTTGTAAGGTAGAATTGGGATCATGATAGTGGGGGGAGGAAGCATTTAAGAACTTGAAGAAAGTTGTATGTTTCTTTTTTTTTCAGAATTTTTAAAAATCATTTTATTAGGGGCTCATACAACTCTTATCACATTCCATACATACATCAATTGTGTAAAGCGCATTTGTACATTCCTTGCCCTCATCCTTCTCAAAACATTTCCTCTCCACTTAAGCCCCCGGCATTAGGTCCTCATGTTTCCCCTCCCTCCCCGCTCCCCCCTCCCTCATAAGCCCTTGATAATTTATAAATTGTTATTTTGTCATATCTTGCCCTGTCCGACATCTCCCTTCACCCACTTTTCTGTTGTCCGTCCCCCAGGGAGGAGGTCACATATAGTTCCTTGCAATTGGTTCCCTCTTTGCAGCCCATTCTCCCTCTACCCTCCCAGTATCAATCACCACTCACACCACTGGTCCTATAGGGATCATCCGCCCTGAATTCCCTGTATTTCCAGTTCCTATCTATTCCCTGTATTTCCAGTGTACATCCTCTGGTCTAGCCAGACTTGCAAGGTAGAATTTGTGTCATGATAGTGGAAGCGGGGAGGAAACATTTAGGAACTAGAGGAAAGTTGTATTTTTCATCATTGCTACATCGCACCCTGACTGGCTCATTGCTATGCTGCATCCTGACCAGCTTGTCTCCTGCCTGCGACCCTTCTGTAATGGGATGTCCAGTTGCCCACAAATGGCCTTTGGGTCCCCACTCTGCACTCCCCCTCATTCACAATGATATGATTTTTGTTCCTTGATGCTTGATACCTGATCCCTTTGACACCTCGTGATCACAGAGACTGGTGTGCTTTTTCTATAATGCTTCTGTGCTATATGGCCGCTTGTTTACCTTCAACCCTTTAAGACCTCAGGCGCTTTATCTTTTGCTAGCTGGGCACTATCATCTTTCTCCACCACGTTTGCTTATGTACCCATTTGTCTTCAGTGATTGTATCGGGAAGGTGGGCACTCAATGATAGGATTTTTTGTTCTTTGATGCCTGATACATGTTTCCTTCCACACCTCATGATCACACAGGCTGGTGTGCTTCTTCCATTGTGGGCTTTGTTGCCCTGAGCTATATGACTGCTTGTTTACTTTCAAGCTTTTAATATCTTTTGATATCGGGGCTCCATCAGCTTTCTTTACCACATTTGCTTATGTACCCGCTTTGTCTTCAGCGATCTTGCCTGGAAGGTGAGCATCATGGAATTCCAGTTTAATAGAACAAAGTGTCCGTTCATTGAGAGAGTACTTGAGTAGAGGCCCAATGTACCTCCGCTACCTTATTACTAACCCTATAAATATATGCACATAGATTTATTTCCTCATCATCATAAATAAATAACATTTACATATGTACATGCCTGTATTTAGACCTTTATAAATGCCCTTTACCTCCTAGTTCTTTCTTCTATTTCCTTTGACTTTCCTTTTGTCCTACTATCATGCTCACCCCTCATTTGGGTTTCAGTATTTCCTCTTGGTTACATTACCCGTGCTTCTTACACCCTCCTCGCTTCTGGTTTTGGATCACTTGTTCCCTTGTCCCTGAGTTTGTTAACGCCACTTCCTTCCCCCCCACTTCCCCCTTTACCATGTCCCCCTGGAATCTTCGGTCCCATTGCTTTCTTCTCCAGATTATCTAGGTATGCTCCCTTCTTGATTCGCTCCATTTTGGGGGGTTCAGACCATGCTGCTTCCCCACCATGTGACCCCAGAAATGTACTCTGTTGCAGTCTGCTCCAGTAAGGGGACAGTGTGACACTTGTTGTCATTTTCCCAGTCCCCTCTGTGTCCCATTAGCTCCCAGACTAACAGGGAGCTAATGTCATCCTCTGATCATCCTGTGCCAGTGTGGGGCCCAGTCTGTCTCTCTTCCTCTTCCTCCCTCTCTGGTATTCTTCTTTTTTTTAATAGCTAGGCACCATCTAGTTTGTTCATCACTCTTTGCTACAGCGTCCATCTCTCCAGTGATGTCTTCATGAGAACAAGTATCAAGTAGGGCCATGTAAATTAGAACTAATGGTTCTTAGGTTGGAGCTAGAATTAAGTGTGAAATATTTTTAATTTATTTATATTAAAGAATTTTTCAGGTGTTTCAAATTCTTAATAAATCTGAAATTTATTTTAATAAAAAGGTGAAGTAAAGGTGCAATTTCACCTTTTCATGGATCATCTGCTTCAAGAGTTACACTGCCTTCATTTTAAACGTTTGTTAATTTATAATTCACATACCATTTACCTAGTTAAAGTGTAGTGCTTGTTTTAAGTTGTACAACTATCATTGCAGCCTAGTATTAGTATATTTTAATCACACTGCAAAAAAACCACAAGCAATTAGCATTTACTCAATGCTCCCTCCCATTCCTATCCCTTTGTTATTGTTGGAAGTTTTTGGTTTTGTTTTTTTCTGTATGATTTCCTTTATATGAAATCCAGCATAGGTAAATCTATGGAGACAGTAGAATATATTTTCTGAGGGAGGAGAGGTTGGGGGAAAATGGGAAGCTAATAACCATAAGTCCAAAAATGAAGAAAATGTTCTAAAATTGATTGTGGTGATGATTGCACAACTCTTTAAAATATTTTCAAATCATTTAATTGCATGGTATGTGATTTTGATGTCACTAAAACTGTTAAAAATACTACTGTGAACATTTTTGTACAAGTTTTTACATGGAATTATGTCTTCACTAATCATAAATAAATTTACTTATATATGAGGGTGTCCCCTCCCAAGAAAACAGATTTTTTTCCCCAAAAGCTATGTATTAAATTTTTTTTTTTTTACAAATAACATAACATGTTGAAAGTACTCTCCATTATACTTAATACATTTGTCAAATCTGCGATTCCATTCTTGGAAACAGTTTTCAAACTCATCTGTTTGGATGGCTGATAGGCTCCCTCTGTTTTTTCTTCACCTCTTCCATGTCCTCAAATCGCTGTCCTTTCAGGTCCCTATTCATTTGCAGAAACAAAAAGAGGTTGCCCCATACGAGGTCAGGTGAGTAAGGTGTGGGGGCCAAGAGATGCATGCTATTTTTTGCCCCCAATTGGCGCACTGAGATGGCTGCATGAGCAGGTGCAATGCCATGGAGGCAAAACCTCCACAAGTCGCTCATCTGCCACAAGTCAGGTTCTTTTTTGTTTTGTCGCACACTGTTATGGATCTTTTCAGAAACTCTAAATAGAAAGCTTGATTAACAGTCTGATCTGGTGGAACGAACTCCAAATGCACTATGCATCGACATTTTTGTCTGTTTGTGAAGTTGATGGATATTCAGAAGCTGGTTTGTCATCAAATCAATATCTCACCTTTTTTGAAATGAGAAAACCATTCTTACACTTGAGTTTTTCCCATAGTGCTGTTCTTGTAAGCTGTGTTCAACATCCCAACAGTTTTTGCAGCACTTTTTTCCAAGTAGGAAACAAAATTTTACAGCTGAATGCTGTTCTCTTAAATCGGCCATCACACACACACACACACACACACACACACACACCAAAAAATAAAAAACAACAACAAAAAAAACAAGGTTTGAGTGAAACGGGTTTTATAAACAATTCACTGTGATCAGAGAAAACGTTCCCAGGCGATGCCACTGGGTGCACTAACGCAGAACGAGTTGCTTGATGCTCACCTAGTGGGAAAAATGCGTACTTTGAAAGCTCTGTTCCATCTAGTGCAATTCCTATTTTGGGGGGTGCCCCCTTGTGTGTAGGTAGGTAGGTAGGTAGGTAGGTAGATAGATAGATAGATAGATAGATAGATAGATAGATAGATAGATAGATAGATAGATAAACAGAATTGTTGGGTCATATAGTAACTGTATGTTTATCATTTTAAGGAAATACCAAACTGTTTTCTAAAGATGCTGCATCATTTCACATTCAGACTTGTCATGGTTGAGAGCTGTACTTCTGTGTCCTCTCCAGCACTTTTTTTAACTGTTCTTTAATTATAACCATTCTAGTGGGCATGGACAGTGTCCAGTTTCACTCTATTGCATGTGAAGATCTTTTTTCCCCTAGGACTATTTATTGAAGACTATTCATTTCTCATTGAGTTTTCTTGGCATCTGCGATGAAAATCAATTTTCTAAAAATTTATGGCTTATTTCCAGGTTTTGAATCTATTTCCTTGATCTATATATTTATCCGCAGACCAGTACTATGCTGTATTTGGACCTTAGCTGCATGTTGAACTGTGTAGGAAGTTTTGAAGGCGATAAGAGTGAAAGTCTTTTAACTTTGTTTTTACTTTTTAAAAAATGTTTTATTAGGGGCTCATATGACTCATCACAATCCATACATACTTCAATTGTGTAAATGCACATTTTTACATTCGTTACCTCGTCATTCTCAAAACATTTGCTCCACACTTAAGCTCCAGCATCAGCTCCTCATTTTTTCCCCTCCCTCCCCCCTCCGTGTTTTTACTTCTAAGAGTATTTTTAGCTATTTAGACCACTTGCTTTTCCATCTGAATTTTAGGACCCACTTGTCATAAATGTTCGCAGAAATTAATCTGGTATTCTTATAGGTATTCTAATGGTATTCTTAAGTGTTGAATCTGTATATCAATTTTCATAGTATTGACATCTTAGCAATATTGGGCTGGTAACTGCAGGATTGATTGATGGTATTGGGCAAGTTCATTCATTATTAAAGGATGCCTGGTGGAGCTGTGGATTAGGTGTTGGGCTTAGATCCACATGGTTAAAGCTGCTGTTGAAACCCAGCAGCTGCCCCAAGGGAGAAATATGGGACTACTCCTGGAAAGCTCTGCAGTCCCAGAAAGTCTATTTGGGATCCCTAACAGTTAGAATCCACTTAATGGCAGCAGGGTCCCCCCCCACCAGTTGGGGGGGTCTGAGGGGTGGGGTTGGGTTATACATGAACATGGATTCTATTTTTATTTATTTTAAAATTTCTTTCAAACTTTATTTTATAGTCTTCCTTAGTATTTTTTATGTTATTGTAAATGAATTTTCTTTTTAATTTACTTTTGTATGTATCATGGCTATTTATCAAATTTTCTGTGTTTTTCTTTCTTTTTTCCCCTTCATTTTGGGGTTTAGCTGATGTATTTTGTCACTTGGGTTGGTCCTCTTGAATTTTAGTTATATATTTTTCTGTTTTCTGGTCTATGAAACCCAGGATTGATGGACCTAGAGAGACAGCAAGTAGAATAAGGATTCCTGGGGGAAACAATGGGAGACAGTAGGACGATGGTATCAAGGAATTCAAGAAGAAAGATCATTTTGAAACTGATTGTGGTAACAATTGTACAATACTGCTTGATGTGAATGATATGATATCGGTATTAGCTTTCAATAAAAAGGTTTTTTTTGGGAAAAAAAGAATATCCATTTATTTTTTCACAGTTATGGAGACCAAAAGACCAAATTAGGGTAATAGCATAGTGACTCCTTTCTTGTAGGCAGCGCCAGGCATTCCTTGGCTTGTGCAGAATCTTCACATGGCATCTATGATCCCCTATTTATATGGTTTTGTGTTGCGTTTTTTATCACCCAGAAGTGATTAGGTTTATAATCTTCCCTATACTTGCATGAATTAATTAACAGAACAAACCCAAATCCTGTTTTCTCTCTTTCTTTTTTTCTATAAATCATTTTATTGGGGTTTTTTATAGATCTTATAACAATCCATACATCAGTTGTATCAAGCATATTTGTATATATGTTGTCAGCATCGTTGTCAAAATATGTTCTTTCTTTCTTTTTTTTTTTAAAATATTTTCTTTCTTCTTGAGCCTTGGTATCAGTTCTTCTTTTATCCATCCCTCCTCCACCCTCTCACTCATGAACCTTTGCAAAATTATAAATTATCATTTTCATATCTTATACCGCACTGTCTCCCTTCATCCATGTTTCTGTTGTTCATCACCCTGGTGGGGTGTTATATGTCAATTATTGTGATCTGTTCGCCCTTTCTCCCCTCACTCTCCCCCTACCCTCATGCTGTCAATTCTCCCATTATTGTTCCTGAGGGGTTTATCTGTCCTGGATTCCATATGTCCAGAGCTCTTATCTTTATCAGTGTACATGCTCTGGTCAAGCCAGATTTGAACGGTTATCCTGAGGTCATGATAGTAGGGGTGGGGGAAGCATTAAGGAACTATAGGAATGTTATGTGTTTTGTCGGTGCTATAACTGCATCCTGACTGGCTCATCTCTTCCTTGTGACCATTTTGTGAGGTGATACCAATTGTCTACAAATGGGCTTTGGGTCTCCACTCTGCATCCCCTCATTCAAATGATATGATTGTTTTGGATCTTCTGATGTCTGATACCTGATCCCATTGACACCTCATGATCACACAGGCTGGTGTGCTTCTTCCATGTGGGCTTTGTTGCTTCCCTGCTAGATGGCTATTTGTTTAACTTCAAGCCTTTAAGATCCTAGGCACTATATCTTTTGATAGCCAGGCACAATTAGCTTTCTTCACCACATTTGCCTATGCACCCACTTTTGTCTTTAGCGATCATGTCAGGAAGGTGAGCATCACAAAATGCCAGGTTAATAGAACAAAGTGTTATTACATTGAGGGGTGGGATTCTTATAGGAAAGAGGAGAGGCCCAATGTCTTTCTGCTATCTTAATACTTAACATATGTACATAGTCCTATATTCCTATCATTATAAATATATTTACATATGTACAGACCTATATTTATATTTCTATAAATGTCTTTTGCCTCCTAGTTCTTTCCTCTATTTCGTTTTATTTTCTGCCTGTCCCATTATCATGTTTGACCTTCATTAAGCTCTCAGTAATTCCTCCCAGCTACAGTGCACTTGAACAGCCCCTACCAGGTGTTCTACACCCCTCTTGCCATTGGTTTTAGATCTCTTGTTGTTCCCTTATCCCTGGGTTTGTTGACTTTCACCCTCCTTTCTCCCACCTCCCCCTCTCCCCTGTCTCCCTGGAACCAACAGTCCCATTGTTTTCTCCTCGAGATTGTTTATCTTGCCTATCTTATATAGGTAGACATGAAAAAAAAAAGAAAGAAAAAAAGGGGGGGGGTTTGCTATAAATAGTTCCAGTTCTGTCTGCTGACCCTTATGTATATTTTCCAATTGAGTCTGTTGAGGTGCCAAGCCCTGCCCACTGCGTCTGACGTATATTTTCGAGATTCCTGGGGGACTTTATTGCTTTTTTCCCCTTGCTGCTCTATTTTACTCCCTTTGTGTTTTGCCCAGGTGTGTATGTGGTGGTAGTGGTGGTGGTGGTGGCGGTAGTGGTACAATTCCTGCACTGTATCTCTAGTGCTGTCCACTGCAGTGTTGTTTGTCAGTGAGGGGAAGTTTTGTCTCTTGGTAGGGCCAGCTCTGTGATCCTCTCTGTGCCTTGCATACTCTGAGCACCAGTGTCTTCCTTGGGGCTTGGTGGTCCCGGATATAGTTCTCTCTGTCTGTCTGTCTTATAGGCAGACCTGCCACTCTTCCTGGGCTGTTCTTCAGTGTTGTCCTCTGTAGTGAAATCTTTTGGGGAGGGGGTCGACATAGCTGGGATTGGGGCTGGCCCCGATGACCTCTCTAAGTTCCCTGCTTCATGCCATTATGCAAAATCCCGTATTCAAACAATAACATATCCACAGGAAATTGTGACTTGAGTTAGCCACGTGTTAGTCCTCAAAGTGACATCCTCTCTCTTCAACTCTTTCAAAACATCTTGTGCAGCAGATTTGCCAAATGCAAATATGCCATTTAATGTCTGGACTGCTGCTTCCATGAGCATTGACTGTGAATCCAAGCAAGATGAAATCCCGGGTAACTTTGATCGTTTCTCCCTTTATCTACGGGTCTAGTTCTGAGGCTCTGGGCTTTCATTGTCGTATGTTTTACTTTGGCTTCCTTTTTGTTTATACTGATGGCTTAAACCCTTGACCTTCATCAGTGAGCGCTTCAAGTCTTCCTAGCTTTCAGTAAGCCATGCTGTGTCATCTGCATAGCCTGGGTTGTGAATCAGTTTTCCAATTCCAAGCCCGGAGCTTTGTTCTTTATATAGCCCAGCTTCTTGGATTATTTGCTCAGCATACAGGCTGAACAAATATACTGAAAGGATACAAACCTGACACAGACATTTTCCTGATTTTAAACTATGCAGTATTCTGTTTAAAGGACTGCCTCTTGGTTCATGTACAGGTTCAACATGAGCATGATGAAGTGTTCTGGAACTCCCATTCTTCTCAAGGTGATCCATAGTTTTGTTTACGATCCACATAGTCAAATACTTTGCATACTCAGTATAACACAAGTAAGCATCTTTCTGATATTCTCTCCTTTCAGTCAACATCCATGTCTGTTGTGCCATATCCTCTTCTGATTTTGCCTTGAATTTCTGGCAGCTGCCTCTTGATATACTGCCCTCAAACTGTATATGTTTGCCTACCAGACTATATGCTGTTCCTTAGAATCATTATGCTGGTCTATGTCTTTTTTTTAACCATGCTGCTAATGTTCTCCTCCCTCATTTCTACCATGTGTCTCCTGTTAATTTGGTTCTTTCAGTTTAATTTTGTCCTGTGGAAATAGACACATAGGTGATATCATGCTAATCATATTCTTTATTTATATTATTATTAAACGGAATCTGTTTGGTCCTGCAGTCTCTGTATTTTTCAAAGTGATGGAAACCTACCTATCAGCTGCTATTATGTAGTGACTGCAATACTACTTACCATAAACTATTTGGAATTTTTGGCTAGGTTTATTAATTTTTTTGTCACTTTAAAATTAATTAATTTACTCTACATTACTTTTAACTTCAGCCTTATATTTAGTGTTTGGGCCTTACCTTCTAAATGCAGTTTTTTTTTCCAATGAGCACAATATGCTTGATGTAAAACCAAACCAAACCAAACTCACTCAATACAGATTCTTAGCAGCCTTATAGGTCAGGGTAGAACTGCTCCTGTGTGTTTTCAAGACTGTAGCTCTTTATGGGAGTAGAAAGCCCAGTGTTTCTCCCCCAGGAGTGCCTGGTGGTTTTGAAGCGCCGACCTTGTGGTTAGTAACCTTAACATGTAACCACTTAATATGGATCAATCAAATCTATAGCAGATAGCTTTGCAGAACAATATAGTCTATTTTTGGTATATGAAGCCACTAGAGTTATTCTGGGAGTCAGCTTGATGTAGAACGTAGCTTTCCAAATTTATCAGGCCCGCTATCCCCTTTTCAGAGAAAGAATTACTCAGCATCCCGCTGGCAATGAAAAATGTTTGTGCTATAGCTCCTAATTCACATAATTCAGGATAAAGTGTAGGTATCTGCTTTTGCAGCCCTGCCCCACTCCCAATCATTCCATTGCTTTCCAGGGGTGGCATTGCTTACTTTGGGAAACACTGATACAGACAATTCCTATGTTACATTCGACTAATAAGAAATATGATGAAACTCTCTCAGGTAGGTACTTTGGACATGTGGTTAGGAGAGACCAGTCCCTGGAGAAGGACATCACACTTGTTAAAATAGCTGATCAGTATAAAGTGAAGACGCTAAATATACCTTGTAAAATAGAATGCACTTAAAATAATATATTATTAATTGTATTTTTCTTATAACAAATGCAGTACTCAATTAAAAAACCAAACCAGACTCACTACTATCAAGTAGATTTGGACTCACAGCAACCTTATAGCGTAGAATAGAATTGCCTTTGTGGGTTTCCAAGGTTGTAAATCTTTACTGGGGCAGAGAGCCTTCATCTTCCTCCTGTGGAGTGACTGGTGGATTCTAACTACTGACCTTCTGGTTAGCAGATCAACATTTGGAATATAGAGTATAGAAAATAAAATATAGGTCACTTAATATTGTTAATATTTTATATATTTCCTTTACAGTTCCATACTTAAAGGTTTGTATATGTTTATGTGACCATATAAAATTTTGAAGAACCAAAAATTGGTTCACTGCTTCTATATTATTATATTCTAAGAGTCTTAATTATCTTTGAACATATTTCCAATTTAAAAAATCAAGTCCATATTTAGTTTTTAAATAATGTAAGATATTCTACTGTAAGTATAGACCATATATTAGTTAGCCATTGCTCTACATATTATGGAATATTGAAGTTGTTTCTAAATTTTTACCAGTTTAAATAGTCCTGCATTGAACATCAATGTACATAACTTCATATGTATCTCTGTTTGGGTGGAAAATTTGCAAGAGTTAATTCTTGGATCACTTGCTGTGAACATTTTTAAGTACTGAGCTTCTTATTGCCAATTGCTCTGCAGAAAGGTTACTTCATGTAGCAGTACCACCAGTGGTGTCTGGAAGTATTCAGATTTTTTAAAACAGTTTTATGGGCAAGTAATTTACATAACATACAATTCAACAGTTCAATGATATCAAGGAGAATTTTAAAATCAATAGTTCATGGATTGCAGGTGATCTTGAAAACCGTACTTGAAACTTATTTTGTTGTTGGGCTTTTGACATGTTTATTGAAAACGAATATATCAAGCAGAGAACAATTCAGTAATAATATATACAGCTTGAATAAAATTAACAAACTTGATCTAATAGATATAAAGAATCTTGCACCCAATAATTGTAGAATATATATTATTTTCAATAGTTTAAACCATCTTAATTAAAAAAAAAAACTTTTTATTGTCCATGAAGTGAAGGTTAACAGAGCAGATCAGCTTTCCATTCAACCATTCATGCATATTCTGTCATTTTTAGACATCACTAATTGTAATCTCCACTATGTCACACCATTCATCTCACGACCTACCTGTGTTTCCTGTTTCCATTCTCCCTTTCCTAACACTTTTGCATTTTTTCCTTGTGTAAATGTTGCCCTTTTGGTCTCAAATGGTTGATTATTCTAAGGTGTGTGCATATCCCCAGTGTTACTGTTTGAAAATTGAGCGATGAGTGTGCGTTTATGTCCAGCCCCGAAGGCTGACGGAGGACCATAGTCTCAGCGGTTCCTCCAGTCTCTCTAAGCCCAGGCAGCCTGGTCATTTTTAGGGTTTTGAGTTTTGCTCCACCTTTTTCTTCCATTCTATCGAGGACGTTCTAATGTAAGCCTTTCCAGAGCAGTTGGGCATGGCAGCTAGTTCTTTTGGTCTCAGGGTAATAAAGACTGATTGAACGCATTTCATATTCATCTTGGTCATTGATAATTCTCATTTTTCATCTGTCCATATCCTTGTTCCAAGCTTTTCCCTTAAGTTGTTGCTATTGTTTCACTTAAGTTTTTTTCTTCTTTTCTTGTTTTTTAATGGAACTAAATGTAGAAACCTTTTCATTTGCACATTCTTCCTTTATGTGTATGATTTAAAAATCCTTCTTATTCTAACACCAGGTGACTATTCACTCAGGTATTTTTCTAGAATTTTTAAAGCTCATTTTCATATTTATCGTTTTTCTCAATCTGGAATGTATTTTAGCAAAGTGCCTTATTCAAGAGCCATTTCATGTATAATACTACATTGATTGAAATGCTGAATTTGCAATTTATAAATTTTATAGGAGTTGAAACATAGTACTATTCTCAGTTGTGTCTTTGATGTTTGAACAGGTGCACACTGATTGGTTAGTCAGTATTTCCTGGTGAAGCCAAGCAACTTCATAGAATGTCCTGCAGAGAACTGTGCATAGAGCTGCCTTTTCTTTATTTATTTTTAAGAAAGTCATGCTCTGTAGATGTGGCTTTGTAGCTGCATGACTCACAGCCCCATCCTTTTCTCACGGAGCTACATATCATCTGTCCTCTGGTCAACAGCTGTGCTTTCTCCTTGCAGCTTCGTTGTGTATTTGCACCTTTGCTTCTTCAAGTGCCCGTGCTCAACAATGAGTCTTGCGTTACTAGTGGCTGCAGATCAGTGAGGTCTGCTGGCTTTTTGGAACTGCTGACTTTCAAGCATTTTGCCTAATTTTTTCCCTCAATATTAACTTTGCATATTTGTTTTTCTTCTCTCCATTTTTCTTATGGTTGAAAATTTTAACTTATTTGGAGTAGCTTAGACATTCTATACAACTTACTCATTCAACAAGGTTTCAGTGGTATGGACGGACGGACTGCTCATAATCTTGTCTTGAATGACAGACAGCACTCTGTAGGGAAAATGGAATCAATAAATCCCCTGTCTCTGCAAAGGACATCTGTTGCAAGTAGATGCCAGAGCCATGGGGTTGTCATTCCCCATCAGGCTCCAACAGCAGTCTCTAATGCTTCAAAGGCACGCTCGTTTTTCTTTTTGGCCATGGACCGACAGTTGTGGTGCCTTCTGTTTTCTTGGTGCTTGTGTTTGCCAGTGCTGGGAATTCTTTCAGATGGAAAGTGCTAATCTTTGAGGGCACATTACAGATTCGCAGGAGCTCTTCTCAAAAAGTTAGTAGTTGCTTAGGAGAACAGAATAATTTAGTGCTGCTATTTCTATGTTGCTACACACTCCTGCTTTGTTACACTCTCCTAAAGACATACAATTCCAGCACGTATTTTCTAGACCATAAGTACTAGTTGTCTGATTTCCAGTACTTTCTGATGCATTTTTTGTACTTTTTTGGTAAAAGGTGATTGTTTTATAAAATCTTTCTGTTATCTATTTCTTCTATGGAGTTTAAATTGCTGTAGAATATTTACTTATTTATAATAGCTCTGAGATTGGTATTAATTGATGGGCAGGGTAAGGAGTTGTGATGACAGAGATTTGGGCAGTCTTCATAGGTAGTAATCAGTGGACCCAAGAATGCAGTTCAGATCTAATCTAGTGCCTTTCTGCTCAACTAGGGGGCTAAAAATGTAAATTTTCATAGTTCTGGGGAGCCAGGAGTCAAAAATCAAGGTCTTGGCCAGGTTGACTTCTGGACGTGTTGAGGAATAATGTAGGCCATGCTTTTCTTCTAGCTTTTGGTGGATGATGGCAATCATTGAAGTTCCTTGACTTGTGGCTGCATCTTGCCCACTTGTACTTCCATCATTACGTGACTTTTGTACCTGTGTGTCTTTGTGTATCTGCCCTCTTAAAGGTATGTATCACCTCTCCAGAGATCCTTGGTACAGATAAGGTTACCTTCAGATTCTAGATGGGCATGACTTTTCAGAGGGTACTATTCCACAAAGTACCCACCAAACCAACTTTACTGCTATCGAGTATCTTTCGACTCATAGCGAGCCTATAGGACAGGGTAGAACTGCCCCGATGCGTTTCTGAGACTAACTCTTTACTGGAGCAAAGAGCCCTGTCTTTCTCCTGAGGAGTGGCTGGTGGTTACAAACCGCTGACCTTGCTATTAACAGTCCAACACAAAACCACTTAGTCCCTCAGGGCTCCTTCAGCTCCGTACTGTCTGGGCTTTGTATCTGTCCTAACAAGTCAGCATGTTATCTGGAAAAGAAGAGAACGAGGACTGAAAGGCCAGCGTCAGGATTTGTCTGCCTCAATTCCAATCTCAGTCAGTGTGGTACCGCAGAGAATTTTATACTTTAGATAGTGAAATATTTCCCTTTGCCTAAGTTCAGTGGTTCGGCTGTAGCTTCTATGTCCTGTTTGAAAAGGGATGCCCATGGTACTATTGGGAGGTGATTGTCCCTGGGTCTGTCTTATTTCCGCATGTCTGTTGACTGATAAACTCTGCCTGTTTTTCTGGACTGTTTGTTAAAGGATGCTTGTAGGAGGAGAGCAACCCTGGCGGCACAGCAGTTGAAATGTTGGGTTACCCATGGAAAAGGTTGTTGGTTTGAACCCACCAGTCATCACATAGTAGAAAGATTCTGGCAGTTATCGTCCATGGAGAACATAGCTTGGAAACCCTGGAAAGGGGGAGGAGGGGTGTTACCCTGTCCCATAGGGTTTATTGAAGTAAGCAACCCAGCATATAACTACCCTGTTTCTCCCCAAATAAGACAGTGTCTTATATTAATTTTTGCTCCCAAAGATGCACTAGGTCTTATTTTCAGGGGATGTTTTATTTTTTCATGAAGAAGAATATGGTACACATTTATTGTTGAACAAAAACAAAAGGAAATTTATTACCTGTATACGGTACGGTAGTAGTTGTCATCACAAACCAGCATAACCAGACAAACTGTGAATCCTACAGTATCAAGAATTTCTTGTTACTACCATTATTTCCATGTACAACAATCTACGGTACATTTACTCATTTATTCAATGACAGTCATGCCATCATCTGGAACATCATCATAACAATCCAAACCCTTATTTTAGGGCAGGTCTTATTTTCGGGGGGATATCTTATATTTCAGCAAGAGGCAAAATTGTAAGTAGGTCTTATTTTCGGGGGATGTCTTACTTTCGGGGAAACAGGGTACTACTCCACTAGGGTTCAAGGCCTGCAGTTCTAACTCACCAGCCACTTCGTGGGAGACAGACAGGGATTTCTACTTGCGTGATGAGTTTCTATCTCAGAAACTCACAGGGACAGTTTACCTTGCCCTATAGGGATATTGTGGATTGGCATCGACTCCTTGGCAGTAAGTTTGGTTTTTGGTTTGGATAAGGTTTCTAAGGAGCCCTAGTGGGGCATTGAGTTAAGCGCTGGGTTGCTAACCGCAAGGCCAGCAGTTAAAAACCTCCGGTAAAGATGAGGCTTTCTGGTTCCAGGAAGAGTTGTAGCTTCAGAAATCCACAAGAGCAGTTTTTCTCTGTCCTATTAGGTCATTGTGAGTCAGAATTGACTAGATGGCAGTGTTTATAGGGTTTCTATGAGTTGGAATTGCTTTTACGACAGTGTATAGGTTGTAGAGTGAAGAGCCTTGGGAGAAAGACATAGTGCCTTCTGCCAAAGAAAATTGTAGATTTGCATTCAGCCTTGAAGAAAAGAGTGTCTCTCTTCAGAGCACAGTCCTGCTTACTGTCAGGACTTCCAACTGATTCATTCTGGTTTCGCCCCCTGCTGTGAATTTCCCTTTCTACCCCCTACATACGGGATCTGACTACAATTTAATAAGATTCCCCAGGTGATGCTTATAGGCTCTTGTTAAAATATTATTAAAAGTATATGAGGGTGCTCCAGAAGCTTCAAGGGAAAATGGAATTAAATGATGATGAAAGTTGTCCCTATACTTTTTTTTTCTCCGTATACTTTTGAAATCCTCATCATATATGTGCACACACACAGACACACACACACGAAGAATGTTAAAAATTCATGGAAATGAAATGAAAAGATAATGGAATGTTTGCATGAACTTTTAAAAGCACCCCCATGTAGAAACTTTTGTTATCCAAGATCAGAGTTCTTGTCCTGTACTGCCATGCACTTGGTTATGCATCTGAGCCCACACATGGTCAGGTAAGGAAGACCAATACAGATTCTACTTGTGTTGCTGTGATAAAGTAATAGAGCCCTTTGTCTTTCACTCCTTGGGGCTGGGGGTGGGGGGCGAGGTCTCTTGTTTATTGTCACCATCCATTCACCTCTTTAAAGCTAACTTTGAGTTTACAAGCAGGGTAAAATCTCAGTTCTTTCCAGGTACTTATTATAATGGCTTTGCCTCCTAGCTGTTAGTGCACTTTTGAATAAGGGTCTTCATTGACTTTAATTCTAATGTGAATTGGCTAAAATTTTTGAAAATTAATAACGTTGAAAAAGTTAAAGATGAAGAAATCTATGTTTTGTTGTTCTGATGAAACAGTTCTGAATTAGTAAAACCAGAGCGGCGGAGGGCTTTAAACACTGATCTTCTATGTCGAAAGGCACCTGAATTTTGCTAGGCAGGCATAATGTCAAAGCCTTTTTTTCCGGTCAGGCTATATATCTTGTCTGTTTGCGTTTGTATGCCCACCATATGAACTCTTTTAAATGTCAGTTTTGATATCTTCTGAAAGAGAGTGGCGGCTGAAGTTACACGCTGAAATCTCTGGATGGCTATAAAGCTGTTCGCTGTCCGGCGGAGAGAACTGGAGCCCCTGTGTGGGACACAAAGCTGAGAAAACTGGAGACGCCTGTGGCCTCAAGATCTTAGAACGATTGCCGGAAGAGTAAGAAGGCAATTGATCTTTCATTCTAAAGAATTGTTAAAAAGACATATTCTAGAAATGGTGCAGAGAGAATCATCAGGTAGCAGAAAAAATAAAGGCATATTTAGGTTGAAAGGGGTCTGATTATAACTAGCATATCCCCTTTTCCCCCAAATGAAGACAGTTCGTTAATTATATGTAGAAGGCAGAGTTAAATAACGTGTGTGTTACTAGATTGCAGTGGGCAATCTAATGAACATGTATATCTCTTATCCTCTTGGTTATTCATGCATGAAACAGATCTTGCAAGGCCTTAATCAGGTACCAGGGGTCACCAGATGGGCGCTTTCAGTACTGAAGACATTAATAGTGCTTATGATGTTCTGGACTGAAAATTGGGACTGGATCTAAGATATGTGTTCTGCTGCCTATTGCACAAAGCAATCTAGTGTATGTATGAGGGTGAGTAAAAAGTATACAAATATGCTTTACACAAGTGATGTATGTATGGCTTGTGATAAGAGTTGTATGAGCCCCTAATAAAACTATTAACAAATAAATAAACTAAAAAAATAAATTTCATTATAAAAATTATTGTTGCAAAATCATAGAAAAGGTTCCAAACAAAAATATCAAAATATGAAACTGTTGTTCCTCGGCATAATCTGTGAGCCCCTAATGGAACGAATGAAAAAAAAATCTCTATAAACTTCTAAGGACAGTGCTTCCATCTCGCTAAAACTTCCCCAAAGAATTCTGCGCACTTTGATTTACATCCTCCAGGCACTCAAATTGTGTTCCTTTGAAATGTTACTTGAATTTGGGGGGACAAAAGAAATAGAAAGGGCAAGATCAGGGCTGTCAGGTGGATGGGATCAGGTTTCCCAATGAAATTCTCATAGGCGAGTTCTGCTCCCTTGGAAGAATGAGCAAGTACCTTGTGCTGATGCAAACAAATTCCTCAGGGGGGATTTTCTGTCTTTTTCAAAAATTATTCTCACCAGTGGAGTTTTCTCTTGTGTAAAATAACTTGTCCCTGTGAGTGTCTTTTGCCCTTTGAGGAATTCTATCAAGACAACACCTTTCAGTTCCAAGAAACAGTCACAGTAATAACATTCTGAGCTGACTCTGCCTTGAATTTGACTGCTGCAGTCGATTCCACTGTTTGGATCTTTTGTGGGAGCCACCTTAACAAGACTAAGAGAAGTGTATTACTGAGATAACTTGTCTGCAGCCACCCACTGATCACAGAGACATGTAAATCACGCTTTGCTGGAAATAAATTTATTCTTGTATGCACTGGAATCCTAGTAATGATAGTTTTTGGCTTACCCTCATCAATAATTACGAGATTTAGAGTTTCCCTAAATCTGGTTTGGGTTCCAGTAGGAGAGAATATTTGTAATCTGAAACGGGAGGCATCAAAAGAGTGAAGGATAGAAACTCATGCATAGAAACAAACTTTGGCCTGTTAGTCATGACTAGTTTTGTAACACCGTGTATGCCATTCGATTTACGGAACTTCATATGGAAAAAGAGGAGTAGTAGCTATTTCAGAGGGCTCTAATTCACGAGGATTGGAAATAATCAATGCAAAGTTCTCTGCATGTACTGGGCTTTAGCTTGTGGACTGTGTGTGTGTGTGTGTGTGTGTGTGTGTGTGTGCGTGTGCATGCGCATGCCATTTGGATCCCATTTTGGTTATTGTTATGTGAATTTAGAATTCTGATTTCAAATTTTCCCTCCATGTTCCCTTAAGCAGAAAAATGCTATGATGACATCAAATTTATGTTATCAATGCATTATTTAAAATTTTACCAAAGGAAAAACATGTGTCAGAGTTTAGAATATTGCCTGGAAATTTTTTTTATAAGAGGGACTGTGACAAATTATTAAATACCACTTAAAAGAAGCTCATGTATCTTAGCTTCAGTCTCAGCTATTTGTGTGAAAACCACACCCTTTTATACACTGATTAAAATAAAACTATCCGTAGTATCATTTCGGAAAGCCATTTCCAATATCTTGGCGCAAAGTGTGAACCAATGAGCCAGGAATTGCACTGGGCAGCAGATGGGCCCATCTGGGAATCTCATGGATGCAGCTTGGAAGACAGCAAACAGATTTCCATTCCATCTGACTCTTCTCACTGCTCCAGTTCCTTTGGCCTCTGAAACTCAAGGATGATGAAGATTCAAAGATGATGTACATTGTAGAATACAATTTAGATCCAATTATTCAGTATTGTCTCTATATTAATGTCTCTATTCGACTCCCAGCAGTTTTCTACGGGCCTTCTTGGAAGGAAGGCAGGAAACAGTACACATCAGTCTGTTTGCTGCGCAGTTCCAGTCAATACTGTTTGATATGATTTATGACGAAAAGCAAGATAAAGCAAGAGCCAGTGTCAGCAGGTATAGCTGTGCTTATTTCCGAGGATACTTATTCAAGGAGGTAGCACCTCATGGCCCCAGAAGCAAAATAGAATCAGGTCATTCTTAAAAAGATTTTCTAGGCATTCTCTCATGCATTCTGAGAAACGATTTTGGGGGAAGTGTATTCGTTTCTTGTGTCTGCTGTAATAATGGAGACAAACTCAGCAGCTTTTAAAATGACAGAAATATATTCTCACAGTTCTGGAGGTCCGGAGTCAAAAATTAATTTTGTGGGACGCAAATCAAGGAGTCCACAGGACTCCACCTCTTCTGAAAGCTCTTCCTTTATCTCTTTCTTGCTAATGGTGGCTGTTGACATTCCTTGGCTTTCTAGCTCTCATTTTTGCCTCTGGCTTCATATTGTCTTCTCATCAGTGTTTGTCTAATCGCCCCTGCCTTTCTCTTTGAAAATATGCATATGACAGCTTTTGCAGCCTATCAGCATATTCCAGGATCATCTCTTTGTCTCAAAGTCCTTCATTTAATTACATCTACAAAAAAAAATCCAACATGTAAGTCCCTATTTACAGGTTCAAGAGGTTAGGACCTGATCAATTTGGAGAGCCACCATCAGCCCACTACAGTAAGAACATCGTTTAATCTTTTATTTTTGGTGTGTGCAGGAAAGGTGAGCTGTTTTTCTGATTGCCTTTCCCCAAGTCCTATTTGTTCCTAAGAAGCCAGACTTTGAAGCTATTGTGAAATGAATTTCCTTGTAGGAATAAATTATAGTGTATTTTCTCATCTTTAGATTTGGCACGTGTTTCTTGAGTACTGTGACTGTTATTATTCTGGTTGTCCTGGTGCCAGGACAATGATTTGTCAATGTAATATGATTTGCAATGCTATAAAATTGTACACTACAGGATCAATTTTTAAAAATCAATTTATTTTGATTGTATTTATGAAATCAAATATTCACTTTTCTGGGTGGGGGCGGAATAAGCAATACTGAGTGTGAAATAATTCAAGAATTTAAGATACAAATTGTTTTGTGTTTTTTCCTTCTGAGTGTATTTATCTTTTGGCACAGTTATTTTATTTACTCAATTCTTAGCATGCTTACACTAATTTAAAATCTGAACTACTAGAACTACATTTCCATAATTAGAGGTTTTATAATAGCTTGAGTTTTAATTTTGACTTTATTGAGCTCTATTTGACTTAACTCAGTTAAATTAGGATAATGATCATTGTAAATTTTAGTGCATTTGCTAAATAAGTGGAACTCATCCAGAAAATAATTTGAGAATGCTAATTTAATTAAATCCCTAAAGGAATTGGTAGTATTACTTGATCATTCAACTAAAGAATTTCTCTATTGTAAACTCTGGAGTGGATATAACATAAAGTCTCACACTAAAATATATGCTATTAAAATTTCTTTATCATATAAATGTTTTTATTCAGTTACTCTTCTTCTTATTACTAATATTTTAGCTCTTTTTCTTATAATTTCTGTGAACATTCTCTTCAGCCCTGTTTTGTTGTGTTGTACACAGGGCCCTAGTTAGTCAGAACTGATTCAAGAACCTAACAACAACAAAAAAGCGCTTTCTCCTGGTCCTTTTAACTCGCTGCGCTGTGGTTTCACAGCTCCGTTTCTAAATGTTGGTTTTCAGTATGACCCATACTTGAACTGTCTAAAGAAAGTAATCCCTGTTTCTCTGATTATGTAATGCTTAGTATATTACCAGTACATTCCAATTTTAAAAAAATCATTTTATTGGGGGCTCATACAACTCTTATCACAATCCATACATCCATCCATTGTGTCAAGCACATTTGTACATTTGGTACCATCATCATTCTCAAAACATTTGCTTTCTACTTGAGCCCTTGGTATCAGCTTCTCATTTTCCCTCCCTCCCCGCACCCCTCCTCACGAACCCTTGATAATTTAGAAATTATAATTTTTTTCATATCTTACACTGTCCAATGTATCCCTTCAGCCACTTTTCTATTGTCCGTCCCCAGGGAGGGGGGTATATGTAGATTATTGTGATCGGTTCTCCTTTTCTCCCCCACACCCCCCACCAATAATCTCATTATTGGTCCTGAGGGATTTATCTGTCCTGGATTCCCTGTGATTCCAGTTACCTGTACCAGTGTACATCCTCTGGTCCAGCCGGATCTGTAAGGTAGAATTGGGATCATGATAGTAGGGGGGAGGAAGCATTAAAGAACTAGAGGAAAGCTCTATGTTTCATCGTTGCTACACTGCACCTTGACTGGCTCGTCTCTTCCCCATGACCCTTCTGTAAGAGGGTGTCCAGTTGTACATTCCAAATTTATCTTGTTTATCCATCCCAGACCTGTATTCACAGATCCCAAATGTGGTAGTTACATAATTTTATGTCAAGTTGAAGATATGTAAAAGTGTAGCAGCTGTGTCCAATGAGCAAAACAGGTCACAGCATGGTGGTGCCTCCTTGAGGACCTGGGGAAACCTTCCTTTCTCCCTTCACCTTCCTGCTTGCTGGTGACACTGATTGCTGCTGGAGCCCTACCTCGCTTCCACTATCTTTGGATCCATGTGACTTTACACCCAGGGGCCTGTGATCTTCCTGCATTCTGCATCATTGCTTGTGGTTTCGTGAGTCTGAAGAGGGACTTGTGGACCTGATTTGGACTGGGCTGGGACTTTCTCCATACATAATTACTCCTCAATATAAAATTATTTCTTACACATAGATGAGTGTCACTAGTTCGTTTTTCTAGTCAACCGGGCCTACCACACCAAATAATCTAACCACCCTTTTAACTGTCCCCCTTAAGTTTCTTTCTGATGCCTCAATTTGTACACATATAAAAGTAAACTCTTGATTCAAACCTCTTCTTCAACATTTAAATTCACACCCACGAACCAAAAAAATCCTGTGATATTCCCATCCTTTGTTACAGTTAGATGCCTAGGCCAGAATCCTGGACGTCATTCTTGATTTTTCCTTCTTCTTTATTCCACATGGCCTGCTATTTCTGAAGCTCTACCAGTGCTAATTCCAATGTATATTTCAAATTTTACCTACTTTTTGGTTCCTATTCTCACAATCTTCATTCAGGTTATAACAATCTATCTGTGGCACCACTGAATTATTTACATTGTTATTAGTTTCCTCCCAGTCAGTCCTGATTTATAGAAGCTCTGTGTACAATTATTGCCCTCCACTTTGTCAATCCATCTCATTGAGGATCTTTGTATTTTTTTTTACGTTCTACTTTATCAAGCATGATGACCACCATAGAAATGCCCAGATAACATGTCTAGAGTACGTGAGATAATGTTTTGCCATTCTTACTTTTAAGGCGCATTCTGGCTATACTTTTAGGAAAAATGTCTTTTTGCTTCTGGCAGTCTACATGCAACATTCTTTACCACTACCATACTGCAAAGGCATCAATGCCATCAAGTTACTTCTAAGGTTGGAAGACACTCAAAATAAGACTGAGGAAGAGCTGCCTCCTCAAAGTAGAGTAGATTTAATCATGTGGATGGGTGCACAGCTTTCAAGACCTTCATTTGCTGATGGGCACAGCTCTAAATGAGGGGAAAAAATAGCAGCAAATATCCAGTGATAATGTAATCACAGAATATATGAAGTATGGATCTAGGAAAATTAGAAGTTTTAAAAAATGAAATGCAACACATAAAGATTGATATCCTAGGCATTAGTGAGCTGTCATGGAGTGGTATTGGCTAATATGAATTGGGAAATCAAATGGTTTACTGTTCCAGGAATGGAAAATTCATGAGGATTGGCATTACATTCATCATAAAAAAAGAACATTTCAAAATCTATCTTTAAGTACAATGCTGTCCGTGATAGGATAATGTCTATGTACCAAAAAGAAAGCTACATTAATAGAATTATTATTTATATTTTTAACAAGCTTTATCTTCAGAATAGAGTAGTTATAACTAATGGAAGATATAATGAAATAAAAAGAGCTGAATACAAACTTTCAAAGGGCAGCCTAGAAGACAAAGTAAAGGATTTTAATGAAATGTGCATATGATCAAGAACTGGTAATATTGAAAAAGAAGGCCAAGCTGAACTGATGATGTTGCTGTAAAACAAAGCTCCAGGAAATGGCACAAAACCAAGGGAGATTTTTCAATAATGTGTCCACTTGTCTATGCCAGGAAAATTGGAAGACAGTTATCTGCCCAACTGAATAAGATCCATAGTCCAAAGAAAAGTGACTTAGTAGAACAGAGAAATTATTGAAGGGCCAAACCCAATCCCAACTACGTGGACAGCCCCTCCTCCCCCCAGAAGAATTCAGTTCAGAGGACAGCACTGAAGCTACAGCTCAGGGAGAGGGACATGTCTGATCACAGCACAC
>NW_022111327.1:12321275-12336278 GCF_000313985.2 Echinops telfairi | reverse complement strand
ATTTTGAAAGTGATGAGGGCAACAAATGTCCAAATGTGCTTGACACAATGGATGGATGGATGGATTGTGATAAGAGTTGTATGAGCCCCCAATAATATGATTTAAAAAATAGGGAAATTATCAAACTATCATTAATATGCCACGTAAATATTTTGAGTGTTCTCATATGCATGTGAAATTTGGACAGTGAATAAGGAAGACCAGAGGAGACTTCATGCATTTGAAATATATATAGCTTTGGCAGATAACATTGAAATACCATGGAGTGTGAGAAGAAAAAACAAATCTGTCTTGGAAGAAGTACAGGCAGAATTCTCCTTAGAAGAATCGATGGTGAAATTTTGTCTCATGTACTTTGAATGTGCTGTCAGGAGAGACCAGTGTCAGAAGTACATTATAAATAGTAAAATCGAGCGGAGCAAAACAGAAGACTCTCAAAGAGATGGGTTGACATGGTGAGTGCAAGTGGGCTCAGACTCAGCAATAGTGAAGATGTTGCAGGACCTGGTAGAGATGCCTAGGGTCACTATGAGTAAAAACCAACTCAATGACACCGGACAACAATGTTCATTTTTATGAATTGCAAAATTTTGCATTAGGTGAGAAACTATATATGATGGTACTTCACAAAATTTGAGGGAAACTGGAGTTAAGAGAAAATGGAATTTTCCCACAAAAGTTTTAAAGTACTCGTGTGTATTTATATATATGTATATGAATACATATATATGTATAGATATACATATGTTTGTATATTTTCGTGATCTGAATAGAGAATTCAATATTTTGGACAAAGGTCACATTCTTGGGTAAGGAAAAATCGTCTTGGTAGACTACTTCTAAGACTGTTAGTATTCTGATGGTACACAAGACACTGTTCTGGAGGAGACAATACAGATAGAGCAGAGTAAACTGGATTACAGATATTTTACCTGACAGTAAATAACATTCTCATGTTTTTAACCTAAAAAAATTAGCAAATTATTATAAATAAAACGTATGTCCATGATAAGGTAGCCAATGTATTAATTGAGTAAAACAACAATTGTCATTGGTTATGGGGTTTCAGTGCTCCAAGAGACATTTTAATTGTCACACTGAGGAATTATTACTATAATTGGTAAATATTTTACAATAACAGGACAGCTCCACGCAACCACGATTAAAGTGTCTAAGAGCTATTATAATGCCTAGATTAAGAAACTATCTCTTAGGATTTTTTTGTTCTTAACTATGGGAGGTCTGCATGCCATGTTGTGCCCTAAATATTTTTCAGAAATTAATTTAACAAATAATAAGATAATTTACAAAAGAGTAATCATTATAATGATTTCATAATTTTATTCCATCTGAAGTTGAACAGAAGTGTATTTTTGTATACTTGGAAGGAAGAAGCATGAATGCCATGTCTATCTAGCTAAGTTAGGCAGGAAAAACAATTTGGAGGAGAAAACAATGGGACCTCAATGCAAGAACACTTTGTTCTAATAACCCAGCACTCTATGATGTTCACCTTCCCGACGCGATCACTGAAGACAAAATGGGTGCATAGGCAAATGTGGTGAAGAAAGCTGATGGTGCCTGGCTATCAAAAGATATAGTGTCTGGGGTCTTAAAGGCTTGAAGACAAACAAGCAGCCATCTAGCTGAGAAATAACAAAGCCCACATGAAAGAAGCACACCAGCCTGTGTGATCACAAGGTGACCATAGGATCAGGTATCAGGCATCAAAGACCCAGAACAAAAAATCCTATCTATGTGAATGAGGGGGATGTCAGAGTGGAGACCCAAAACTCATCTGTAGACAATTGGGCATGCCCTTACAGACGGGTCCAAGGAAGAGATGAGCTAGTCAGGGTGAAATATAGCACTGATGAAACATACAACTGTTCCCTAGTTCTTTAATGCTTCCTCCCCACTTCTAGCATGACACCAAGTCTACCTTACAAATCCTACTAGACCAGAGCATGCGCACTGGTACAGATAAGAGCTCACAACACAGGGAATCCAGGACAGATAAACCCCTCAGGACCAATAATGAGAGTAGTGATACCAGGAGGTGGGAGGAGGGAAGGAGAATCAATCACAGTGATTGACATATAACCCCCACACCAGAGGGATGAACAACAGAAAAGAGGATGACGGAAGACAGTGGACGATGTAAGATATCATAATAATAATAATTCATAATTTATCAAGGGTTCTTGAGGGAGGGAGGGAAAATGAGGAGCTGATACCAAGGACTCAAGTAGAAAGAAAATATTTTGAAAATGATGATGGCAACATATATACAAAAGTGCTTGACACAGTGGGTGGATGTATGGATTGTGATAAGAGCTGTAAGAGCCCTCAATATAATGATTAAAAAAAAAGAAGTAATGCCATATATCTGGTTTAAGCAGTCCACTAGTAGGATGTTGGTAGCATTGTCCAAGATAGGTAACACCGGTGAGAGATCCAAGTGTGTAGAAGATGCTTAGTTCAGATTTTACATTTGTAGAATATGAGGTGCTTGATAGTTATCAAGGGGAAGTCCTAAACATCAGATACAGCTGTTTTGACAAGCCCTGGATTTAAGATCTGGCAGTATAAATATGTAAGTTAGGCCTAGGATTGGGTGTAGTCAGCCAGTAGAGTACTAGCTTCAGAAGAGAAGAAGAGTACCTTATATCATGTCACAGACCTTAGGAATACCAACATTGAAGAGAAAGAAAGAAAAGAATCCTGCAAAGGAAACTGCATCATCTCCAGATAAGTAATTGGAAGGAATTCAGAGGGTAGTCTTCTAAGATGAAGAGAATGTTCCTAGATAGAAGGAGTGATTATTGACAAGGAGGCTGCTGATGACATTGGTGGTTGTAAGAGTGACTTGAAACCAAACTGCATTGGGTGGAGAAATACATGGTAAAAAAAGAAATTTGTGGATAATGTTTTGTGTAAAGTTGACTGTCTGAGGAAAAGACTTAGAGGGGACCTGGGCTGAAAGGAAGGCTGTGTGTGTGTGTGTGTGTGTGTGTGTGCGCGCGCGTGTGCGCGCGCGCTTCTAAAACATTCGTGTTTTGAAATATCTGAGTATATTCTTCATTGGTACATTAAAATATAGCATAATATATTTTAATTTATATTGAAGCTCATAAAGAAAAAATTATCAATAAGTATGTTTTACATGACTTTATTTTAAAATGTGTATTTGCCCTCAAGGTCAGAGTGGATAATAACATTTCATCATATATTTTTTTACATAATAATATTTTACCTAGTTGCTTCGATTCTGATTCAGTCAGCATGAAAATAATTCTGTTAATTAGCATAGTTATAGGTGTCTGTTTCACACTCAAATATTATTTCATTTTTCAGATCTTTCACGAAATCGCTTTACAGAGATTCCTTCTGATGTCTGGTTATTTGCACCACTTGAAATATTAAACTTGTACCATAATTGCATCAAAACTATTCCTGAAGCCATTAAAAACCTGCAGATGTTAACATATCTTAACATTAGGTAAGGAAACTGTTTTCTTTGGTAAATCTTGGCATTATTTAGGTTCTAATCATTTTTACTAGCTAAGGAATGTATTTATTTTGGCCACGTAACCTACATTTATCTCAACAGTATCTTATTTGTATTTTTATATTTTCACATTACTTCCTGGGCTTTTTGGACTTGTTCCTGAAAGTCATGCTTCTCAAACTTTGATGTACACCAGATGTCACCTAGGAATCTTGTGAAAGTGTAGATTTTACTTACGTCTGTAGTGTCTAACAAGCCCCCTAGTGGTTCTCAGAGCGGATAGTACATAGACTTTACTTTGAATAACAAGGTTATAGAGTATAAATACTTTCCTGAAATCATAGCACCACAGTATAGATTTATATGTATACAGCTTGTTAGTGTGGACCGGTGTATAATTACGTAGTAATTTGATTGGTAGTAAAATTTATGTAGTAACCACTAATGCCAAAGGTGAAGAAATTGAAGAATTTTACCAAGTTCTTCAATCTGACCCTAACCCACTAGGCCACCAGGGCTCCTATAATGATCTAAAGAGTGCTGTGAAACCAGATACATGTGCTTTATTCTGGATTATGGGATATAGTATACAAGCTTTTCATTGCCAGGGAGTTGCTGAGATTTTTATTTTTCATTTCTGAAAATAGAGAGGTAGACCAAACACGTTTGGGAACGGTCGGTGCTCTGGCACAGGGCGAGCCATCTGTGTCTCTGGAGTCATATGCAGCTCTTTCGGTATGTGTATGTGGCTCTGAGATCAAGTTGAAAAACGAAAAGAGAGCTATCAGAGTTTCATTTATAAAAAATTGTGAAAGGTATTATTCCGATAATGGTGATTTCAGTTGTTGGTAAAAAAATATGTGTATGGTTCCTAAATAATATTTACATTGTTGTGAGGGGCAGGGTGGGCTCATCATCTCAAGAGTTTGCCGAGCCCTGCTCTAGGCCCTTGTTTCCCTCCGCTCCCCTCTCCTCCCCAACCCTGGTAGCCATCGAAGTCTGTTTCTTTTTGAGAATGTGTATTTGAAAATACCAGTGGTTATTTTTCAAAAATAAATTTCATTTCTGCATCGTCTTAATATGTAAAGCATGCATTAGGATAGAGTAATATAATTTTCTTTGATTCATTCCTGTTTTGTTCTCTAAAAGCAGACTCTTGTTTGTCATTGTAGTCATAATTCTGGTGGGGGAACAACCCGTACAGACATACCTCTGGTTTTAGTTACTGACTCCCTTTGATTGTCTCTGAATATGTAATAAAAAAGTGAAGATTGCTGATGAGCTGTATATGAGGAAGCCAGATGCTAGAAGAGGCTGACTCTCTGAACCTGCTTATTAAGGGAAGAAGATACTTCACCTTTGTTTTTCTTTCTTGTTTACTTTTTAAACCTTTGGGAACATTAGGATGAGATTTTGGATGCCATTATGTTTCCCTGTTGCTTATCTTTATTTGGGTGGACATGTCTTGATAAGCCTGTAAGATGCTTTTTTCAGTGGTGTGTCTCATCTTGCATGCGTTCTCCTTTTTCAGCCCAGTAATTCTGCAGGAAGATCATTTGGTGCTTCAGTGTGAAGGGGCCCAGGCAGGCCCCTTTCACAGGAGCTCATTTCACCCTGATAGTATCAAGGGGTTGTGATGGCCCCTAACATATTTCACATTCCAGCAGTTAAGCCTGGCCTGCTCGTCTAGAGGCATTGCTTTTCTTTTCTTTCTTTCTTTAAAGGAAGTCAGTGCTCTGCAAAGGCAGCCTGGTGTTTCTGGATGTTCTGTGCAGGGATAAAATGGGATGAAGGTAAAGCTGCTTGTCTTTTGGAGAAACACTGGGCATGTTTTTCCTGGTAGTCACAGGTCTGTGCCATTCTTGAAAACTAGGAAAACTAATAGCCAGCTGCTTATCAATCCCTGTTCGTAGGAGAACACATTCTATCTTTGGTTATGAGATCGTTTGGGTCAGTCTGTGCATAGGCAAGTACATTTAACCATACTTGACCATAGGGTTAAGAAACCGAGAGCCAGATTACTTGGGTTGGAATCTGGCTAAACCACTGATGAGCTGTGTGACTTTCAGCAGGTTACTTAAACTTCTTTGTGACTGCTTGAAACGAGGATAATGATAGTATCTATTTTCATACAGGAATCCCTGGGTGGTGCAAATGGTTACTCTGCTTGACTGCTAACTGAAAGGTTGTAGGTTTGAGTCCAATCAGAGGTGTTGTTGGAATTGCGGTGGAAGACAGTTCTACTCTGATACACATAGGATTGTCCTGAGTTGTGATGGACTTAACAGCAACTGGTGTATCTTCATGAAGGAGTAGTTGTTAGTAGCTGCCTTTGAACAAGCTCCGGAATCATAGTGCCCCCAGGTACAATGGATCCAAAGGCTGCCAAGTTCTGGACCATCCCTGTGATCATTTGCAGATCGGATAGATGGTTATTACCTGAAGGGTTGTCAGTAGCTGCTTTTTGGAAAGAGAGTGCCAAGCCTTTCTTCCTCCTTTGTCTGAATGTTCTGCTGAAACCTGTTCTGCATCATAGCAACATGCAAGTGTTCACTGATGGACAGGTGGTGGCTGTGCATGGGGTGTATTGATTGAGAATCTTTGGCAAGGAAGGTAAGAATTGTACCGCTGAACCACCAGTGCCTGCCCTGTGAGGGTCAGTTGAACTAATGAACATGAAGTGCTCCAAATATGGTCTGTCAAATGGCAAATACCATAAATGTTAGTTGTCTTTAAATGTGAATATGAAGATAAAAACGTTGCAACCATTCTGAGCTGAAGAGGCGTTTTGACCAAAAACCACACCCAAAACAAATGGATTATGATAATTTCATGCTTCTGAACATATTATCTTATTTATTCGTTTTACAAGGTAAACATGCCATGTGAAAATTTATTCTTGGAGCTTCTTTTCCATGAAGAGACTTGGATGTATTGAATATAATAAAAAGATACCAAAGAGAGACTGGCATTTTCCAACTCAGAAAAATCATTCTGGGATTTTGAGAACTAGTGATAATATTAGACAGTATCATAGCCAACAGCACAGGCTTTGCAGCCAGACTTAATGTATGTCTGCTGTGCCTGGGCCAGTTTTATCCTTTGTTTTGATATCCATATCCTGGAGATAATAGTACTACTTATTTTGTAGAATTACCATGAGGATTAATTGAGATCGGTTCTGGGAGGAATCTAGCACCAAATTTGAGACAAAGTCAACCCTCATTCAATGATGGTTATTTCGTGAGCCTACTCCTTACATTCCAGGTGGCTTATTCTTTTTCAGCATAACATGTGCGGTTTCAGACATACTTTTATAATGAGACCTTTTTCTTTTTTGCAGTCGAAATCTTTTGTCAACACTGCCAAAATACCTGTTTGATCTCCCCCTTAAAGTTTTGGTTGTCAGCAATAATAAACTGGTATCCATTCCAGAAGAAATTGGGAAGTTAAAAGATTTGATGGAATTGGTGAGTAAATTGGCTATGTGAATTATATATAATATGCAGTATATATACCTTACATATTATATTTATTCCTCTGTGGGATTCTGTTGTAATTTGTAAACTTGATATATGACTAAGCATACTGTATTAAAATTTTGAGATACCCACCATTATGGTCTGATTTTGGTTTCCAGTCACGAATCAGGCCAGGTTGTTGCTTAGGTAGGCCTACTGAGGTCAGATACTAAATGGACACCTGCCCCTCCCCCAAGAAGAATTTATTTCAAAAGACGACATTGAATCCACAGCTCTGGGAGAGGGACATATCTGATCAGAGCACACGGGTGCAGATTAAGGGGGGGAGGGGAGAGAGTGGAGCACATCCTGACCCACCAAGCCTTGAGGACGATGATCCCAATTAGAGCGCACACAGAGAGGTCCACAGAGAGGACCACACGGCCAGCACCACTATGAGACATGACGCCTCTCACTGACCCATAGCCCTACAGGGGACAACATCGGAGACACAGTGTAGGAATTGCACCCGATCTGATCCCCCCACACCAAGGCAAAACACTAAGGAGTGCAACAGAACAGCAAGCGAACGAACAGAGTGGTGAGGTCCCCAGGGAATGTTGAAGGTGGACTTTGGGGCCAGGGCGTGGTGCCCCAACAGACTGGACTGGAAAACACTCCTAAAGGGCAACAAACAGTCCTTGAACTAACTGCAAGCTTTTCTTTCTTGTTGTGCTTTGTTTTGTTCTTTGTCATTGGTTTGTTGTTGTTTTGTTGTATATTGTTGCTTGGTTTTGCTCTGTCTTGTTTTTGTGCATGTTATTATCTCCGCAGATCTGTCTAAATAGGATAGGCCAAATGAACAATCTGGAGGAGAAAACAATGGGACCGACAGTTCCGGGTGGACATGGGAGAAGGGGAGGTGGGCAGAAAGGAAGTGGTGTTAACAAACCCAGGGACAAGGGAACAACAAGTGATCCAAATTGGTGGTGAGGTGGGTGTGGGAGGCCTGGTAGGGCATGATCAAGGGTAATGTAACAAAGAGGAATTGCTGAAAACCCTGGTGGGGGACTGAGCATGATAGTGGGCCAGAAGGAAAGTCAAGGGAAAGAAATAGAGGAAAGAGCTGGGAGGCAAAGGGCATTTCTAGAGGTCTAGATAAAGACATGTACATATGCAAACATATTTATATATGAGGATGGGAAACCAATTACAAGGATCTACATGTGACCTGCTCCCTGGGGGGCAGACAACCGAAAATTGGGTGAAGGGAGATGTCGGATAGGGCAACATATGACAAAATAATAATTTATAAATTATCAAGGGTTCATGAGGAAGTGGGGAGTGGGGAAGGAGGGGGCAAAAAGGAAGACCTGATGTCAGGGGCTTGGGTGGAGAGCAAATATTTTGAGAATGATGAGGGCAATGAATGTACAAATGTGCTTTACACAATAGATGGATGTATGGATTGTGATAAGAGTTGTATGAGCCCCTAATAAAACAATTAAAAGAAAGAAATGCTTTTCAAGCTAATAAAGAGTTGCTTATCCATTTTGTGAGTAGTAAAGGTCTTAGGGAGAAAATAAGATTTAAAAAGTTTTAAAAAACAATATTACAAGTCTGTTGTAAGGACCTCACATAAAGGGAATAAAAAGAAAGTACAGGTTTGGAAAAAGAATGAGCAAAAAACCTCATATCCTTACAGGATTTGATAACTCATTGAAACAAGAAAAATGGAGACAATTGTTTGGTTTGCAATCGATTGCCAAAATATAGGAAACATTTTAAGTAATTGCTTTGACTATAACATTAGAGGCATTAGAAGGACATTGATTCCCAGAGACAGATAATCGGAGGCTCAGGGCACTGAGCTATAACCTCCAGCTTATCTAATATACCACCTGGTTTACTTCATTTTCTGGTTTATCTTGAATAATACTTAAAAATAAATTTAAATTTTTGAGGAGTCGTGAAAATATACAGAACAAAATATACAGCAACGTGTGTGTGCGCGCGCGCGCGCGCGCGCACGCGCTCGCGCGCTCGGGTGCATGCGTCTGATGCAGCCCTAGTGCTTTTTTCCAAAACTTCCTTTGTTAATAATCTTTTATTATTTTGAAAGCAGTTGCTTCTATGGCTCTGGTCCTATCATATGAGACATAAATAATGACAATCTTTTTTCTTTTATATATTTGAAACCTGTCCTGTGCCTACTATCCATTTTACCAAACTTCTAATATCTTAATTCCTTTGTATTTTCAGTTAGAAATTAGCAAAAGGATGTAGATAGGATCTAATAAGTTCAAAGTAAATGGGGGCCATTGACTTCTTTGTCCTAGACATTGTTAGTGTTTTTAATGGTTTTTAAACGTGCCATGCTTTAAGATTCTGTGGCTCTGGAATTTCTCTTTCCTTCTTTTCTCCATTCAGTGTTTGGTCCCTTGTTCTAAATTACATGATGTGAGATCCTGGATAGATGCAATGTTAATCAATACAGAGGTTCTGAAGATTTATTCTAGTAATTTTGAGTAGACCATTTTTAAAGCATCGTTATTTTACTAAGAACTACAAAATTATAATGCTTTAAATTCAATGAAATCTGGGAGTTAACACTTAGAAGGCTCAATTGCCACTGTAAATCACAGTGAATTTGTGGGCCCTGTCATTGGGATATTTTCCCATGACACTGTTCTACAAGAATGTTGTAACCAATTACCATGTAATTCTGACATTAGAAACCTAGGGAAAACTGGCTTCTAGTCCTCAGCAGAGTATTTTATAAAGTGTCTTTTGGATAGTGGGTCAGTTTCCTATGACTGCATTTTCTATCTTTTGCGGCAGAGAGTGGGGGGGTTGGGGGGGGCGGGAATTGACTGCTAACAATCAATTTCTATGGACATCTTTGGTGTTAAGCATCGTTGGGAAGAAGCAATTATGTTGACTTCAAGGGGAATTCCTCTGATGTTTTATTGTCCATTGTTTGCATAATAGTCTACTTCAGAATAACAGCTAACATGATCTCATTAAAACATGAGAGAACATTTCATGACCGTTTTTTTTAGAAGTCTCTCAGGAGCCCTGGTGTGGTGGTAATTGCCTGTTGGGCTGCTAGCCACATGGGAAGAAAAGGAGGCTTTCGCCTCCCATAAAGATTGACAGTCGCGGAAACCCACAGGGGCGGTTCTACTCTGTCCCATAGGGTTGCTATGAGTTAGAATTGACTCGATGGCGGTGAGTTTGACGTTTTTGAGTACCTTGTACGCGGCTCTAACCGACCAGCCCCGGAGAAGGGCATCGGTGTTGATAAAGTAGAGGGTCAGCATAAAAAGATACAGACTGTCAAGGGGATGGATTGATCCAGTGGCGGCAACAGTGAGCTCAAGTACAGCAAGGATTGTGAAGATGGTGCCTGATCAGGCGGTTCTTTATTCTGGTTTACATGAGAATCAGCTCCATGACACCCATCAACAACAAGTTTCTGCTCATATCTCTAAGAGTAAAAGCCAAAGTCTAACCTCTCCCCTAACTGACTCTTTTCCCTCTGTCCTTACTGGATTAGTCTGCCTAAGGGTTTTTACATTTATTGGTTTTTTTGGAGGGGGGGGATTGGGGTCTGGAATATTTCTTTCTTGTTCACTCAACTCTGACAACACTTTAATTCCATATCAGCTTCTCCATTGCATAAATATCACTTCAAAGAGACTATCTAAATTGTCATTATCCTCTTTCTCCAGGACCTATCAAAAAGCTCACTGCCATCGAGTCAATTCCGACTCAGAGCGACCATGTAGGATAGAGTAGAACTGTCACTATCGGTTTTGGAGACTAAATCTGATGGGGGTAGAAAGTCTTTTCATTTTCCTTTACCCTGCTGTGTTTTAATTTTCACAGCATATATCACCCTCTTGCATATTGTTTAATGGACTTCCCTCTCTATACGTAAACTCTAGGAGGAAGTATGAGGACAGGAATTTTTGTTTTGTTTTGTGATGTATCTCCAGCACCTAGAAGAGTGCCTAGCAATAGCACAAAGATTTGTTTGTGAAGATTCTTAGATATCCTTTGAAAGAAATACTTAAGATGCGTGTTTCTGTACATCTGTAGCTTTGTTGTATTATTCCTCACATGGCTTTAATAATCTTTTGAACCTATTGTTAAAAACTGTCAAAGTACAGGTAAATTTGAGCACAACAGAGAAACGATGCTGATTCCAGGAAAGGTAAATAATTTGAAGAAGCTAGGTAGGTATCATGAGGGTTATGATGATAAGAGGATGAAGGAATTGGAATCTTCATGCAACCGATTGAACTCTGCCTTCCCCCCTTTACTAAAATCAACTGAAGTGAGATTATTTTCAGCCCAAACCAAAGAAACAAACTCACTGCCATTGAGTCGATGCTGACTCATAGTGACCCCGTAGGACAGGGTAGAACTGTCCCCTGTGAGTTTCTGAGACCAACTGTTTATGGGAGCAAAAGCCTGTCTTTCTCACTTGGAGTCACTGGTCATTTCAAAGTGTGGGCCTTGCAGATCGGGTTGCAGCCCAACTCTTCACCACTAGGCCACCAAGATGCTAATACAGTATTTACTTGAATATAAGGCACCCAATCTTACAACAAAAACTGCATAAAAAATGCGCCGAAAACTTGACTCATACCTGAGTATGTACGGTAATTATGCTGTTATGGACCTGTCCCCATAACCCTTTTTTGAGATTTAAATGAGGATGTATCTTCATCATTTCAAACTGGATAAGACAGATTTATGTTGATGTAGTTTCTGGCAGGCATTTACAGTTTGGGTCAAGCTTTTGATGGTTAATATTTTATTTCCTGGTGGTGCTATTGGGTAAGTGTTGGAGTCCAGTTGCTCTTTAGGGAGAAAGGTAAGGAACCTTGGAAGGAACCTTGGTGACACAGAGGTTATGAGAAGTGTTAGCAGTTCTAAAACAGTCGCTCTGCTGGCGAAAGATGGTTCTTTCTACTCCTTTAAAAAGTTACCGCTTTGGAAACTTACAAGAGCAATTCTACCCTGAGTCCTATGAGGCTCTGTGAGTCCTCATCGACTTGACGGCAGTGAGTTGAACTCCTGTAATCATTTACAGCCTCAAAAAAATTCCATAAGGTCATTGTGAGTCAAAAATTGACTCAATGGCGGTGGGTTTGGTTGGGTTTTGGAGAAGAAAAGCCGTATAATTGAAGAACAGGTCTGTTAAAATTTTCTTTATTCAACACCTTTTAAAATAGTAATTAGAATTTTATTGTAGTTCTTGGTGAAAATATTTCTTGGTGAACATATTGTTCAACCTTCTCACTATTTTTGTGTGAGCTGTTCCATTACCATTGGTTTTGTCCCACGTCTGCCTCCAACTTTCTCATGCATTATTTAGAGTAACTGTTGACCATTTGGTCTCATATATGCACATTTTTTATGAGTTCAATATTCAAGGGTGAGCATACCTGCTATTCAGTTAAAAGGTATTATCAGTAGAGAGGGTATCAAGGGAGTAGCCTCCAGGGTTCCTCCAGTCTTTGTGGGTCTCATAGCTCTGGAGGTTTTCAAAATCGAAGTTCTGTTACACATTTCTATCCCACTATTTTTGGCTTCATCGGTTGTAACCCTGATTAGAATGTTCTGTACTGGCAGCCAGGCACCTTTCTTTACTTTAGATAGAACTGAATATTTGCTCCACATCCCTCTCTTCAAACTAATAAAATTTTCAGAGGAAACTGGAAATTGGAGGCTATTGCCGTCAAATATGCATTTCCTTTGCTGTGTGTTTAGAAGGCTTGATGCCTGAAATCGTGTTGCAGATTTTTCCTCCACTTTTGTTGATGTGATTACAAGAAAGAGGGAAGGGGAAGGAGAACAAGTTGACTTAAGGTGTTCTTTATTCCGGTGGTGTAGTAGTTATGTGTTCAGCTGTGATTTACAAGGTCAGCAGCTCGAAACCACCAACAGCTCCACAGGAGAAAGAAGGGGCTTTCACTCTTATAATCAGTTATAGTCTCAGAAACTCACAAGGATGGTTCTACTCTGTCCTGCAAGGGTCGCAATGAGTCAGCATGGACTGGATGGCAGTGAGCTTGGTTTTATTACCTTATCCAGTGACATAGTGTAGGAGACCTGGTGGTGTAGTTGTTATGCTTTGGGCTGTGATCCAAAATGTCAACAGTTCTACTTTAGTCCTCTAGGGTTACGATGAGTTGGTGTCGACTCAATGACAATGAGGTTGGTATTTTTGTTTTGCTTGGTTTTGTTTTTGAGTGTGAGTGGCATAGTGGTGTAGTGACTTACGCCTTGAGTGGCAACTGTAAGGTCTGTAGTTTGAACCCACCAGCCAATCTGAGGGAGAAAGATTAGGCTTTTGGTTCCAGGGAGATTTAGTTGTGGAAATCTGCATGGGAAATTCTGCTTTGTCCTGTAGAGTTTCCAGGAGCCAGAGCCACCTTCATGGCAAGTGGGGATTCTCCCTCAGAACGGAACTGCCTCGTCATCCGTCCTAGTTGTCTTAGTTTAGAAGCCATGAGGCAGCATGGACGAGAATCTCTGTTTACCTTTAAAGCGGGGCTTGGCTTTATAACTGAACCCAGTGAGATTTCCCATTCAGATCTCTTAGAATATCTTTGGGTTGAGTTATAAGCCACAAGGAAAATTTCTGCGCTCGTTTTGTGTTCCTTTGGAGAAGGAAGTTGCGTTCCCTCCATCTTCAATCATCGTCTTTGGTTTCCTAATTCACATCCGTACATCTTTTAGTTCCGTAGCTCTCTGCCCAATCAGGTATCTCAAAACAACGACTATAACTGACGGATTATCAAAACGATTGCTAATTGTTAACCTCTTGTTGCACTTTTGCCTGAAGGACATCTGGTTGTAGGTGGGGAGAGTTAATCTTCAGGTGAGAGTTGGAGAGGATGACTTATGTAGCTGCTAAGCTATAAACCCCACGTTTTGTACAGAAAGAACAAATTATGTTGACTTCAGGATTACTTCATGTTGTAATAGAAATAAAAATCTGGCAGATAATCTATCTTCAGAGAATTGTCATTATAGGTCACCTTTCCCAGCTATTCACAATGTGCTTTAATCTAAAAATTGGATATCTGTCCTTAAGTATCAGTTTGGTATAATGTCATTTTCTTGTTTTCCTTAGGATATTAGCTGCAATGAGATTCAGGTCCTTCCCCAACAAATGGGAAAATTGCATTCACTACGAGAGCTAAATATAAGAAGAAATAATCTTCGCGTGTTGCCAGATGGTAAGGTGTTGGCTATTTTTACTGATATGAATCAAAGAGGGACTATATAAAATTTAATTCCATTATTGTTCTTCTTTTGAACAGAATTAGGAGCTCTTCCCTTAGTAAAGCTGGATTTCTCGTGTAACAAAGTGACTGAGATTCCAGTTTGTTACAGGAAGTTGCATCATTTACAAGTCTTACTTTTGGATAACAATCCGTTGCAGGTACCACCAGCACAGGTTTGTAATAAAGAGATCGTTTATTTCTATTTACTGTTTCTAATACAGAAAATATAATTTTAAAACACCAGGATTAAATGCGAATTAGCTGTTCAGGTGCTATTGTCAAAAGGAGTTCTAGAAGTGATTGACGGGAGTTTTAGTTTAACTTCTAAAATAGGATATGGAAAACCCTGTTAACTTTTTGTTTGTGAACTGATCGTTCTGATGGTCAGTGTTGTTTTAAAAGGATCGACTACAATCTCACTTTCTCTCCATCTACTAGTTAGTTATGTGTCTTATATGGGATTTGTTTGATGATTGATTCGAGCATATTCTTGGCACTGGTAGAAGATTAAATTTTTTTAAGGTCTTTGCTTTTTTAAAAAAATCAATTTACTGGGGCTCATACAATTCATCACAATACATAGATCAGTTGTGTAAAGCACATCTATACATTTGTTGCCCTCATCATTCCCAAAATTTGCTTGCCTCTTGGGTTCCCGGAATCAGCTCATTTTCCTTTCCCCCCTTCCCCTCCCTTCCCCCTCCCCCCTCCCCCATGCACCCTT
>NW_022111327.1:12254465-12320238 GCF_000313985.2 Echinops telfairi | reverse complement strand
ATTTACATATGTACATGTCTGTATTTAGGCTTGTATGTATGCCCTTTGCCTCCTACTTCTTTCCTCTATTTCTTATACTTTCCTCCTGTCCCAATACCATGTTCAGCCTTCATTCTGGTTTCGGTAGTTCCTCGCAGTTGCCTTGCCCTTGGTCACTCCATACCAGTCCTCCCGTCCCTTCCCTACCATTGGTTTTGAACCATTTGTTGTTCCCTTGTCCCAAGGGTGTAAGGAGAAACAAGGTCTTTGCTTTTACAAGGGTTAAATCCGTGTTGCTGGGTGGTACAAATAGTTAAGCCCCAAACTGCTAATTGAGAGGAAGATGGTTCATACCTTCCTGGGGATGTGTTGGAAATAAGGCCCAAAGATCACAGCTAAAAGACCACAGCCTTGAAAATCATACAGAGCAATTCGAATGTGCACACATGATTTCACCACGAGTCAGAATTGACTTGATAGCTACTCAGGAGAACAGCAAATCCATGTGAAATCCACTAACGTGATAGTTAAGAAAAGAAACTAAGACAAGCACATAGAAAAAACAGAGAACAGAAGACGGTAACTTGGGAGAGATGGAAACAGTCAATAGGATAGCATTGTCCTGTGTATTTTCCATTTTCTAAAATTCTAGGGCATCCACTTAGGCTGCACGATAATCTATGGCAGAGGAGGTGCATGGCAGCAAAATTCCAGCCTGCGTTGTACTTCTCAGCTATCTGCCTTAGCACAGGGGTTGAATATACCCAGAGGAAGAAGTTACCCGTTTCTTCCTACAGACTTATGCTCTGCTTATTCCTAAGTAGTTACCTGTTCTAATTGACACAAAGACATGGAAATTAGATGCCTTGTCTAAAGTCACATGGCTAGTGTGAGTAGAGCCAGAATGCAAGCAGTCTGAATCCCAAATCCATGTTCTTAAACCACAATTCTGTGATACCGAGATGAGCAAACATAAAGTTGTATAAGTCGGTGGGGATGATAGGGATGGTGGTGGAGAAAGATATCTTAAGGTATGATCTCTAAATAAGATCTATAATAAAAAAACACTAAAACATGCTATTTATACATATTGGAAATAGGAAACAAGCTAAAAGCGCAGAACATGGAGATTGAATGTGGACATTAAAAGAAGTAGAAAGTGAAGTTATTGGCTTGGGTTTTTATTATTGCTATTATTCGTTTTGTAATCCTGACTGGTTTCTAAAACCATATATTGTACATGAATTAGTATGGAAACAATAAAAATTAAATTTACAGAAGTGAAAATAATTCACCAGAATTTTCCTTGGTGGTGTCGGTGGTTCGGTTATTGTCAGGCCCCATCCATGCACAACGGCATGAAATGCTGCCTCATCCGGTACCATCCGCATGACTGCCTGCAGATTGGGTTGTTTTAGTGATCAATATCTTTCAGGTTTGGCAGGCTACCATTTAGCACATCTCAATTGGTAATGAACATATTTTCTTCTTAGTAACTACAAGGTTTTTCTTTGCCTTTGAACTTAGATTTGTCAGTGATCAAATCAGACCTAGTAAGTCTGAGAATTATCCACAAAATATTTCTCTCCCATCTGGAAGATTGCTTTTATCTGTCATTGTCTTACTGTTCTCTTGGTAATAATAACCAGTCAACTCCCTGGAGTTTTTAAAAATATTTTACATGTCTTTTAAATTTGTACTGTGAGCCCATAGAACACAAGATTTTCATTAGAATTTTAAGAGAGATTTATTTCCTATCAGTCATCATACCTGCAATTAACTTTTGTAAAGCAGACTTGCCTCCATCTGTTATTTTCCATCTTTCTTTTTCAGAAGAACTGCCCCCCCCTACACACATAGTATTTTTCTTTGCAGTATTTCTTGTCATGAGCGGCACGATCAATAATTACTTAATGCTCTTAGACATTTTCGAATGCTCGGTTTATTCACTCAAACACACATCAAACAATCTAAATATTATTCAAACTATTAAGGGCAAACAACTATAAGCATAAAGGCGGAATAACAACTATGAGCATAAAGGCAGAATAACAACACTTCTCACACATTTCATATTAGCACCATAGTCCCAATCAGCATTGCCTCATCGGTGTACTCACCCCAGGTAGAGTTGGAGAGAGCAGGAGATGATGTCTCCTTGGTTCCTGGCTCTCTAAAGGTCAGTGTCTCTACCTGGGTTTAAATGGACATTTTGGCTAGCTCTTTGAGGTTTTCACTGTCCCAGTCAAGTCTTATTCGGGTTTCTCCACGCTTTAGGTGGCTTGGCTAATTTTTGGGCTTTGGCCAGGTCTCAGCCCAGTCTTATCGAGTCTTTCCATGCTTTAGGTGACTCGGCTAGCTTTTGGGCATCGGTCAGGTCTCAGCTCAGTCTTATCAGGGTTCTCACATTTTTGTGGTGGCTTCTTTGATGTAAATGTTGGCCTGGGCCTCAATATTACATTTTATTATTTTTTTTCTTTAAAGTGGAGTTTCTTGTGCTTGTTTATTTGATGAGGCTCAACGTCTTGCAAGGTAGTTCAATGTCTTGTAAGGAAGTTTTATGGTGCTCTCATCATTTCTTTTTACTTTACCGATGAAAATAACTTCTCTGTGGATTAACCTGGCTGAATTGACCAGTATTTTCTTGTATTGTTTTACTCTAAGTGGCCTATGCCCATCACCTCCAATACATTTATTTTTCCTATTTTAGACATTCCATTGGGTTTTCTTTCTTCCAGTGTTTACACCAGATATTTGGGTGGCACTGATGAGGCAACTTGGAAGAAATACATATATTATTTGTTCTCTTCCCCACACTGCAATGGATATCTTTTTAGTGTTCTCTAATAAAAACAACTGTCTGGAACTGTCAGATTATATCTTGTTTAGTGGTTTGACATTTTGCTTGTGAATGGGGAGGGTGTGTGGATTGGACACCCAAAGAGCATCTGTAGACAATTGGACAGTCAGGGTGCAATAGCACCAATGGAACATACAACTTTCCTCTACTTCTGTGATGCTTCCTTCCCCCACTATAATGACCTCAATTCTAGCTTACAAAATCGGATTAGACCAGAACATGCACACTGCTACAGATAAGAGCCTGCAACACAGGGAATCCAGGATAGATAAACCCCTCTGGGCCAACAATGAGAATAGAGATACCAGGAGGATAAGGGAAGGTGTGGGGAGAGAGAGGGAACCGATCACAAGGATCTACATATAACCCCCTCCCAGGGGGTCGAACAACAGAAAAGTGGGTGAAGGGCAGTAGAGGACGATATAAAATATGAAAATAATAATGTATAAATTATCACGGGGTTCATGAGGAAGGGAGAGTGGGGTAGGGAGGGGAAAATGAGCTGATACCAAGGGCTCAAGTAGAAAGAAAATGCTTTGAAAATGATGGCAGCACATGTGCTTGACACAATGGATGAATGTATGGATTGTGATGGGAGATGTAAGCTCCCCGAATAAAAGTATTTAATAATAAAAAAGAAAAGCTTTGTAAAGTATAAAAATATCTCACTTGCTTTTTTCTAATGAGCACAAAGATGGCAACAGAATTTCATAGTTGGTATTAGTGTTATTGGATTTGTTTTATCTGGTGTCAGTAGTGTAAACTATTTAGACAAAGTATCAAGATTCTGATGTTTTGATATTTCAGATTGTTAAAATTCATAAACAATTGATAGGTAGCATTTTTATAGTACAACTGGAAATTAAGTCTACTTTTCCCATTATTTGTTAACAGATATGTTTAAAGGGTAAAGTGCACATATTTAAGTACTTAAATATCCAGGCATGTTGCAGAATGGATAAGAAGCCAGATTCCCTGGATCTTCCATCTTTGAGTAAAAGAATGCCCTCACAGCCACTCACAGACAGGTAATATTCTCCTTGTTACAACTGATAATGATTTGGGTCTTCTCTCTATACAAGGGGTCTTCACATAGTCATGGAAAACTAAAATTAAAAGATAATGGAATTTCCTCACAAATTTTTTGAAGCACCCTAATATAAAATATATTTATTAATGTTGAGATCATTAGATTGATTTAGGCTGAGCAATCCAGTATTAAAACCAACAATTGGCTGGAATAGAATGTCACCCTCATAGGATATATTTCTGAGATGCTAGGATGAAGTTAGAAATTTCCCTTAAAAGGCATTATTAAAATTTTAGTGGTGAACAACTTGAATCTTTGAAACGATAGCATAGGAGTGCTGATTTCTCAGCACCTGACACCTGCTAACTTATTTCTACCCTCATTCGGGTTTGCATTTGTAGTAACAAATGGAATTTCACTTTGAACTGGGGTGGGTGGAAGGACAAGACATTTAGTGATACTTTTCTTCATGTTCTTTGTATTCTTTTATGTCTGGATCAAAAATAACCTACCACTGATTTTGGTGTTTTTCCCTCATGAGATTGTGACAAGGTAGAGGTAATATTCTCTTTTTAATTGATCTTTTGAAGATGTAGATTGGTCTGAAAAATTCAGTGAAAACATAATTCCAACTTGTAATATGAAAAACCACTTTGATGAAGTGACATAAAGACTATACTGCTGTCTAAAATATTTAAAGGTTTGTCATTGTATATCTAATAAAATTTAGATCACTTGGAATGGCAGTATAGTAAGTCCTACTGTAAATACGTGCCATTAAATTCTCAAAGAGGATATGTCCTTCAATACTTCTATTGTCTAAGTAGAATTAAATGTCGAAACAATCTATAAAAATTAAAAGTATCTATATTCTAATTGCTAGTAAAAAACAAAATTAAGAAAACAACAAACTTCACCGCTGTGGCGGTGGGGTGATAGCTTGGGCTGCTAACTATAAAGTCAGTAGTAGCTGTTCCTCAGAAGAAAGATGATATTTTCTACTCCCATGAAAATTTACAGTCTCAAACAATTGAATCGATAGCAGTGAGTTAGCTTTTAATCTCTATTAATCTGCTTTATATCATTGAATTGAAATGAATTTGATTTAGTAAAGGCATTCACAATTTGATTTCTTTTAAAATATCAACTGAATGTGTAGAGTGTTGGTCTGTGTGCTTTGTTGAACAGCACACACATCTGCAAGGAAGCAGATATATAAGGCCAAGTTGTGCTCAGTGCTGTGATCAAAGAATTTCCCTTTAGAAAGGTGACTTTTTAAGCTAAGAAAACAGTGAGGAGAAGAGCATTTCAGGAAGAAAGAATGATATATATGCAACAGCCTTCAAGCAGGAAGGAAGTTAATGTGTTTAAGGAACTGAAAAGAAGCCTGCAATGAGAGCGAAATAAGTTGATTTTGGAGGCTGTGATAAGGAGTTTGAATTGGTACTCAAATGATTTCTATGCAAAATATTATTTGGACAGTCACTGGGATGTATTAAGCAGGAAAATAATATGATTAACTGTATGGCTTTAGAAATTTAATACGACTTTATTGAGGTATTGGTGAAAGTGTACACAAGCTAAGTTTCCATTTGACAATATCCACAAAAATCCTCGCTGACATTAGTTGCATTTATCACAGTGTCTCTATTCTCATTCTGTCTAGTCTCTTCCCATTGCAGTATTCGAGTTTCTTTGATGCCTTATTTTCACATATTGACTTTTGAGTAATTGTTGACCTTTTGATTTCATGCTGAATTGCTCGATTTTGTTTAATATTTTTAGCTCCAATAGAATAAGATTGGAAGTCAGCAGAAGCAGAAGCAGAGGAATCGGTTAGGCTCTTGCCGTACTATCACGAAACCAAAGAGTCTGGAACAGGGTGGTTGCAGTGGGGAACAAAAGAAGTGGATAGAGTTGATATGTAGTTCAGTGTTGCTTTGTAATTGTACTGTCCATAAAAAAATCATAAGAGCTGTATATGTGATTTAAAATTTTCTAGCAGCATTTTAAAAATGTAAAATAAGTGAAATTAATAGCTCAGTAAGCCAGTATCTTTAAATGTAGCATTTCAAGAAGGAATTAGTATAAAGCTATGAAAAAGATATTTTACTTTTTTGCATTAAATCGTTGAGTGCTGTTACATATTTACATTGATAGCACACCTCAATTTGGACACGTCACATTTCAAATGCATGTTCGCAACACAGGGCTAATGACAACCGTATAAGATCGTGCTCATGGGTTAGCAATAGGATGTGTTCATCTCCCACGTATGGCACATATTGAACTACCTAGAGAATGCTTGTAATTGTTTTCGACTTTTTTTTTAACCTGAGGCCTTTGCCTGTGTGGGCCTGACTACTGAGGATGCACTTCTGTGCTTTGTCGATTTTGTAAACCTTTCACTCTACATGGATCTGTAGTTAAGTCTTAGAGTAGTTAATTAAGTCTGTCACCTTGGGGAGTCAGCCAGTATATGGCTTTGCAGCTATATTCTACCTTAATAATGGTATGATTTTTGCATTTTAGAGTATTGGATCTTCAGGTTTCTTACATGTAAATAGTAAAATAACATTCATGCATTTAATCCTGGCAGCATCTGTGTCAGTTTACTTTAATATATATGTAGAATATTTAACACAATTTTGACCTATAAAATTGCACAAGTACCTTATTATCATCATCAAAGATACATTTGAGTGCATGAAATAGATAGATTTCAGATCTCATGATATAGCCACGTAATTCCTGTCTGACCTTGCATAAGCTTAAGTTTTATCTAAGAGTATTGTTAACAAAATCCTAAAAACAGATTGTTGTGAGAATTAAATGAGTTTGAGGCAGGTATTTCATTAGATAGGGTCCAGCAAGCACTACCCTTTTTACCTTCGCAAAGTTAACTTTTGTAAGCTTTTCACTCTCATTTGAAAAAGAAACAATAATGCATAAACTGTAAAGCGTGGACAAAATAGAATGGCGCACAGCTAACACAGCATAGAGACACTCTCCTGAATTTCTCAAGAGGAATAATAGGTGATTGTCAATAATTAACACTGTCCAACAAAGCACATGGAAGAACAATAGTTTTATGAGAGGCATGAATGAAGTCCTTCTCTCTGGGGTCCTAGGGATCTGAGCCGTGAGTGGCACACTTTGTGCTGGGCTCATAATCAGAAGGTTGATGCCCTACCCTAAACCCATACAGCATCCTGGTGATCTGCTTCTAGAAAGTGTACAGCTAAGAAGAAACTACAGGGCTCAGTTCTACTCTATAACACATGGAGTCACCATAAATCAGAATCGGCTCAGTTTGAACTCTTGTTGGGTCTTTAGACACTAACAGTATATATTCTGTATTATCTAGGGATGGGGGGCGGTTTCAGTGAAGTGGGTATTACTGCTTTAAGGGAAGACACTAACTGACCTTAAACCTTCTGTTTCTATAGTATGGAAGATTTTTATCCAAATAAAAATCATGGCCCAGACTCTGGAATTGGAAGTGATAATGGAGAGAAACGATTGTCTACAACAGAAGTAAGTCTTTTCTATTGTCAATCTATTTAGTTTTAAAGTATTATCAGTGTGCACATAATTGATTGTCAATCTATTCAGTTTTAAAGTATTATCAGTGTGCACATAATTGATTGTCAATCTATTCAGTTTTAAAGTATTATCAGTGTGCAAATAATTGAGTTTTTATTTTGTTTAAAAATAGCATTAGTATATTTTATGATTTCATATATATAAAGGGGCATGTCGACGTTTAAAGCACGAGGCAGTGCTTGGATTTGTTGTACATAGGGTCACTATGAGTCAGAACCAACGCGGTGGTACCTAGCAAATTTTAAAAGCAGAACAATAAACCTTATAATTTTTAGTTTCAAAATTGGAGATATGTAAAACAAAGCATCTATACTTCATATATTCAATTAGAGCAACTGATTCCTTGTCAGATGTTTAAATTTTCTTGTTTGTACTTTGTGCTTATTCCTTTTAGCCTTCCGATGATGACACAATCAGCCTTCACTCTCAAGTCTCAGAATCAAATAGAGAGCAGACATCAAGAAATGACAGTCATTCCGTAGGAAATAAACCTGAGACTCAGAAAGGTAATTCATACAGTATCTTCTATTTCTATTTCGTGGACAAGGAATGGAGTTTTTAATTAAAAATTAGCCCGTTTGTATCAAGAGAATATGCTTCTATTTGTAGCAGTATAGTGTCAAAGCATACAGACTATGAATTAGTTAATTGTGCCAGCCTGGCCGATAATCACATGTGGGGCTGGTTGAAAGGCGGAGGGATAAATGGGTGGTGAAGCCTCGCCTTTTTAGTTCTCCGGTCTTTTGCTTTGTGATGGTCGCACCGGGTGCAGCTGCCTTAGCAGTTCGCTCCTTCAGCTTGCAAGATTGACTTCCTACAAGACATCCCCAAGGAGAAGCTACATGGACCTATCCCGCTGCAGCCCTGGGTGCTGGAGCAGCCGTGTGGAGACCCTGCTAGTGCTGAGATGCTTATTCATTCACTGACTCAGCTTTCCTCCTGCAGTCGGCATCATTGCCTCTGTTTTGTGAGGTGGAGGACTTTGTGGACTGGTGTTGGGTTAATGGGTTAATGTTGGATTTGTGGGCTTGGGCAGCATTGGGTTGGGATGTTTTCGTGATGCACCTTTTCTTTACATAAAACTCTCTCTTATACATGAGTCACTGTGGATTTGTTTCTCCAAAGTACCCAGAGTAATATAGACTACTATAATAATTTTCTAACAAATATTCATCTTTACTTAGACCAAGAAGTGTATGATTTTATTGACCCCAACACAGAAGATGTAGCAGTCTCAGAACAAGGAGATGCACCTCTTGGATCATTCGTGTCTTTTCTTAAGGTAAAAAACAGAACATATATTAGTAATATGTTGCCCTTGATCACATAAAAAAACCCATACAATTTAAAATGAAAACTTTCTCTTTTATAAGGGAAGCGAAAAATGTCCTGAAAAATCTCAGAAAAGTGAAGAACTAGGAGATCAAAAAAGGTAAGCATTTAAGAATTCTCAAACTGAAATATCACTTAGATGTACTTGAAATACTAATTAGATATTCCTACTTGAATGAATATTTTAAAGAATATATTTTATTCATTTACCTCTCATTTTTTGGAAGATACTTTTTAAGTACTTCATCTGTATTCCTTAATTAAATTGGAAATTATATTACGCAAATTTTGTGGGCTATTCTCTGCTTTAAAATTTGAACAGTAATGTCTCTTGCTTGTATAGATATTGAGAATGAAATGTGTATTCATGTCCATTACTTTATTTAAGCTGTTTATAGATGGTATTAACATATTTTTGCCAATAACAAATAGAATTTGATCTAATACATTTTTCATTATGTCAGAGTTATTATAATAATTTTCAGTGTATTTACATTCATAACTTATTAAAAATAATTGTGTTTTGGATAGTTGATGTATTATCCATCCTAGGAAATGTTGGACTGTGACCTACCTCATTTTGTCAGTCACTCCTTCAAGCTGCAGGAAGGAAGGAACATTTTGTGGAATCTCTATCTATAATGTACCAAAATATCTTCTAAATCCTTTTCTACGTTCCTCATTTAAAATCCTTTTGGGGAGATATAGTCTCTAAGCCTCATTTTTCTCTGCAAAAATGGAGACAGTAAGCTTCTTGCCTAAATTACAACACTCTCTCTGTCTCCACGTTTTTTTTCTCTGTACTATGAGTTTAGATCAACTTGATAGCAAGCGGTGTTGACTTTATCTTCCTCCAAATTTTTGCACTGATAACTTTTTAAGACACTATTCACTAGTTAATAATCACTGATATCAGATAAGAAGGTACATTGCTTTGTCTTCTGTTCTTTATATTTTGTCGCTTGTCTCACCTTATTTCATGTTGAGAGTTGCTTAGACTTGAGAGTCACAAGTGGTATGCAAAATGTCATATAGATAAAAAATCTTATGGTTTGATACTAAGATATACATCTTTTTTTTAAAACCTGAAATGCTTTAGGGATAAAATTACTGAGTTTAGGAAATGATTTATTTAGAACCTTTTTGTTCTCTTTTAGTGGTAAAACTGATGATAGATTTGAAAATATATTCTAAAATTTGATTAGCTTATTTTATTTTATTTAAGTATTTGTATAGACATTTTTGAATCAAAGTGAATAAACATAATATCAGTGTGAGTTCATAAAATTAGGACCATTTATGATATTTTAAGTTAATTTACCCAGATATGCCACTGGCATATAAATCTATACAGTGTTTATTAACTCAAAATTGGGCGATAGGAATTGGAATATTACAAGGAAAATTGCATAGTTCAGATATTGGAAAATAGCAAATATGCTTTGCTTTGAATACTAGTAACTGTATTAATATTGCCAGTGTGCACATGGTGTTAAAAATGAAAGTGGCCCTTGAGAAACTAAAAGAAGAGCAAATGAAACATAGAGCCACCAAGATTCACAAACCTAACCTTTAAGTAGACTAACAAAGAAAAAGAGAAGCAAATAATTAAAATGAGAAATGAAGGGGGCTATTGCAACTGGCCTTGCAGAAATAAAAAAGTTTATAAGAGACTACAAAGACAAGTGTTCACCAATAGATATTCTTAGAAACACACAGAATACCTAATGGACTAAACAAGAAATAGAAAATCTCAATAGGTGAACAAGTGAAGAGATTGAATCAGTAAAGCTCCCAACAAAGAATAGCCCAGGACCACATGGCTTCGCTGTTGAATTCTAGAACGCATTTAAAAAGGAGGTAATACTAATCCTTCCTGTACTCGTCTGAAAAAATACAAGATGAGGGAAAATTTCCTAACTCATTGTATGATGCCAGTATTGCACTGTTTGTAAAGCCAGATATAGACACCACAAGGAAACCTACAGACCAACATTCCTTATAAACATAGATATAAAATTTCTCAACAAAATACTTGAAAACTGAAGTCAATAGCATATTAAAAATGCTAATATGCCATGATAAATTGTGATTTACCCAAAATGGTAGGAGGTCTTTCAAAATCGGAAATTCGGTGTAAATATTATACATTAATTGAATGAGGAAACAGAATCATATGTAGTAAAGTCTATTGACAGAATACAATATTATTTCATGATAAAAACACCCAGCAAACTCGGAATAGAAGAAAAACCCATCAAAATAATAGGAGGTATGTATGTAAAACCCACAGCTGATAGCATACTCAATGATGTAAAACTTAAGGTTTTCCTCAAAGATAATAAGACAAAGATGCCCACATTCACCGCTGCCACTCCAGTCTACTGGAGATGTGAGCAAGCACATTTAGTGAACAACAACAATGACAAAAGGATGAAAAACATAAAAACATAAAACATATTAGAAGTTTAACTACGTTTTCAGATGACATATTCTTATATATGCAAAATCCTAAATGAATCCATAAACTATTAGAGTTCAACTTAAAAGTGTAATCAAGTCACAGGCTATAAGATTAGCTCTCAAAAATCAGTTGTGTGCCTGTATGTAATTACAATAAAAACAAGTAAACAAACAAACCAGTAAATATTAGGTGCTGAGGTTTTAAGCATCTCATGGGATTTGGCTCCTTGCTTTAGAGGTTTAAGGTCATTGTTTCATGGGGCATTGAAATTAATTGGCCTAATATCTTTAGTGCTTCTGTTGTATCTACTATTTAGCTATGCATTATCTAGAGTCTTAAAGCTTACGAGTAGTCACACAAGGCACAGCTGTTTGACTCTATTTGCTTAGAGCATCAGAGGAGAGTGGCAAATAGGAAAAGGACATGGAATGTGAGGCTAACTGCCTGCATGAAGAGATGCTTCCTTTACCCTGATACAAAAGCAATTGGAAGGTGCTCAGCTACCATTACTGGACATTTTGATCAAAGATCTCATGGAAGAATCCTCATCCCAAGGGTAAAATGCAGAAAAGAATGTCAAATTCTCATGGACCTTCTGGCGCCATGGATATTGGATGGCTCTGAAATCATCTTTAAACCTTAAACTGAAAGTATCCCCTGAGGTATTCTTAAAATCAGGCAATAGTTTAGCTTAACTCGTAAAAAATGTCTGTCTTGAGCCTTGCACTCATTGCAGATGAGTAGCTGTAAAGGGATCAAGTTGACATTGGCAATTTGAACAATTAGATAGGAAACAAGGGTGGCAATTTATTTATGTTAAGCGCTAAGAACTAATCAAAACAGGAAGGTGAGAATATTTATACAACTCAAAGAATGTCAACAGTGGAATACAGTTGGTGTCTCTTTTGCCGAGTGTGTTTTCAGCAACAAGAGCAAAAGTAAAATGAATCATTTTAAAAAGTCTGGTAGGACATAATGAAAAACAATTCCATATTTAATAGCATCAAAGAATGAAATACCTAGGAAGAAATTTAACCTGGAAGGTGTAAGAAAACTATATAGAACAAAATAATCAGCAGCACCACAAAAATACACAGGAAAATATCAACAATAAATTTATTCTTATCCGTATTTACACTGAACGTAAATTTATTAAATGTACCAGTCAGGTGACAAATAGTTGCAGAATGGATCAGAAAACAAAACACATAAGTATACTGTCTACAAAAGACAAACATTAGACACAGAGACAAAAATAAATTGAAAATCAAAGTATAAAAGGATGAAAAAAATATCAATTCAATGGCAAGAGCAGTTATGGCAATAGATAGACTTTAAGAAAAAAATCAGAATAGACAAAGAAGGACATTACATAACAATTAAAGAATCAGTTGAATAACAGCACAAACATCATAATAAATATTTACATAGACAATGAAAGAGCCTCAGAATGCATAAATCAAATTCTAATAATTAATGAAAGAAATAGACAACTCCACAAGCATACTAGGAGACTTTAATACACCACTTTGGGGAAGGCTAGGACAATTAGAAAGAAACTCAAAAATGATGCAGAAGAACTGAACAATACAAACAAATAACTTGTCCTCATGATATATATAGAACTCTCCACCACAAACCATTACATTATGCATTCTTTTCCAATGCTCATGGAACATTCTTCCAAAGAGACTATATTTTAGGCAACAAAGAAAGCTTGAATGCATTAAAAAAAAATCAAAGCATCACAAAACCTTTTTTAATGTTATAAAATTAGAAATTGACAATGGAAAGACCAAGAAAAAATATAGACATGGAAATTTAATAAAACCTTGCAAAAAACTACTAGGTACTAGAAGAAATGAAAGGATAAATAAAAAAATTCCTCAAAACAAATTAAAATAGAAACATAACATTCAAAAATCTATAGGGCACAGCAAATGCACGGCTCAGAGTGCTTTTATTACAGTAAACACACACATCTAAAAATAAGAGTGATGAACGCCTTAGACATCTCCAACAATTGAAAAAGAACTGAAAGAAACTTTACAATCACCAGAAGAAAAGAAATCATAAAGATTACCACAAAAATGAAGGGAAAAGAAAATAGAAAAATAGAATCAAGATAGGAAGCTGGTTCTTTGAAAGCATCAGTGACACCAACAAGTTACTGACAAATCGAGCAAAGGAAAAAAAAAGGAGAAAATAAATGACTTGAATAACAAGCAAAATGGGACTGGAATAAAAAAGGACAATAGAACAATTTTATGAAGAATTGTACTCTTAACAAAGTAGAAGACCTAAAAGAAATGGCCAAATTCTACAAGTAGAACGCATGAACAGACCCATAGCAAAAGAAGAAATTTTTTTTGCCAAGATTTTTTTAAAAAAATCATTTTATTAGGGGCCCATAAAACTCATCACAATCCGTACATACATCATTTGTGTCCAGCACATTAGGTACATATGTTGAAATTAAACAGGTCTTTATAAAACTATCAGCAAAAAAAAAAAAAAAAAAAACCTAGAAAGCCTTCCATGCTGTATAGTGATGTCAAAGCAATCATTACAAGCAAATGGAGAATCTTTAAAAATATGCCTCAAAAAAAAAAAAAAAAAAATAGGCCCAGACAACTTCACCACTGTATTATACAAAATGGGAAGAGAAGAGCTGATATCATTCTACCCAATTTGTTTTATGAAGTGAGCATAACCTTGGTGCTAAAACCAGGTCAAAGACATTACTGAACAATAAAAGTATAGAGTAGTGTCCTTCATGAACATATATGTAAACATTCAAACAAAATCCTAGCCAATAGAATCCAACAACATGCCAAAAATAGGTATATCCAATCAAATGGGATTCAAACAAGATAAGCAAAGATGGTTCGACATTAGAAATATAATCAACTACATACAATTTTAAACTTAAAATTTTACTACTGCATAATAATAAGTTTTAATTTTATGCATAATACAAAATTAAAAATAATAAAGTTTACTACATACAACTTAAAAATAAAAAACAAAAGAAAACAATCACACCCATTGTTGCAGAAAAGGCATTTGACAATATTCAACATCCATTCATCATGAAAACACTCAACACAATAGGTACAGGAGGGCAAAGCATCACCATAACAAAAGGCATATGACCAACATAACTGTCAAAGGAGAGAAACTAAAAACATTCTCCTTGGAAACAAACTCCTTGAACCAAAGACACCTTTTATCACCACTTTTATTTAATATTGTACTGGAAGTCTTAGCCAGAGCTATAAGGCAAGAATTGGACATTGAAGGCATTCATATTGGCTAAAAGAGGTGTGAATTTATCTCTACTTGATCAAAATTTGATGAATATGACCTCTATTTGATCAGGTTGTCTATCAGTTTGTTGTACTGTGGTAGGATTGACTCATACTGTGGTGGCTTGTGTGTTGCAATGATGCTGGAAACTATGTTATTGGTATTTCAAATACCAACAGTTAACAGTTTTCAGCAAAACGTCCAGACTAAGAACAGATTTATGAAGAAGGAATAGGCTGTTCACTTCTGGTGAATAAATCACCAAAAATGTATGCATAGCGGTGGAACATTGTCATTACACAGAAATCAAATTGACCATATCTGGGGGAAGAGATAATGGAGCAGCTCAATATCAGCACCTAAAATGAGGCCAAGGGGTCACTGTGGAACAGAACAATAATTGCTCACATCTGAGTTTAGGTTGAAACTGAAGAAAATTAAAACAAATCATGAGAGTCAAAATATGACCCTGAGTTTATCCTACTTGGATTTTGAAAGCATCTGTGGAACAGATTTGATTCATTGAGTATTAATGACAAAGGACCTGATAAGCTTTGGGGTGACATAAAGAACATCGTCCATGAGTAAAGCAAAAAGTCATTAGAAAGACAGTCAAAAAAGAAAAGATCAAAGTGAATGTCAGAAGAGACTCTGAAACTTGCTCTCTTAGAGAAGCTAAATCAAATTGAAGAAATGATGGAGTAAAAGAGCTAAACAGAAATTTTCAAAGGGAAGAATGAAATGACCACGTTTTATAATGAAATGGGCAAAACCCTAGAGTTAAAAAGTCAAAAAGGAAGAACATGCTCATCATATCATAAACTGAAAGAACTGAAGAAAAAAACCCCCAAGCCTCAAGTTAAAATATGGAACATTGAATGATGAAGAAAGCACCAATAGAAGATGGAAAGAATACACAGTCACTGTTCCAGAAAAACTATTTGAAATTCTTCCATTTCAAAAGGTAGGTAGCATATGAGCAAGAACCAATGGTACTGAAAGAAGAAGTTCAAGCTGCACTGAAGGCATTAGCCAAAAACAAAGCTTCAGGAATTGATGGAATACTAATTGAAATGTTTCAACAAGCTGATGAAGCACTGGAAGCACTTACACCAAGAAATTTGACCAACTAACTGGGAGAGAACCGTATTTTTGCCCATTCCAAAGGAAGCTGCCGCAACAAAATGTGCAAGCTATACGACATTATCATTGATCTCACATGCAAGTAAAACTTTGCTGAAGATCATCCAACACGTGTTACAGCAGTACATTAACAAGGGGCTGCCAGAAGTTCAAGCCGAATTCAGAAGAGGATGTAGGACATAGCTGATGTCAGATAGATCTTGGCTGAAAGAAGAGAGAACCAGACTTGTTTACTTGTGTTTTGTTGAAATACAAAAGCATTCAACTATGTGGATCATAAGAAACTATGGATAATCTTGAGAAGAATGGGAATTCCTGTACACTTCATTGTGCTCATGTGGAATTTGTACATGGATTAAGAGGCAGTTGTGCTAAAACAACAAACAAATTTGTCTTGGAAGAAGTACAGCCAGAAAGCACCTTAGAAGGAAAGATTGTGGGACTTCGTGTCACATATTTTGGGCATGTTATCAGGAAAGACTAATCCCTGGATTAGGCCATCACACTTTGGAAAATAGAGGGTCAGCAAAAAGAGGAAGAGCCTCAGCAAGATGGATCCACACATTGGCTGCAACAATGGGTTCAAACACAACAGTTGTGAAGATGAAGTAGGACCAGGTATGTTTCCTTCTGTTGTATATAGGGTCGCTATGAGTAGGAGACAATTCAGTGACACCCAACAACAGCAATGACATTGGGTCAAATACATAGAACATTCCAAAGACTTGTCAAAAAAAATATTGGAAGTAGATTATTGCAGATGCAATTAGGTTAAAATGTAGTACCTTCTCATTTGAGCTCCCTTATTATCAATTTAGATTTACTCTGGTTTTAATAATTTCTGCTTTCTTTTAGATTGAGGGTTTTATCTGTTTTACTTTGCTTTTATTAGTTCTTTTAAAAAAGCATTTTATTGGGGGCTCATGCAACTCTTATTACAATCCATACATGCATCCATTGTGTCAAGCATATTTGTGCATTTGTTGCCATCATCATTCTCAAAACATTTGCTTTCTACTTGAGCCCTTGGTATCAGCTCCTCATTCCCCTCCTCCCTGCCCCCCCATGAACCCTTGATAATTTATAAGTTGTTATTTTGTCATGTCTTACACTGTCCGACGTCCCCCTTCACCCACATTTCTGTTGTCCAGCCCCCAGAGAGGAGGTTATATGGAGATCCTTTTAATTGGTTCCCCCTTTCTACCCCACCTTCCCTCCACCCTCCCAGTATCGCCACTCTCACCACTGCTCCTGAGGGGTTCATCTGTCCTGGATTCCCTGTGTTTCCAGCTCTGGTCTGTACCAGTGTACACCCTCTAGTCTAGCCAGATTTGTAAGGTAAAATTGGGATCATGATAGTTGGGTTGGGGGGCGAGGGAGGAAGCATTAAAGAACTAGAGGAAAGTTGTATGTTTCATCGTTGCTACACTGCACCCTGACTGGCTCGACTCCTCCCCTCCACCCTTCTGTAAGGGGATGTCCAGTTGCCTACAGATATTTTTTGTTTGAAAATGTTTTTCTGTATATGAAATCCAGGATAGGTAAATTTATAGAGACTGATTGGATTAATGGGAGGAAATGGGCAGCCAATAACAATGAGTACAAGAATGAAGAAAATGTTTTAAGGATGATTGTAATGATAATTGTCCTACTCTTTTTGAGGTGATTGCACTATTGTATGACATGTGAATTATATACCAATAAAATTGTTAAAAAGTATTGGAACTAATTGAAATACTTAACATTCTAATTTGCTGATTGGGTCTTAAAAGCTCGTGAGTGGCCAAAAAGGTGTATCTATTGGTCTCCTCCTGTCTGCAGAAAAGATTGGTGAAAATTAAAGAAATATAGAACCAATTAGTCGTCTATAGGCTCCCTAACTGATTTGGCCTGCTTCCCCCTTTTCAGAAAAAAAAAAAAAAAGTATTCAGCCTCTCACTGGCAATTAAAAACTTTTGTAATGTAGACTGTAATGCAGGATGAAGTCCAAGTGCCTACTTTTACAGCCTTCCTGGAACAATCCATTTCCTCTCAAGGGGTGGAATTGCTCACTTTGGGAAACACTGAAGTAGTCCAATGGACTACAGGAACATTAGTCTACAAGGCCCTCACACCAGAAAAAAACTAGTATTTTCCCATGTGGGCAATACTGCCTCTTGGGGAGTGCTGCAACAATCCAGAGGGACTGTAAGAACAAATACATACACTCTATCTTGAATTATGGTCTACATTACAAAAGGTTTTAACTGCTACAAGGTGCTGAGTAATTTCTTTTCTGCAAAGTGGGCAGTAGGCCAAATAAGTTTAAGAACCCCTGAACTAGATGGTACCTAGCATAAAGTGGGAGGAAAATGTGGAACAAAACTCTAAAATAGACCGGGAATATTGGCTGTTAGAGCCTGATGGAATCCCATAAACTATGGCCCTTAGTCACCCTTGTGATCTTGAAATGAACTCACCCCTCTGAATCAACTTTCATCAAAATAGGTCTATAAGCGGACAGTGACACTTTTTCTAAGTGCACCTTAGAAGAATCAGACATTTGAGATCCAATGGGCAGAATTTACCCAAGGACAAAGACTGAAAGAATCAGCACAGAGGGATCTACGGATACAGGAAAAACACAAGGAGGAACTGCAAGAAAGGATGCTGCATTGAGGGAATGTCGATGAACTGTTGCCTGTAAAACTAATTATCTGCTCCATAAACCTTTCCCCAGTTTACATAAAAAGTTAAAAGAAAAAGAAAAGTAACTCAAACTCACTCAAGTGTACGAGTGCCAAACCAATAATACACTTAGTCAAAAACATTGGGGAAAACTTCAGAATCTTGTTTTGGGCGATAGATTTTCAGATAGGACAGTTAAGCACCAGAGCAAAATAAAGACTAGAAATTTGGACTTCATCAAAATTGAAATCTTTTGTGTATCAAGAGGCATTATTAGGGAAATGAAAAAGCAACATGCAATATGGGCAAACAATATTTGAAAACTATCTATTAGATAAGAGTTTAATGGTCTTTGAAAATGATGATGGCAAGAAATGTACAAATGTGCTTGACACAATGCATGGATATATGGATTGTGATAAGAGCAGTACGAGCCCCCAATAAAATGATTTCTAAACAAAACAAAACAAAAAAGTGTTTAATGTCCACAATGTATGATGTACTTACAATGTAAAACTCAACAGCAAAATGTCAACTCAATTAAATAGGCAAAGGATTTGAATAAATAATTGTCCATAGAAAGTAAACAGACGGCCAATGCCCACATGAAGAAATGTTTACTATTACTAACCAATAGGGAAATGCACATCAAAACCACAGTGAGATATTACTTCCCACTCATTTCTATATAGCCAATTCCAACCTGTGGCAAATCCATGTGTATCAAAATAAACAAAGTAGTGTTTCATTGGGTTCTCAATGGTAAATGTGTCATAAATTGATTACCAAATCTTTCTTTACAGGCATCTCTGGGTACTCTGAGATTTCCAGGTTTCATATAGCAGTTAAGCAAATTAACTTGTATGTATCACCAAGAGACTCTTTTATTACAAAAATGGGTCATAAGTAATTATCAAGGAGGTGGGAAAATTGGGATCAGCACCTGCTGCTGATAGGAATAGAAATTGGTGCTTCTTAAAATGTTAAATATACTAATATGTAACCCACCAATTCCACAAATATGCAAAATTGAAAGGAGAGCCTCAATATGGTATTTGTTCATAGCTATACTATTCACAATTTGGATAGAACAATTTAAATAACCATTGCCAGAAACTGGCTAAACAAAATGTGCTACATACATGCATTGGTGTGTTAGCCAGGGTTGACTAAAGAAAAAAATTCATAGACACTCTTATGTGTATAAGAAAGAGCTTTATATAAAAGAGCAGTTGTATACTGTGAAAACATCCCAGGCCAGATCAAATCCATAAGTTCGATATTAGCTCATATGTCCATACCAATCTATGAATTCCTCTTCAGACTCACACAACACATGCAATGACATCAAATGCAGGATGATCACAGATCAGTGGGTGGAAAGTCTTATGGATCCAGTGGCAGTGGAAGCATCTCAGCACTGGCAGGAGTCTCCACGTGGTTCCTCCAGCTCCAGGGCTCCAAGCGTAGCTCCATGTGTCTTGTCGGCAGGAAGACGAAGCAGAGAGGCTATGTGTATCTGGCCTCCAGTGAGCTACTGATCTCTGTGGCACCTCCAAATGAGGTCATCAAGCTGCGACCTGATTGACAGGCTAGACTCTGCCCCTTCGAAAGTTGACACCAGATTATGTAACTACCACAATTGGAATAATACGCAGACATAAAGAGAAGTGAAGTTTTAATACGTGCTACATATGGACATGAATAAACCTCAGAAACATGCTAAGTTTTAATAGCCAGATACAACAGGTTAAATATTGTGTATCAGGGGAGCATGGGGAGTTTTCCCTTTAAGAAAGAAAGTGGTCTCTACTTCTGGAGGCCAGCATAAGACATAGTCTGCCTTTCTTTTTGGATAACCATATCTGTGTCACCTTTCAGACTTGAGAAAGAGCAGTTACTTGCAGAGGAAGAGGATGAAGATTTGAAGGAAGTAACCGATTTGAGGAAAATAGCTGCTCAGTTATTGCATCAAGAGCAGAAGAACAGGTATTCTTTTCAGTAATGAGCTTTTACATAGACAAATTGTATAATTCTTAAATTCAATGATTTAAAGATTGTCAAATCTATGAAAGTAAATTATAGGGGCCTTTTAAGACCTACTTCACGGGAAATCAACTGATAATAAGGAATACTTGGAAGGGAAATGTAAAGCTATCTACATTTAACTAAATTTTATAAACATATAGTCTTCATATTTGATATTGCCTAAGAATCTCTGTTGTATTTCTGCGTATTCATTATGCATCTGATTTCTGACATTCTCTAGTTCTGTAGCAATAGATAAATTTTAAATCGTTTTTCCCCTAAGTACTTATCATCTGTATAGTGTGCTTTTTTGGGTTAGATTCCAAATTACTTGGGTTATTTGTGACCATCTAAGCGTCCATTTGAATTTCATACTGTTTGGTTACATCGGTGTATTCATTGGCCAGGCTCACTTTGTTCTATTTCTCATTCAGAGAGCATTTCTCCCTCTGGCTAGACTTTCTCCAAGTGTACACTAATGACCATGAGAAAGACTGTGTGTGAATAAGTCAACGTTGCAAATCCATCCACAGTAAAGTAAAAGTTCTATGTGCTGCTGAGGGTGGGATGTTATTGGCATCTTCGTGTACTAGTATATTCTAGTTTTAAATAATGAATACGTAATATTTGGAGGAGAAAAGAATAATCACGGTACATTTATTGAATATTGTATTTCACTTGTTCAGAACTCCAAATACTAATTGATCATATGAGTACATTTTAGAAAGTTTAAAGTTTAAGGATATTGCAAGTTTTAAAAATACCTTTTAAAATAATTACTATTAAAAATTAATGAATGATAAAAAATGTGGTTTTTAGGGAAATATGGACAATGGCTATTATTAGATAGCCCTTTAGTATCTTTTTTGGCATCGATTCTAGAGTATAACATTAAAAAACTATAGTATAAATTAGCTTTATCCTTTGTGTATGTACATCTTTCTCCTGCACTGTGGCTGGTGGGCTTGAACCACAGACGTTTCAGTTTTTAACCCAAAGTTTTACTGACTGCTCCATCAGGGCTTCTCATATCTAATGTCTACTTGCCCCCAGTTCCCATCTTTCTTTGCGCATAACTTTCTGTCACCTCATTTACTATTTGTCTTCCAGTGTTTTCTGATGACTTATTCCTGATGAGCCTGATGGCTATTTCCGAGACTCTGTGTATTTTTACCCTAGCAGTTTAATTGACGTGTTGATAGACCCGTGGTTTCATAGGTTTGATGAAGCAAGCCACCACCTGCTGTAAAAGTTGCTTAAAAAGTAGTTTCTATTTCCTCTCCTGTGCAGGTGAAGAGATTGCATTTATCCTTTCAAACTGAGAATACTAATTTTATAAGAACTTTTAGTGACAAAAGAGGCAAGATTCTCTAAGTGTTAGAAGTATGTAACACTGCCCAGTAACCATTTTTTCTTGTACTAAAATGGCAATTGAGGACATAAATACATAAATACATGTTTTAATATTGTCATATACATGTGGTGACTTCCAAAAGTTGGTTGAATGATTCTATTATCTTTCCATTCTGTTTTTCCACGAACACTTTAAACCCCATTGTATAAGTTTTATAATCAGTACGCAATAGCAATTAGCACGGTGTCCTGTATATACTAAAAATATCAAACTGAATTCACTACCATTGAGTTGATTCTGATTCAGAGCAACTTTGTAGGTCAGGGTAGAACTGCTTCTGTGGATTTCCAAGACAGTAACTCTTTACAGCAGTAGAAAGCCTCCTCTTTCTCCCATGGAGTAGCTGGTGGTTTTGAACGGCAGCCTTGTGGATCGTAGACAAATGAGTAACCACTTTGCCACCAGGGTTTCCTTGTATATAATAGATACTCGGTATTACTGTTACACTCAGTATTACTGTTAGTTCCGAGAAGGACATCGTGTCTGGTAAGATAGGAGAAATAAAAAATAAAACCTCACTGTCACTGAGTCGGTTCTAACTCATAGTGACCCTATATAGGACAGAGTAGAACTGCCCCTGTGGATTTCCCAGGCTGTAACTCTTTAGGGGAGCAGAACGCCTCATCTTTCTTCCACGGAGTAGCTGGTGGTTTTGAACTGGTTAGCAGCCCCACTTGTTACTCACTATGTCAGAAGTTCAGTGCAAAAGAAGCCCCTTAACGAAATGGATTAGCCCAGTGGCTGCAACCATGGGCTCAAACATCAAAAACAAAACAAAACAGAAAACAGTTGCGAGGGTTGCACAGGACGGGGTAGTGGTTCATTCTAGTTCACAGAGGGTAGCTACCAGCTGGAGCCAACTAGACGACAACTAACAACAGGACTGATATTGGCTGGTTGCTTTCTTTGAACTGTTCATTTAACTAAACATTAGTTTTCCTAAGTAACATACATTTAGAAGAGTATTTCCTACGTGTCTCTGGTATTTCTCATCTTCATCCTTTTCAGATGTTGCTCTTAGCTGCCATCAAGTCAACCTCGACACATGGCAATCCCTTGCATGTAGTAGAAATAAGCTCTTTAGAGCCTTTATTGCTTGGTGTTTTGGAAGTGGATTGTCAAAATGTTCGTCTGATGGGGCTCTGGGATGACTTGAACTGCCAGCCTTCTAGTTAGTAGCCTACAGAAACCCACCTTCACTCAGTAGATTTCAAAAATAATGGAAGCACCCTCCCACGTGCGAAGTGGTCAAACAGAGACATGCCCCCTTAGTGCTCCCTGCAGCCCAGGAGGTTGGAAGTCCCACCTGTTGCCTTTGTGCTCTGTGCTAGGTGCACTGGTGGCACAGTGGAGCACTGACGACACTGGTGGCTAAGTTTTGGACTGTTGGCCACAGGATCAGTAGTTCAAATCCACCAGTTATTCCGTGGGCAAAAGATGAAGCTGTCTGCTTCCATAAAGATATATATCCGAATTCTACCTTGCAAGTCTGGCTGGACCAGAGGATGTACATTGGTACAGATAGGAACTGGAAACACAGGGAATCCAGGGCGGATGATCCCTTCAGGACCAGTGGTGTGAGTGGCGATACTGGGAGGTTAGAGGGAGCGTGGGTTGGAAAGAGGGAACCTATTATAAGGAACTATATGTGACCCCCCTCCCTGGGGAACGGACAACAGAAAAGTGGGTGAAGGGAGACGTCGAACAAGGCAAGATATGACAAAATAATAATTTATAAATTATCAAGGGCTCATGTGGGAGGGGCGAGGGAGGGGACAAATGAGGACCGAATGCCGGGGGCTTATGTGGAGAGGAAATGTTTTGAGAATGATGAGGGCAATGAATGTACAAATGCGCTTTACACAATTGATGTATCTATGGATTGTGATAAGAGTTGTATGAGCCCCTAATAAAATGATTTAAAAAATAAAAGCTGAAAAAAAAAATATATCCGTGGAAACCTTCACTAAAGTCCCTATAAATCAGAATTGACTTTATGGTACTGTGGGGTTTTTTTTGGTGAGGGGGTGGGAGGTGGCGTGTTTATGACTTTGTTTCTGCTTTCACATTTTTTTTAAATTCCCGCTTTCTTCATGACGGATCAGATATTTTACTTAAACTAACAGGCCTATTGGGAGTTGTAACATTTCTCTTTAGGCTTCCACATAATCATTGGTTTTTGGTTCTGGTTATGATTACTCTTTCATACCTTGACTGTGTATGGCCAAACTGTGTTTTAGCTAGCTATTAGTTTAATAAGGTCAGCTCTCTGCTGAAGCAAGCTATGTGTGTACTCAAAAGTGAAAAACCACTTACATGGAATTCAACAATCATTTGCTTATGACAACTTTGCCACTTGTTAGAAGAAAAAAAATTACAAAAATTATTGTAAGGTTATTACTAACTTTTTATGAATGCAACTGCCCTAGGAAAGTAACAAGAGGACTTCAACAAAGAATTAAACACAATAAAGGAGTGAGAAGTGAGCAGCAAAGAAACCGTCAAGCAGATCATTCCCCAGCTCACTCTTCCCCTACCCAATCCTGGAAAATAAAAGTGGTAAACACTTTTCAAACTGTGCCCCACTCCCCCAACGCCGCAGGAATTTTGTAAGTGTACTATGCCAGGTTTATTTACCACATGGCGCATCGCACACTTAGGAAAATACTTTGTGCAGTGTGCATGATTTTAAAAAAGATATAACTCTCTCATTTTTACATAAAAATATGTGTTCAAAGTCTGAAGTCTGCCCCCTCCACTAATTGAGTTGCATACATTAAACTCTTATATTAACAGTTTATTCGTAAAGTTTTATAAACTATCCTTACTTTGGCTGAAAATTGGAATATTTTTTCTACTTGTTTGAGTATATTGAAGTCCCTCAATAGATTACTTTAAATAGATGAAAATAGTGATTGTGGAAGTTTTAATTTTACCTTCACTATAATTTTTGTTATTAAAAATATCATTTGCCCTACCTCAAAACTACCTGAAGCTCTTTGGAGTTAGGACTGAAATTCCCTAATGGGGGAGAAAGCAAATGGTGGCCACCCCTGACTGTGGAAATGGTCCTTATATTTAGTATTTCAATGCCTCTTGTGCATTAATATAACAGGCATCTGCCTAGACAAGGATCTGCCCTCGTAAAGGAGATTACAGGAAATTTTCCCTGAGCACTAATCCCATGTTCAATGTAAATATAGCTCAATTATTTAAGAATTCAATCTGTACAAAACAACTCATGGATTTCAGTTCGCAGCTGGGCTACACTCGCAAAAAAATCCATTATCCAATCTATGCAATTGGGTAAATTATTGATGTCATCAATACAATCGCCTTATATCCCAGGGTGATCATTGACGTTTTCCTTTTTTGTTTTATGGATGTATTTGTTGTTGTTGAGCTTATTTTGTGTGTGTGTCATAAGATGGTAATATGACTGCTATAATAAACTAGAGTTGTTATTAACCTGTAGATTCAGGGCTCACACATTATTCTAGGCCTAATCCAAGAACCATTAGTTCTTATAGCATGGCCTTGTTTAATAGTCCCCTTCATGAAGAGATCATTGAAGATAAGGGTGCTACATCAAAGTGTGGTGAAGAAGGCAGATGGCACCCAGCTATCAATTGGACAGAGGTCTTTTTTTAAAATCATTTTATTAGGGGCTCATACAACTCCTATCACAATCTATACATACATCAGTTGTGTAAAGCGCATTTGTACATTCATTGCCCTCATCATTCTCAAAACCTTTCCTCTCCACTTAAGCCCCCGGCATTCGGTCCTCATTTTTCCCCTCCCTCCCCGCTCCCCTCTCCCTCACGAGCCCTTGATAATTTATAAATTGTTATTTTGTCATATATTGCCCTGTCCGACGTCTCCCTTCACCCACTTCTCTGTTGTCCGTCCCCCAGGGAGGATAGAATTCTTAACAGCTTGTATTCAAACAAGCAACCATCAAAATGAGGAGTCAACCAAGCCCACATGTCAGAAGCACACCAGTTTGTGGGATCCAAAGATGACAATAACAAAATTCCAATATGATGAAGGGAAAAGTATCAAAGATAAAATTGTGAACACCCAATTTGTGGAAGGCTTAAGAGGACAGTGGGAGTCCAAAATCCATCTGCAGAGTATCTAGTCAGGTTAATCCACTGGCTGAACCCCCCTGTACACAGGCTAGGGACTCCAAAAGCCTTACTATCAGACAGAGATTATTTAAACTTGATTATGGTGGATCAAACTATGTCTAATATGGTACTTGGCCAGTTGACCTCCCTCTTGAGCCAACCTGAATTTTGCTCAAGTCTTAAATAGTTCTTGCTTGTTCCATGGGAGAAATTTCTTCTCCGGCTTTTTAATATTGCTGATGACTCTTTATTTTTATCTTTATATTATTATTATTACTTTCTTTCTGTTTCATTGTGTTTTGGTTTTATTGTTTCTGTTTGGTTTCCCAATTGATGGAGCACAGAAGGAGTGGATGCATAGAGACACTACGGAAGCAGTGGATTTGGGGGCACTGGACGTGTGAAAGGTGTGGGAAATTGAGGAATAAATAGTGAATGTGGGAGGGAGTATTCGATCTGACTGTGATGATGTATAACCAAGTGTTTTAAAAATATTTTAACTGTGTAAGTGTACGATATGTGCATTTTATGTCAATAAATCTATTTAAAATGAAATTAAAAATTAAGCAAATTAAAATCTAATTTTAAAAACCTATTTGGAAAATAATATAGCTCTAAAAATTACTTTGCCAATTTTCTGAAAATGCATCAGCCTTGCTTATGCGTTTAGTATCAGGCAATGGACTATTTCTTAAACTGAGAGTCTTATCGTGGAGCTTAATAAGCGTATATTTAGCTGGTGTCTTGAAGTTTGTTTGGTTATCTTAGACTACAGTTACATGTATGCTTTTGCCATAAATAGCTTCAATTGACTGGTTAAACATTGCATGTTCATTCTTGCTATCCTTATAGCATTTTCTGTTGTCTTTCCTTTTAATAATTAATTTTTTTTTTCATTTTGGAAAGATGTGCTATTGAGTATTACATGTATACTTGAGTATAAGCCGACTCAAATATCAGCCGAGGCACCTAATTTTACCATAAAAACTGCATAAAAAATGTGCTGAAAAACTCGGCTTATTCATGAGTACATATGGTATGTAATAAAGCCCAATAACAAAGCACAATTACCAAACATATATAATTGTAATGTAATGAAAGGTCATGGAATACAAAATCAAAATAATTGTTTTGATTTAGAATTAGAGACATTATGTACATTACCTGTTTCGTGTGATTTTTATTTGATTATAGGACTTTCAATTTGAGGAGCACCTGGTTTGTGAAAACTAATTGAGAGTGTTCTCTGCCCTTGAAATCTCTCCCTTCTTTCTTTTCTGCTTGCTTTACTAATGATTTCCCTGCCCTCTCCCAAAACGTCTGTTTTAATTCTCCCATTTTGGGTTTTAGTTGATGTATATGAATTGTGAATCCAGGTGAAAGCCTTTATGTTCCAGAACACCATTCAGGGAAAACTCATCCAGAGGGCCAGAGCAGTGGGACATGTGTCAAGGTGTCTAGAGTTTGTGGAAGCCTTACAAATTCAGGAGTCAGGTTACTGCAACTGAGTTGTATAGTCTTATGCTTAAAATATAATACTGGTAACTCGATTAGGGAAATGTGTTCATAGTCTAGAGTAGATAATAGATAAAAATAGTACTTCAGAGTTAAAACTTTAATTCTTCGTAGCAAAATTTCACATGGAGGCATTTTCAAATCCATATTTCACAGGTAAGTTAATATCAACTTCTTTTTTCTTGCTCCAATATGATGCATAAACCCAAAATCAAACTCACTGCCATTGAGTTGACTGCAACTCATATGGACCCTAAAGGATAGACTAGAATTTTCCCTGTGGGTTTTCGAGGTGATAACTCTTTATGGGAGTAGAAAGACTAGTCTTTCTCCCGTGGAGCAGATGATGGTTTTGAACTAACATTGAGGTTAGCAGCCCAAGATACAACCACTACACCACTAGGGCTCCTTAATATGATGCATACAAGTCAGTCATCACAGCAGTAATCTGAGTGTGGTGGTCCAGGGAGGGATTCACACAGTGTAGCGAAGAATATGTGTACACTGTCCTTCTCTCAAACTCTCCCCACCCACCACCAATTCTGATATTCTCTTAGGGAAATATTCAGTGTTCATCTTACCTTTATAATCAGTCTTTTAAAAATATTGTTTTCCTTATAATCCTAGACATTTCCTGATCACAATTCTTCTACCAGTGGAGATTCAGTTTTAGTGTATGCCATACAAAGAAAAATAAAAGCATCCTTGATCCAGACATTGTACGATGTAAAGCTACACTGCCTTGTGTCTGATTTGGATACTTGTCCTTTGCAGCTAACTGTCTTCCTCCTAATTCAACTATTAGAGTCACCGTCCTAAGGAAATCAGGGGTAATAGAAATTGGTTTCTTTATGTTAACCAGATTTGTGCAATTATCCTTGTACTTAGTTCATTATGTCTTTTATTAGTCTTATTTAGCTCTGCAGTAAAGTCCTTATATCTGTGGATTCTTTTGATAGTTGTTATCTGAATATTTTAAATAAAAGGCAGATCATTTACCCTTTACAAGGGTAAGTGTTGAAATATTGCTAAAAAATTGTAGGAAACTTTATTAAATAAAAAGATCAATGAGTGAAGCTGTTTTTTTCTCACCATAGCCTCCAACTAGGTCTGTATACTTCCAAAGGTGGTATTTTCATCTCTCGGTTCTTCCTTGAACATTTCTGGGCTCTTTGTTTTACAGCAAATCAAAATGGCAGTTTGGGCATCCTCCAGGGACGCAAATTGTGTCCCTTTTGAACATGAGTTTGAGGAACATAAATAATTCTTGAGGGGCACGATCAGAGTTGTAGGGTGGATGGAGTAAGTCTTCCCAATTAAATTCTCATAGGATCACCTTTCCTACCCTTGGAGAAGGAGTAGGTACATTGTCCTGATGAAAAAAATCCTTGGTGAAACTCTTCGCCCTTCTCCTCACCAATCATTTTCAGTTTTCTTAAAACTTCTTCCTCATAAGCCTATTAGGATTGTTCTGTGTCCCTCAAGAAAAATCTATCCAGGTTACCCCTTTTGAATCCCCAAACAGTCACTGCCACCTTCTAAGTTGACCTTTCTGCCTTAAATGTAACTACCACAGCAGACCCCCTCGGAAGCCACTGTTGGATTGGGCGTGTTTCTCAGAGGGCACCCAAATCAGACAAAGTTGTGTAGACTCTACAAATGGATTTTAGGCTTCAATTGTCTGTTCACAATTTAAGCTCTGATGTTACTCCCTCCTTTAGATTTGGAGTATATTGTTTACAACCCTTGGATCACACAGGCTGGTGTGTTTCTTCCATGTGGACTTAGTTGATGCCTCACTTAGATGCCTGCATGTTTGCAAACAAGTCTTTAAGACCCGAGATGCTCTTCTTTCTTCACCACACTGCTGTTTCGCCCATATTTGCAGTGATCCTTTTATGAGGATAAGCATCAAGCAAGGTCATGTCATATGCACTCATTGTGGAAGTCCAAAATCCATTCATGTAGCTATGGTTTATATATGTCTCTAGTTCACCTTAGAGATAGCATCGTCATTTTATGTTAGGGAACATTATCAGTCATCCCCCAGAGGCATCTCTCCCACTGCCATCAAGTCAGTGCCAACTTACAGAGACTCTGTGGGAAGGATAGAACCACCCCATGAATCTCTTAGCCTACAAATCTTCATAGGAGTGGAGAGCTTAATCCTTCCCCCAAGGAGCTGACTGGTGGTTTTGAACTGCTAACCTTTCAGTTAGCAGCCCAATGTGTAATCACTTTGCTTCGATAGTATCATTAGTTTAGCCATTGGTATGGAATTTGAAACATTGTCAAGAAAAGGAACTTACACAAATATTGGACAGCTATGAACCCCAATACAGGAATCGTTGACTTGTACAGATTAAACACTTAAGTGACTGGGCACTACATGAGCAACAGGTTGGTGATAGGGCAAATCTTCCAATAATATTCACTCACAGCAGCAGAGCCATGCTTACCAAATGAATACATCTCAAAATGAAGCAAGGAGGGCATTAAAATAGTACCTGTATGGTATTTCTGGGACACCATTCATTGGGCACCCTTAAATAACAATATTTTTATTCATCTTCATATATTAATGAACTTTAAAATAGAAAATCAATACTGAATGAATAATAAATGTTATTTATGCAAATAAAGAAAATACTTAATCCATAATTTTTTTACTTTGAAGTCAATATATACAGTCATATAAAATTAACAAACAGCTCTCTTTTTTTTCGAGGATTAAAAGTTTTATTAAGCAAAAATATCAAAATGTGAAGCTACTGTTTCTTAATACTTTTATTGACATAATTTACATAGCACACAACTCAATGGTTTAATCATAGTAAGCAATTATCCTCACAATTTTAGAACATTTTCTTCTTTTTTGTACTCATTATTATTCATTCCCTATTTTCCCCTAACCTCTTCTGCCATAACCCTAAGAAACTGTTCATTCAATTACTGTCTCTGTAGATTTACCTATCCTGGATTTCATATACAGAAAACATACCCAAAACAACAAAAACTACAAAAACGCAGAAAATAGTAAAAACTCAAATAAAACAAACTCCCTGCCCTCAGGTCAGTGATGATTCATAGCAAACTTATAGTAGTTACCCCTTGAGCTGCATAAGCAGGGTTCACATTTTGAACCTCTAGCCACTCTGCAGGAGAAAGATGGGACTTTCCCCTCCTGTAAACAGTTAGGGTCTCAGAAACTCGCAGGGGCAGAGGGCCGCTATGTGTATATATTAAATACTAGAACAAATTTAAAATGGGTCAAATGGAAGTACAAGTCATAAGGTGTTAAGTTTTAGCCTAATTACATCTGCATTAATCCACTTTATAATCAGCACTCTGATAGCAAAACTCAAACAGCTTTCTCTTACACTGGTTTGTTTTCCTTCTTTTGGTTCCTCTAAATATAAACCAAAAATATTTACTATAAGTTTTACAAGCTTGAGTGTGTTTGTTTTAATAATTGAACTTTAACCCTGGTTTTGCAATGAAAATCAAAGTTTATTATTTGGTCTTAGTGAAATGATTATTATTTTATTGTAATATCTGCATACCTCATACCATGTAATGGGGAAATTAAATTAATCATGATGTTACCCAAAACATCTTTTATCTTTTTATCCTCTGTCTCAACCAGAGTTTACATCTGCAAAATTTTAGTAAAGATTATAAAAGAAGATACGTGGAATAATTGAGGAGCTTTATTCCTTTTAAGAATTCATTGTGCTTATGGGCATCTTATCTAACTAATATTTAAATCTTGTTTTCTAGCATAGACTTTCATGGGCCAGATGCAGTTATTTTATTATTATTGTTAAGATATTATATCGCTTGTGTTGTATTGTGCATTTTCACATGCTGTACATAGACGCTCTTAAATATATATTTAAATTAATGTGTTGATTTATTTCTAGGATTCTTAGTCATTCAACTTCTGTCACAAGAAACAAGCCAAAACAAACTGTGGATGGCGACAAAAGGTATGAAAGGTCTTAGTCCTTGTGTTTAGTATTTACAATAAAACTTGATCATCAGTGAAAGAAAGATTTAACTTTAAACAATAATGTCATTTTAATGTGACCATATTATTTAAAGAGGAAATGTGCTGCAGCACAAGTTAAATTTTTTTAAAATCTAAACAACATTAAAAATGTTTTCAGATACTTCAATTGATTGATTGTGTGTGTATGTGGGTGTGTGCAGACCTATAGGTTGTCTTGATGACAGGATCCTTCTATCATTTCAGCATATATTTGTTTTTTTTTAACTGCCTGGAATTAGGCTTTTCTTCATTATCAAATATGCTTATTCTCCATGCTGCTGTTCATATTTTTAATTTCTTTTAATTTGGTTTTTACTGAATTCTTTTATATGAATATGTGGTCAAAGTTCACTTATAGGAATTCTAGAAGAGTCATAGGAACCTTTTAAAGTTTCTACTTAATTTTTTTGGTGAGTTTTAAATTTTGCATTAGGCTCTACTCTGGAGTCAGTACTTTGGGTTATAGAGCTTCCAGGCTTGAGAAATACCAGAGGGAGGATTAACATTTGTTTAATGGGCGTTACATGTGAACTTCTGAGTGCTTTGGATTATTGTTTCACTGAGTTCTGTAAAGAGACGTTTGCATTTTACATTATTTCATTTGCACTTTTTTCATCTTTATCTCAGCCCATTGAAAGGACTTTGTTGAGTTCCCTATCAGATAGTTCCAATGTCATTTCTTACTCAGAAAGCCTTTCTTACCTTGTTGGTCAGTCACTGATTTGAGCCACTTTGTCTTGTTTCTTCTTGTGAATTTAAATTGTCTGTTGTCTCTGAGACATGGTGTTTCTGTGTGTGTCTGTAATTGATCATTTATACTGGTGTGCTCTTAGGCACTCCGCACCTGTGGGCCGTATCGAATGTGTGTGTTCAGTTCTCTGTTCACTGTTCCTTCCTGTAGCACAGTTAAGAGCAGGTCTGGCTGGTATTGGCCACTGCCTGTCATGGATCAGGTGGCACAGGATGAGGCTGCAGGAGCAATGGGTACAGCTGAGCCAAGTAGCTATCTTGGCTGTCTTCTGTTAGAGGCGACAAGTGGGGGGGGGTGTAAAAGGAAAGGGGGAAAATAAGAAAAAGCAAAAATAGAGGAAAAAGGCAAGCATGGGAAAACTGGCAAACAGTAAAGTGAAGAATTTAGGAACTAAAAAGGAAAAAGAAATGAAAATAAATATAAGGGAAGAGGGACAAAAGAAAGAAACAGATGGGAAGAGAGAAAGGAAAGAAACCGATAGAGAAACAAGGAAATAAAGAAGGGTGGAGGTAAAAGAAAAGAAAGAGAAGAAAGGAAAAGGAAAGGCGGAGAACGGATAAAAGAACAAGGGAAGGGAAGGGAAAAAGGGGTGGGGGTGGGGGGGGTGGTGGATACCTAAAGCAAACCAAGAAGAAAACTGAGAGAGGCTCAAGGGTATGGGAAGAAGGGAGAAGGAGTCCTTACCTCTTAGTTGGTGTCTGGGGTCTGAGCACCTGATCAAAAGTAGTTTGTGCCTGCTCAGAGTGTGACAGAGGTCAGGGTGCATGTTCCTGGAAGGGACTCTTTTGTGCCCAGGGAGAAGCGGGACAGGTAGCTTGTTCTGGAAATAATTCTTTCCTGCCCGGGATTTGCCAATGATAGGCCATTCATTTGGCACTGAGCATTCTACTGGTCTGATGAGGCCGTGTTTACATGCCTCCAGATGTAGAGCTGGTGCACCTAGTGTCCCATCCATGAAGGTGAGGTTCCAACGTCAGGCAGATCACTGGCTGTGCAAGATGGTGGGTGTCACCAGCTGCTGGGTCGGTGAGAATGTGAGCTGGTCATGCTTCTGGCCACCAAGAGGGTGTCAGGAACAAAGGGAGCAGCTCACTTTTCTGATCACCAGCCTCTACTTTGGGAACCTGTGCTGTCAGGTTGCTACCTTGACTGAATGCTACTTGCAAAAGTTCAAGATGGCCCTGCTGTGTCAGGCCAGCTGACAATTAATTTACGTATTCATTTTGTCGGTCTGCTTCCTCACTGCTTCTGCTCAGTTTTCTCCTCCATTTAGTATTGAATCCACTCCTCTGTCTGTTCCTCTGAAACTCAGAATTCAACGATTGGCATGTATGTCTATTTCACTTGGTCTCGCGAGTCTGTTGTAGAGGGTCCAGGTAGCATGTCTAGCTAGTCTGCCATCTTGCCAGAAGTCACTCACTTAATCCTCACAATAACCTAGTGCTGGTGTGGCTGTTGTTTTCTCCAGCATATGGATGCTCAAACTGCGAAACAGGCTGATCTCATAACTTACTGAATACTGTACCACACACATAACAGTAAGTGGTAGAGCCAGGATTCAAACGATCTGGCTTAAGAACCACAAGTCTATCTATCCCGTGCTAACAAGAACACTTTGCTTCCTCTAGATCCATACATCCCACTGAGCATCTACTCCTAGATTCTCTACAGTCCAAACTGTACTTATTTTTTACCCCAAACTGACATCTCCTATATACCCAGAGTGACTGTGTTACTATATCAGTGTTTCCCATAGTGGGTAATAACACCCTCGACTGGAATGCTGGAACGATCCAGGGTGGCTACAAAAGCAAATGCCTACACTTTATCCTAGTTGTGAGCTTCAGAAAAAAAGTTTTCCCTTGCCAAGGGAGTGCTGAGTAATTTATCATCTGAAAAGGGGAGCAGTAGGCCAAATATATTTGGAAATCTTATATGGTCACCTAAATCAGCTACTTTAGGATCCTTAGACTCTGTTCTCTCTCATACATCCCTCCCAATCCTGTCAATTACAAAAAAAATGTATAGCTTCTTAATACTTTTATCTATCTACCCTGACTCTCTATCCCTATTTCAGTTGTTTTGGTTCAAGCCCTCTAGCCATACTCTTCCCACCCCAGATTAATTCAGAAGCCCTCAAACATGTTTACCTGCTGTCATATATATCTTCCATCAGAGTGACATAAAGCACAAATCTTTCTGTGGTAGCTGTTCTCTAAAACTTTTAGGGTAAAGCTTTAAATGTTTTGTCTAAGCCATAATGCTATAGTAAATTTCTGTCTCCCTCAAGAACAGTATCTAATGCCATTCCCCACTGACAGCCTTTGTAGGTAGGAACACTGCTTCTTTCTTCAGGTCAGTGTGGTTTTTTTTTATCTCTGGTCCATGCTGACCTCTCTACTGGGATTCCTTTCCCGTCCCTTTCTCCGTTTAGTATTTCAGAATGTAGTTCATGCACGAGATGACATTGCATGGCAGAGTCTAGGAACATTCATCTCTCTCCAATGTTATTTAATTGGATTTGAATATGCAGTCTCATTTGAATACTGATTCTGTTGTATTGCGTATTTGTTCCTGATTGTTTTCTGTTACTGATGTTCTCCTGAAGTTCCTTTCGTTTCCCCTTAAGCATCCTCTCAGGGTACCTAACTTTCCCTTGAGAAATCCTCAACCATCCAAACCTCAAAACCGTGGCCTGCGTTTCCAGACTGTCTTCTGCACTTCTGATCTTCAAAAGTTGAACCCAATTCTTTCCATAAAACAAAACAAGTCCTTTTTCTTTATTCCCGATTAAAAGAGTAATATAATTTTATTGTTGAAGAATTAGAAAATTCAACAAAAATAAAGAAAAAACTAACAAACCATTACCCATTATTTCATTCCTCAGAGATGATGAACCTTAGAATTTGGAATATTTTCTTGCAGACCATTTTTCTCTATATGTGCATAAAAATTTGCATGTACATATATTTATGTGTGCAGCTTCATATACATTCAATATGCTCTCAACACTTCCAATTGGATGTCTAATAGGAATTCCAAACTTAACTGTCCAAAAGGAATCTCTTTATCACACTCCTAACGCCCTTAAACCTATTCTTTCTACTTTCTTTCCCATTTTAGAGAAAGTGAATTCCTACTTGTTGCTCAGCTCAGCCACTTTACAGTAATCCTAAACTGATTACTTTCTTTGGAACACCTTATCTAACTTATTAGCAAATCTTATTTACCTTTGAAATATATCCAGACTTTGAACACCTCTCAACACCTCCACTTATACCACCCTATTGTTGTTATTGTTAGGTACCAGCAAGTTGTATGTACAACTGAATAAAACATACCCGATTCCAAGCCATCCTCAACCTCACAATTGTTGTAGCCCCTGTCGAGAGTCTTCCTTTTTTTCACTGCCCTTGACCAAGCATGATGTTCTTGTCCAGCGAGTGCGCTCTCCAGACAACTTGTCCAAAGTATGTGAGACAAAATCTTGCAATCCATGCTTCTAAGGAATCTTCTGGCTGACTTCTTCCAAGCCATGGTTGTTTCTTCCTTTGGACGTCCATGGTACTTTCAATAGTCTTTACCAGCACTGTAATTCAAATGCATTGATTCTTCTTTGGTCTTCCCTAGTTAATGTCCAACTTTCACTTGTATATGGGGGCCATTGAAAATCCCTTGGCTTGAGACCAGGTGCATCTTAGTCCTAAAGTAACATCCTTGCTTTTCAATACTTTGAAGAGATCTTGTGTAGTGAATTTGCCCAATGTTCTTTGAAGTGGACAACCTTTCAACCTCATTTATGCCATCTATAAAACATGAATAATAGTATCTACTTCAGGTAGGTTAATATAAGCTTAAAATAGTATTTATTGCCAAATAGAGATAGTTTCATATATATAGTTAGTTGTTGGAGCATTATTTTAATAAACTTTCTTTCTACACTTCTGTTTTCTTTTTTAAACGTACTTAATTAATTATTTAAAAAATTTTGTTTCCTTCCGTTTTCTTATCTCTCTTCTCAGTCCTTTTTTCAGGTCTCAGCCTCTTCTTTATTCAAAAGAGAAATAGCTCTGTAGGCATTTCCCCTCCTCACATTAAAAAAAAAAGATTTCACTGGCACCTAATCTTTTAAATAGAGGAAATCATAATATAAAGAACACCTGTTTTTGTGAGGCAGATGTGGAGAATGGAATCCTCATTCATTACAGGTGGGAAGGCAAAATGGGACAGCTACTGCGGAAAACATTCTGGCAGCTGCTTTAAAAGATAAGCATAGTATTACTATCTGACGCAATAATCTGAACCCTGTATACTCAAAAGAATTGGAAGTAGGAACAAAACCGGAAACCTGTACATCCATGTTAACTATCACACTATTCATAATAACTGATAGATGGAGACAGTAAAGTGTTCATCAACAAATGAATGCATCAATAAAATCATATACATACAATGGAGAAATGAGCTCCTGATATATGCTACAATATAAATGAACCTTGATAATATTATGTTGAATAAATAAGCCACTCACCAAAGAAAAACTATTGTATGACCCACTTATGTGGAGCAGTCAAATGTATACAGACCAGAGCTTATTAGTGACTATCAGGGCTAGAGGTAGAGAGTCATTAATTGAGAAGCTCTGAGTTTCTTTTAATGGTGGTGGAATAATTAGTGAAAGGCTAAGTGGTAATGATTGCACAACATGAAAAGTGTAATCGATGTCATTGAACGGTACATTTAAAAGATGTTGAATTGGAAAAAGTGTTATGTGAGAGTACATTAAAAAAGCATTGCCATAAACCCTCTATTTAGGATTAAATTTTTCTGAAGGTGATATTTCCATTTCCCAAAGAATTCTGCGCACTTGAATTTACACCTGATCAAAACAACAGTTTCAGCTTGCTTGAGGGACTCAGATCATGTTTCTTTTCAGTGTTATTTGCTATTGGGGAGCAAAAAGAGGGGTAAATGGGGCAAGATCAAGGCTGTAGGGTGGATGGGATAAAGTTTCCCAACAAAATTCTTGTAGGACAGCCTTTACTACCCATGAACAAGGGAGGTACCTGGTGATGAAAAAAAATTTCCCCAGTGCCCCTTCCCTGGCCTATTCTCATCCATACGGTTGTCCATTTTCTTAAAACTGCTTAATAAGCCATCATTGTCCTATGTCCTCTGAGAAAATATATCAAGATTACCTTTTGGAATACTTAAAAATAATTACTATAACCTTCCAAATTGACCTCTCTGCTTTGAACTTAACTGGTCCAGGTGCGGACCCTGAAAGCCACTGTTTTGATTGGACTTTTTGGGAAGGTACCCTCAAAAGACTAAGACAAGAGTATTACTGATCATAAAGACAGGTTTTGTTTGGCATAAACCTGTGGATAGATGAACTGTAACCTCGTCAGCATCATTTTTCTTTTTATTTACCTGGTATTAGGAACCTAAAGTTTGCCCCTATTTTGGCTTTGATCTTTATACTTGTATGCTTTACATTTAGGTCTTTGTTGCATTTTGAGTTATTTTTTGGCTATGGTGTAAAATATTAGTCCTGTTTCATTTTTTCTGCAAGTTGATGTTCTGTTTTTTTAGTATATTTGTTAAAGAGACTGTTTCCTTCCCATTTAATGAGTTTGGGCTCTTTGTCAAGGACCAGATGCCCATAGGTGGACAAATTTATTTTTCGGTTCCCAATTCTGTTCCATTGGTCTGTGTCGCACCTGTACTGGGTTGTTTGAATGCTAGAGCTGCGCAGTAGGTTTTGAAGTTAAAAAAAAAAAGTCTCCTACTCTGTTCTTCGGTTGTAGTAGTGTCTTTTCTTTCCATTTAAAGTTGGTGATCCTCAGACTGAAACCCCGCCCAATTCCTGCTAGCTTCATAGTTGTGCCCATAGTTGGTGTTGCTGGGTAAGGGCAGAGAGGACTTGGAAAGAGCAGGGACGAGAGGGGTGGAGCTGGAAGGTGTGAGCCCGGCTGGGAGCAAAGGGGCGGGCCAACATGAGCGGGGCGGGTGGAGAGTAAAAGAGAAAAGTGGGCGGGAAAGAGAGGAGCTGGGATTCAGAGCGGGATCCGGAAAGGGAGGAGGGATACTGGCTGGGAATCCCTGGGACCAACGTCCAAAGCCAAGCCCTGCGTGCTAACCGGAAGGTTCCCAGATTGGCACAGTGACTGCAGCAATGAGCTCAAATTAAACAATTGTCAGTGTTTCATTCTGCTGTATGTCTGGGGCTCTGAGAGAACAGACTGCACAGCACCTAATAACAGCATTGCGAAATACACAGGAGTCCTGGAAGTTCGTAATGTTTGGCACCATCGGTCCATCCTGACTCCCAGGGACCCTATGTACAAAGGAACACAATACCGCCCAGTCCTGCGTGCTCCCTGATGGCAAAGTGGTTAAGTGCTTGGCTGGTTAAGCTCCACGTGTCAAACCCAGCTTCTGCTCTGTGTGAGAAAGATGGGTGGGGAGAGGAGAGGAGGAAGGGGAAACCTATTGCAATAATCGACACGTAACCAGCCACGTAACCAGTCACCCCCAGGGGGAGGAACAACAGAAACCATGGGGGACAGTGGTTGGTGTAAGATATGAAAATAATAATAATTAATAATTCATCAATGGGTTACAGGGGGGGAAGGGAGGGAAAAATAAAGTTGGTGATAAGTTTTTCCATCTCTTAAAAAATGTGGATGGGATCTGGATAGGTATTGCATTATATCTATACATAAAAAACAAACAAACAAACCCTTACTGCCATTGAGTCTATGTGGACTCGTAGCAACACTACAGGACAGGGTAGAACAGCCCCTGTGAGTTCCGAAGATTCTAACTCTACAGAAGTAACAAACCTCATCTTTCTCGAATTGCTGACCTTGCAGTTAGCAGCCTAACAAGTAACCACTACTCCATAGCTTTCTCATAATGTTAACTCTTTCTGCCCATGAGAATGAGTTTTTCTTCCTTTAGGTAAGTCTCTTGATTTCTTGCAGTAGTGTTTTGTAGTTTTCTATGTTTAGTCTTTTGTATCTCTGGTCAGTGTTTTCCTAAGTATTGAATCTTTTGAGTAGTTGCAAATGATATTGTTTTTCAGATTTTAATTTAGAGTTCTCTTTCTTTGTGTAGAGGAAATGATAGATTTTTATATGTTGATCGTGAACCCTGCCAGTTAGTTCCAGTAGTTTTGTTGTTGTTTAGTATCTGGGATTTTCGATGTATAGGATCTTATCTGCAAATCGAATTGAAAAAAAAATTCTTTACCTATTTGGATACTTTATATTTCCTTTTCTTGCCTCATTGCTCTAGATAGGACTCCCAATACAATATTAAATACTTAAAAAGAAAACAAAACACTAAACCCACTGCCACAGAGTCAACTCTGACTCAAATCTTTATGGGAGCAGACAGTCTCATCCTTTGTCTGCTGCGTCACTGGAGGGTTTGAACACCAGCCTTTTGTTGAGAAATGCAACACGTAACCCACAGCACCACCAGTGCTCTATAACATGTGACTGTCCACTGCCGTCGAGTTGATTCTGCCTTCTGGTGAATAGGAGTGTTTATAAAGGGCATCCTTGTCTGATTGCCATTCTTAAGGAAAATGCTTTCAGGTTTTCTTCCTTGAGAAGAATCTTTGCTGTTGGTTATGGATGTATGCCCTTCATTGTGTTGAGGGATTTCCTTTATGTGCGTATTCTTTTTTTTTAAATCAATTTATTGGGGCTCATACAATTCTTCACAATACATAGATCAATTGTGTAAAGCACATCTATACATTTGTTGCCCTCATCATTCCCAAAATTCGCTTGCCTCTTGGGTTCCCGGAATCCGCTCATTTTCCTTTTTTTTTTCCCCCCCCCCTTCCCTTCCTCCTCCCCTTTCCCCCATGCACCCTTAATAATTTATAAATTATTATTGTATCCTATATTACACTGTCCGGTGTCTCCCTTCACCCACCCCGCTGCTGCCCAACCCCAGAGAGGAGGCCATACGTGGCTCCCTGTGATCCATTCCCCCTTACTACATCCCCCTTCCCTCCTGGTATCGCCACTGTCACCCCTGGTCCTGAGAGGTTCTTCTGTCCTAGATTCCCTGCGTTTCCAATTCCCATCTGTACCGCTGTGCATCATCTGGTCTAACCAGGTCTGCAAGGCAAAATTGGGGTCCTGGTAGTTGGGGGGAGGAAGCGTTTAAGAACCAGAGGAAGGTTGTGGGTTTCATTATTGCTATACTGTACCCTAAGTGACTCATCTCCCCACTACCCCTCTGCAAGGTATGTCCAGTTGTCTAGAGATGGGCATTGGGTCTCCATCGCGCGCCACCCTCATTGACAAGGATATGACTTTTCTCCCCGCCTTTGGTGTTTAAAGCCTGGTCCCTTTGGCCCTTCATGATCACACATGTTGGTGTGCTGCTTCCATGTGGGCTTTGTTGCTTCTGGGCTAGATGGCCGCTTGTTTACTTTCAAGCCTTTAAGTCCCCAGACGCTATAAGTCTCGATAGCCGGGCACCATCAGCCTTCTTCACCACACTTACTTATGCACACATTCATCTTCAGTGTTTATGCGTGGAAGGTGGTCACACAATGATGGCTTTTGTTATTTGGTGTCTGCTGCCTGTTCCCTTCAGCACGTCATGTTCGCGTATTCTTTCTGAGAATATTTGTCAGGAATGAGGATTGGATTTTGTCAATGCCTTTTCTACATTGATATGATCATGGGGTTCTTTTCCTTTGTTTTGATTATGTGGCAGGATTATGTTCATTGTTTTCCTAATGCTGAACTGTCCTTGCATACCTGGAGTAAATCTCATCTAGTCCTGTTATAACAGAAATACCACATGTGATGGCTTTAACAAATAGAAATGCATTCTTTCACAGTGGGGCAAGCAAGCTAAAAGTTCAAATTCAGAGTACTGGCTCTAGTGGAAGGCTTTGTCTCCTCTGAGCAGCTATGGGCCCAACATCCCATGCAGAGCTCCAAGGGTCTTGGCAGCAATCTTCCCTTAGTTCTCCTGTTATTGGTTTCTAATTTTATAGTGTTGTGATACAAGAAAATGATTTGTAGTATTTTGGTGTTTTTAAATGTATTGAGGTTTGCTTTGTCCCCTAATATAGAGTCTGGAGAACGATCCATGTCACTGGACAAGACTCTGTATTGTGCTATTCTTGGGTGGAGTGTTCAGTAGATGTTTATAAAGTCAAATTGTCTGATTGTGTTTTTAAAATCTCCGGTAATGTTGTTGAGTTTGATTCTAGTTCTGCTTTTCATTAAAAGGAGTGTGTCATCTACTATTATTGTGCATTTATTTATTTTTATTTTAAGTTCTATTAATGCTTCCTTTATCTATTTTTGGACTCTTTCATTGGGTTTCTGCATTTGGATTTTCATTAATCATAATTCTGTCCTCTTGTTGGACCAAACACTTCACTATTATGTAATGCCCTTCCCTGTGTCTTTTACTGACTTCTGCCTTAAAATCAATATTATCAGAAATCAATATTGCCATTTCTGCTCCATCTTAGTTGTCATTTGCTTGATGTGTTTTCCATTATTTAATTAAATTATTTTTATCTTTGTGTCTAAGTTGAGTCTCTTCTAGCCAGCATATATCCTTATTGTTTATGCCATTCTCTTTTCTTGACAAGTTCGTTTAACCATTTACATTCAGTACAATCAATACAATAAATTTACTGCTGTCATACTTGTGTGCATGTTTATTTTGGAATTGATTTTTATATTCTGTATTTTTGTGCTGAGTTTTTTTATGATCAGGTTGTCTTCTCATCTTCTCCATTGTTGTTGATTTTGTTTACTAGATGTGTCCTTATGATTTTCTTTTTATTTTGGTCATGTTCTTACGAAGGCAATGTGCCTTATAACTCTTATGTTCTTTCTCCGTATCTCTATAGTATCCTTAATTGTTATTTATCTTGTAAATTCTTTCTACCTTTTTCTTCCTGGACTCCCCAACTTTATCTTCTAAATTAATGGAGCCTTCTGGAGTCTCTGGTGGCATAGTTGGTTACCCATGGGGCTGCTAAGTGAAAGGTCAGCAGTTCAACTTCACCAGCTGTTCCTTGGGACCAAGATGAGGCTTTCTACTCCTATAAAAAGTGACAGTCTCAGAAACCCACAGGGACACTTCTACTCTGTCTAGGATCGCTATAAGTCAGAAGCAATTTGATGGTAATGAGTTTGGGGTGCTGAGGTTTTCAGTCTGTGGTTACTTATTTCTATGAGATAAATGTTTGGCTTTGCCTAATAGTATCTTAAAAATCATTATTTAGTATATTTTGTCCATTCTTTTATTTATTTAAATCAGGAGATAAGTCAGGTCATGTTTTTTGTTTGCTTTTTAATCTTTTTCAAAGACAAAGCCCAGTTATTACCTTCTACATACATACCGTTGTACATACTAGATTTTGATTGTTTCCTTCTTAGGCTCTCTCCAACCCTACAACTTAAAAAATTGCTGCCTATGGCCCCCCATCCCCCCACAGTACTTAGTTGATTTCAACTTTCTTTACATTTAAATTTTTCAGTGTATTTATTTTTGTATTATGTATGATATAGAAAATCCAGTTATCTTCCTTTCTCCCTCACTTCATTCCTTCCTCTCTATATACTTCCTCTTTATTTGGTGTATATAGTTAACAAGCAGCTAACCATTTGCTTCAACACTATTTGTTACATTATTTCCACAAGGACTTTTAAATACCATTTATATTTTTGTGATATATAATATGTGTGTATGTTATATATAAAATAGCTATTATATAGGTAATGTTAAATAGATTTCTATTTTAATATATTTATGATATTTTATCATATATTAACTTATTAGACTTAGGCTCTTATACTTCTCTTCCTTGGGAAAAATCTGTTGTTTCTGGAACTACTGTATTACTATTTTCTTATAGTAATTTTATAAGTATATTTTATTATCTTTTGGGGATGTCCCTTTATTATATAGCTTTTATTGATCATCCATGTCTTTCAAATTAACTTTGAAACTTTAAAACTAAAATTTCTAAAATTAACCGGCAAATACTTTTTGAACTTTTATATTACAGTTCATTGTATTTGAAAGACAAGTTATATCAAGTTTGTGTTTCTGGGAACTATTTATTCATATACTTTAATAGATTTTGAGAAACATCAGTTATTGGGAACTTTAAAATATGCTTTATCAACTTTGTTTTATATCATTAGTTCAAAGATTTTTAGATTAACAATAAAAAATTGATAACTTTAAAATGTCCATAATTTATACCTAAGTACAATTTTAAGGTTTTAATATATCAAAATTTTTTAATTTTTTAGTGTTTCAGCAGATGAAGTAAACTCCCCGTTATCACCCCTCACATGGCAGGTAAATAGGAAACTAAATTATGATTACATAGAGTATTTCGGTTTTGTGTATTTGATTAAAATAAATTGTCTTGTTATGCAGCCCTTAGAAAATCAGAAAGATCAAACAGAGGAACAATGGCCAGAATCTCAACCTATAATCTGGCAGAGTGAAGAAAGGAGGCGGTGCAAACAGATTAGAAAAGAATATTTCAAGGTACTTTATTAAATTTTAAAATATGTTATAATTATTAATTTTGATCTTATCAGTTTCGTCTTACAGTAACCAGGCAGAATAGAACTGTCTAGTTAAATTAGTAAATGTGCTATTTTATATCGATTTCCCGTACTTGTATGGTTTAGATGTCTCCCACTCCACTGCCATTGAATTGCTTGAGACTCGTAACAACCCTATAGAACTGAGTAGAACCGGCCCTGCAGGTTTCTGAGACTTTAGCTCTTTACCAGAGCAGACAGCTTCATCTTTCGCTGTGGAGGTGAGCTGCTCAACTTATGGGTAGCAGGCCAATGTGTAACCCACTGCATACCAGGGCTGCAGTAATGATGTATAATCAAATTATATGTACAAAATTCCAGCACTTCATAATAGTTAAGAATGAATAAATCAATCCGAACCTTGTTACTAACTAGTTTATAAGATGGTGTACCAATATATAGCAAGGTTTTTAAAGAACTGCCCAGGAAAGACCTTTTATTTGGGCTTTTTATATAAATAGTTGACTCAGGTCAACTAGCATTTTATATAAATAAATACTGCTTAATGAATCTTAAAATGTTTTAAAGTGATTTTATCTTTATATCCAAACTTTTCTTTTCTTCTTGCTACCTTGATATTTCTTCAAAGATTCTTTTATCACAACTAAAGCAAAGGTTCAGAACCATCTGAAATTAGCAGAGTTTTAATGAAATTTGATTGTGTACAACTTTCTCAAATGTTATATTTTTATCACATTTTATAACATATCTACTGTGCTTAAGGCTCTTAATCACAATACATTTTCAGAGGCGATCATCAGATTTTGGCATAATCTTCAGTACTTTTCTGAAACTATTATTTGTATTTCTGATTCAAATGGTCCAGGAAAACAAGGCTTCCTACCCCATGAATAACAAATGTGGTTATTACTGTTCACCTTTTCGGTTTCCTAAAGTCTAACCTAATCTAAATACTTATATTGTTGTTGTTAGGTGCCTTCCAGCCAGTTTCAGCTTCTAGCAGCCTAGGCGTAACGTAATGAACTCTAGCCCGTCTTGCACCATTCTCACGATCATCCTTATGTCTGTGTCCATTGTAACCAGTGGGTCAGTCCATCCCTTGAGGATCTTCTTCTCTTTCTACTGAGCACCTACTTTGCCAAGCATGTTGTCTTTCTCCAGAGACTAGTCTTTTCTGATAGCATGCCCCAAATATGTGAGACAAAGTCACACCTGCTTACTTCTAAGGAGCGTTCTGGCTATACTTCTAAAACAGATTTTTCTGTTCCTAGAATAACATGTTCTAAATTCATACTGCTAGGCATTTAAAAAATCGACGTATGGCCCCCATCCCGGGGGGGACAGACAGCAGAAAAGTGGGTGAGATGAGACAGCAGTCGGTGTAAAACATGAAACAAAAGAATAATGTATAAATTATCAAGGGGACATGGGGGAGGGAAGGTGAGGGAGAAAGGGGGGAAAAGAAGGAGCTGATGACAAGGGCTCAAGTAGAAAGAAAATATTTTGAAAAAGATGATGACAACATACGTAAAGATGTGTGTGATAAAACGGCTACATGTATGGATTGTGATAAGAGCTATAAGAGCCCCCAATAAAATACAAATAATAATAATTGTGTATCAGATTTGTTGGATAATGTAAAGTTTAAGTTAATCTTAATAGGAGCATATGTCATAATTAATGTTTTTGTCTGTTTGGAAGAACTGTATCTCTGTATATTATTTTGTTTTCATATATGAAATTATGAAATATTTTTGGAAATAGCCTATGATGTGGCCAAGACAAAACTATCTTATGTTAGTAGGTTTGTGGTGAGATCAATCCTTTAATCAAGAACTGGTCAACATAAGAGCGAATAAAAGTGAAGGGAACAGGGGAGGACATTATAGGTAGAACCCTGGCCCATAATGGTGAAAAGATTTACATTCCAGCATTTCATTTTAAAGGCAACGTATTTTACTTCATGGGACCTTAAACCAAAACACTAAAAAATTTAATAGATACTAATACTACTTGGTGAATAACTGATAATATGAGTGTGTAGGAATTTCAGTGTTTTAAAATAATACAGGACATTTGATACGGTTTTTATACTTCTTTATCCTAAGATAGGAAAACCATTCAGTGTCTGACTTCAGCAATTCTTGATTAGCAGCACTTAATAAGTACCAGGTGCTTATATCAAACTTTGTAAATATCAACTCATCTGAGCTCCATAAATAGCCCCATGAGATATGTACAGCTAGTATCTTTACTATTTTACGGATTAGGAAATGAAAACCTAGAGAGGTGTGCCAGGGCAAACAGCTAATAAGCAGCAGTTCCCAAACCTGAACCTGGAGCCTCTTTATCTACCTCTTTATCTACCTAGACATATAGTAAGTTAGCACATACTTTCAAATAATTGCAGTGTTCCTGCTTTTTAAATATTTACAGTCACCCAGGTGAATTGCTTAAAATCATTTTGATAGGCTACGTATGGCACATCAGCCACGACAGCCTCTAAGGCCTGCTGCCCATCACCCTTGGACGCTGCACTCCGCCAGCCCTCGGGCACCATGGGGAAGCGGGACAGTCGGGCGGCCTATATGAACCCCATAGCGATGGCCAGGTCAAGGGGTCCAGTCCAGTCTTCAGGTCTAAAAATACAGGATGATCTGAATTGACCAAGGCCTATGTGGGGAGAAGTGAATGAACACCTAGAACAGGAAAAGAAGGACTCCAAGGTATTGGGTGAATTTGAAGATAACAATGAAGGAGAACTCGAAGAACGAACTAGGAAAACAGAGGGAGAAACTATGAAGTGGACATGAGAGCTCTTCCATAAAGCGAGAAAGAACAAAGAAAAGAAGAAATCTGGTAGGTCTTCTTCTTCGTCATTAAGCTTTGATTCTTCCAGAAGTTCTTCAGATTCTGAAGATGAAGATTAAAATAATACTAATAATAAAATAAAGGAAGAAGAGGAAGCATAAGAAGAATTGTTCACATACGTTTTCAGAAAGCTGCATATCAGTAACGGATTTAGACAGACAGTAAGGATGGCGTTCAGAAGACAAAGAAGTCAAAAGATGCAACTGATACAGAAAAGGATGCGAAGGGACTTGGCAAGGAAAGAAAGCTGTGTGCTGGAGAGAACCTTTATCATCGGAGCGCATGTCAAAATCAAATTATGTGAACTAGATATCAGCAGAATAGAAGAAAATCAGTGAAGAACGAGAAAAAGCAACAGGAAAAAAATAGCCAAGAAGAAAAAGAAACATAAGAAGCACAATAAGAACAAGAAGGTGGCTAGTTCACATCCTGACTCACCATGATGTAATGAAAAACCCAGATTCCTCTAAAAAGAAACTGTAATATCTACAGAAATCTTGAATGAGAAATATGAGTTCTTTACTAAAATTCATGAATTTTCTGGTGTTTAAAATTATTCCTGGAATTTCAATAGCCACTCAGATGTTGCCATAATTGTTGCCTGTTGCTTAAACATCTTTTTTACTTTCCTCTTCCAATACTTACCAGCTCTGAGAGGTAATATATTGCCTCATACTAGTGATTAAGGCAGTGGTTCTCCACCTTCCTAATGCCGCGACCCTTTCCTCGTGTTGTAGTGACACCCCCCCCACTACCATACAGTTATTTTCCTTGCTACTTACTTCATCACTATAATTTTGCTACTGTTATGAATCGGGCAACCCCTGTGAAAGGGTCATTTGATCCCAAAGGGGTTGTGACCCACAAGTTTACATCCGCTGGGTTAAGGTATTTGGGGATAAAGTGAGTATTTTTTACCAAAATACCTAATTTCATGTAATCAAAGAAAATTGAACCTGGACATCTCTATCAATTACATTGAAATTTCAAAATCTTTATTCTATAGATAAATGTATCTCCCCTCCCATATACTTTTATTTACCCGGGGAAGGAAGTTTTCAGGAGGGGAAAGGTGTTTTGTTATATCATTAACTAGTGGAACATGACACCTTTGAGCCTCGTGTCCTATTTTTGTGGACTTCACAGCCATGCTTCCTGGGGACGGCAGAGTCGGCTCCAAGCAGCCTTGCTCTTTACTGAGCTTACTGACATCCTTGGAGACTGCTGCTTTGAGAGAACCAGTAAAACCGCCCTTTGCAACATGAGAAAGACCCCAAAGCTCTGTGATACAGTTAGTTTATTGTGCCAACCTGGCCGATAAACACATGTGGGGTTAATTGAAGGGGAGAGGGATAAATGGCTCAATGAGCCTCGCCTTTCTGGTTCTCGGGTCTCCTGCTCTCTGATGCTCGGTCCAGTGTGCAACTGCCTTAGCGAGTTCCCTGTGAGGAATCCCTGAGGAGAAGGCACATGGACCTACCCTGATGCAGCCCTGGGTGCTGGAGCAGCAGTGTGGAGACCTCTGCCAGCGCTGAGATGCTTACACGTTCACTGATTCGGCTTTCCTCCTGCAGTCTGCATCATTGCGTCTGTTTTGTGAGATGGAGGAGGACTTTGTGAATTGGTGTTGGATATATGGGTTAATGGGTTAATGTTGGACTTGTGGGCTTGAGCAGCACTGGGTTGGGATGTTTTCTTGATGTGCACCTTTATATAAAGCTCTCTCTTATACATGAGTTTCTTTGGATTTGTTTCTCTATAAAGTACTCAGACTAACACACTCTGGAATATGCCTCCACTTTAATAATACTGAATACTTTTTATAATTAGAATGTGTTAGGTCATTTGAAGTAATTTTAAATACACTTTGGCTTGGGGGAATAATCATTTCAAATAGACACTGGTCCTTTTGGACGTCAAGATTCTAAAATTCATGTTTTATGCTGCAGTTTTCATCAGTTATGAAACCAATGACACTTTATTTCTGGATTTTATTTAGGCCGAAATGTTTTGCTTTTGTAATTCTGTACTCTTGCTAAGTGCAAGTTCATGTCTGTGTTTAATGGTGTACTTGTTGAGAAATTTAACATGTACAAAGCAAGGTCTTATTTTTATTTTTTGTTTTAACAGATCTTGCCAGAATATTTGTATGTTTTAGAAGTCTGATATCTTTGTGTACTAATTTGACAAATTAAACAATTGGTTAAAAATGAACCTTTAAACAATTGTTTGGTTTTGTAGTGTCATCTCTTAATAACTTTCTTTTATGGCTTGGACATGCCTTCTATATTGATGGTTAGGTTATGAAGTTGCTAAGAGGCAGACTGAGATCATCGAGGTGCCCATTATGTACATAATCATCATCAAGTGTAAATTTCTCCCTCACTTATTAAAGTAGTTTCAAAGTCCGCTTTGGTTGCTGAAGTTAAATGGTTTTGTTTGGGAACGGCTTCCAAGAGATGTGTAGTTCTCCTCAGTCGTCACAAGATGTCAGTGTTAGGACACTACAAATACTGAGATGCCAACAACTTTTTTCTTAAGCTTCACAAAGTATTATAAAATTGACATACTACAATCTAAGTCAATATTATCATTTCGAAGTGACAGTATTTTATATGATTAAATTATCATGGGCCGTGTCTTACCTTTGGTTAATTACCTGCCACAATTCACATTCCTCACCAGCCACAGTGACCTTCTCTTCCTGTGATGCACAGGCTCTACTCATTTATTCCTATGTGCTTCTCCTGCATGTGAATGGGCAGTAGCCATCTTACTCCTAGCAAATTCGTACTGATCATTCTAGATTTCGAAAGAGGAGTGGCTAAGAGCAGGGCCTTCTAGAATCAAACCATTTGCGTTGCAGGCTTTAGTTGGCAATTCAATAACTGGTCACCCAATCATGCTGAGTGTAATTTTCAGTTTTGTCTACAAATAATTCTAGTAGTTTTCAACACAGAGTCGTTATAACTACTGAGTGATTTAATAATCTAAAGTGCTTTGAACAGTGCTGACCACTACTTAGTCAGTCATAAATCAAAATAGTAGCCTTTGGTTTACTCAAATGGCAATCTTTGAAATAGAATGGAACTAAGGTAAGGGACTTTAGTGGACAACTTACCTAGAGATGGCAAATAGGTTTCTTCTCACTTGCCAACTACAGTCAGTGGCTATTTGGAAGACTGGCACAATAAGGTTATGTCTTGGATCAGCTGGTAAAATAATGGTAGGTGTAATTCCCAGGAGAGACAAAAGGAGGAATGCGCTCCCTTTATTTGTAATTCCTACGAAGACAATCCGTCCAATATGAGAAAACTCAAACCCACTGCCGTGGAGTCAGTTCCGACTTGTAGCCACCCTAGAGGACAGACTAGCACTGCCCCTTGGGGTTTCCAAGACGCTAAATCTTCACAGGAGCAGGCAGCCTCCTCTCTCTTCCGCGAGGCAGCAGGTGAGTTGAGCTTGTTGAACTGTGGACAGCAGCTCCATGTGTGCCCCTGTGCTGCCACCAGCGCTCCTCAGCAAACCTTCGGGATACTAAGAGATACATTCATTCCTCTGTTGTCTCTTCTGTCAATTAGGACAACAGTTTTTAGTCTGATCTTCGGCTTTACCAAGCATGATGTCCTTTTCCAATGACTGGTCTCTCCTGTTAACATATCCATCGTACATAAGAAAAAGTCACTCAATCCTCATTTTTAAGGAGTATCCTGGCCGTACTACCCCCAAGACAGATGTGTTTGCTCTTCTGCCTGCCAATGGTGCTTTCCATCTTCTTCTCCAGCATCATAATACCAACGAATCAATTCTTCTCTGGGCTTCTTTATGCATTGTCCAGCTGGCATGCATATGAGATGATGGAAAATGCCATGATTTGCTCAGGCACACCTTGACACCTGGGCGCAATGATGACCTCACCCACAACAATTGGGAGGATAGCGCAGGGCTGAGCAGTGTTTCGTTCTGTTGTCCATGGGGTCTCTGGGGGTTGAAACTGACTTCACAGTACCGAACAACCACCATCATCTGTAAAGAAACTCTTCCCAATGGAACCCAGGCCTGGTTTCTATAAAGTAAAGGAAGGGAGAGGCTCAGGGAAAAAGAGGAAGGCCCTCAATTAATGGACTGACACCGAGACTGCAACTGGAACGGGAGCTCAAACATAGCAACTCTTGGGAGGATGGCTCAGAACCAGGGCAGGGCTGTGTTTCATTCTGTGGGACATGAGGTCGCTGTGAGTTGAAGTCGACTGGATGGTACCTAAAAACAACAACAATAAGGTAATGCCATCTGTATGGTTGAGATATCAACTAGGTTATTTCTTTTTTCCAGGGCTATGGAAGATAGAGCTATGTAGAAAATGTAATCACTAAATAGAACCTTGAAAGCCAGGCAGAGAAGTTTGGGCATAATCTAACACAGTGGTTGTCAACCGGCGGGTCGTGACTCCTATGGGGTCGAACAGCCCTTTCACAGGGGTCGCCCGATTCATAACTAGCAAAATAACAGTGATGAAGTAGTGATGGAAATAATTTTATGGTTGGGGGTCACCACAACATGAGGAACTGTATTAAAGGGTTGCGGCAATAGGAAGGTTGAGAACCACTGCTCCAGCGGTTGAATTTTCAGCAGGAAGGGTCATGAGTTTCAAGTAATGCTTTGAGATAATTAATCTGCCACTGATTTGCAAGCTGTCTTGGATCACTCTAAGAACTGTAATTTTTCCCCGTAACATTTTTCACATTAAGCACATTCCCTCTGTGCCTCAGAGTAAAATGGAGATAGATGATAAAAATATTTACGCTATAGGGTTATTATGAAGATTAAATGAGTTACTATATGTCAGGTGATTCTCCCAGAGCCTGACACGTAGGAAATACTAGTATAAGTTCTAGCTATTATCAGTATGATTATTCTTGTGTGGTAGTTAATGTAGTGGTTCTATACAATAACCTGAAATCGTTAGGTTTCTTAACAATCTTAAAGTGGTCTCAGGTGTGTTAGGTAGCGAGCCTGCAGATTACGTATGAGATAAAGAGGGCCTAAGATCATGAAGGAGCCCTGGTGGTGTAGTTTTATGTGTTGGGTTGACAACAATGTAAGCAGTTCAAAACCACCAGCTACTCTTCAGGGGAAAGATGAGATTTTCCACTCCGGCAAAGTGTTACAATATTGAACACCCACAGGGGCAGTTCTACTTTGCCGTATAGGGTCACTATGAGTCAGAATTGCCTCGATGACAGTGAGTAAGATAGTATGGAATTGTGAAACTTCAGAAGAAGTAATATGAGACAGATAATAAAAGAACTGATTTGATGACATAATGAATATAACGAATTACGGAAAAGGAGAAATTTAAGACAGCCTTCAGACAGCTACCTTGAATATATGGGGAACGGAGAAGCAAATGCTACTGCTACTTAGAACATAGGAAGCACTCTAATAATTGTTGGTTATTAGTAGTATTGCTAGTTAAAATGTCTATTTGCTTACATTTGTAGATAGGAATTTACCCAAAGTACCAAACTATGAATAAACATCATATGTTCAAGGAAAAATAAACATGTACTTTGAATTTTTTTCAGTATAAATCATCAAGGAAGAGTTCAAGTGGCCATGAAAACGACGAGGTGAGAAAAGATGGTATTAACAATGATTTGAAGTGTTTACCTTTCATGTGTAAGTAACTAGATCAGTGTAAAATGCATCGGCGTACAAATAATCAATTTCATCATGTCCTTTAAATATATCCTTTCAAGCAAGAATTTTCAGTTTCTTTTTATAATTTTGCCATCATTTATCTTTGCCCAGTAAATGGCATTGGAGGTGGGGGGTCATATCCAACCTCCTGTGGCTTCCTGCATCCAAGCTCCATTTTTCTTTATCTATTCTGACACCAACCATTCCTCCCACACCACTCTACACCATTGCAATAGCCACACAGAACTCACAGACAATACTCACTATTAAGGAGCTTTATTAGGAGAATTCAGAAGTTATTGGTCCACAGCAGTACCTCTCCTAAGCTAGAAGCCAAGTCTCTCCCTCTTCCTCAGCCTCTCAGCCACGTGGTTCCTTGGCTCTTGCCTCCATGAGACGGGCAGCCTACCTGCAGTTCCCCCTCATATGCCCTGCGTCTCAGCTCTGTTCCTCTGTTCTGTCTCCTGGCTTCCTTGCCTTGCCCTCTGGCGTTGGCCTGCCTGCTTTGCTCTGTACAATGGTTTCCATGCCACAGTCCGGTGAACCTGGTCTCGGCCTCCACCATGTCAGCGATCTAGAATGTGCTCTTTAATCTGTGGTCCTGGGATTTCTCCCTGTGTCCAAGATGGCTCTTTCACACAGAGGAAGGACTTTGGTAGAGATATGGTTGTTATATGATTTTAGTAGAGGTATACCCCCAAGGAAACAAAGAATGGTGACTTTCTTCAGACTCACTACAAAGGTCAAGAATTAATCCCACCTTAATTCTGTCGATGCATCCAGCAGAGCAGACCCTCCAAAATGGGCTTGCAGCTGCAGACGTAGAGTTCAGAATTAATACAGCACATAGGGAATTGTGACTAGAAGGGCCATATTAATTGATTACATTTCATGAATTTGAAGTTGTTCTACATTTGGCAATCTTTTCTTTCCCTTAATCAACCTGGTGTCCAGTGAGAATTTTTCTAGAAATTTAGTCATCTCTTTCTATAAAGTCTATGTATGATTTGAAAAAATTGGATCTTGAACTTTTTCCTCCACACCACTTTATGCAACATACCAGCACTACTTAAATAATAACATTCTTCTCACCACAAATAACGTGTGTACACTTTAGGTTGGGGGTATTGGTGTTTAATTTGATGCCGGATATTGGCACTGCTTCTGAAAGGATTTATTATTAGGAAATGAAATCACACAGGGAAAATAATGATTTCTTTCTAGAAACCTAGATATCTATTCTGCTCTCCATGACCACTCTCTGGGGTAAATCACAAGCACCTTAGGCAATAGCTAATTTTCTGTTCATTATTACTATCTATGGTTACGCTTAGATGTCTTGTGTGGGTACGTTTGATAGTATTTACATGTGAGTGAACAGAATCAATTCCCCAGTCTCAGTTTATTTATTAAATATTCCTCTCCAGGGTGTGGCCCACTGCATGGTTTCTTGTGGCCACATCAGCAAATCTTCCAAGAATAATACTGTGTACTTGCTTTTGCCTCTCACACATGTCTCTAATCTATCCTTTTCCTCTGAGCTTTGGGCCATTGTAATCTGTTATCATTTTTCTACTTGCTCAGAATCTCTACTGAATATATCCATTAGCGTCTATCATCTGGTGCAGTGGTTCTCAATCTTCCCTCCACATTTGAATGATCCAGTAAGCTTTGAAAAGTCTGTTGTCAGTTTACTCCCAGATATTCTAGTTTCATGACTTAGGCAACGAACATTTCAAATATCTCCTGGAGTTTAATGTGCAGCCAAGGTTGAGAACCACTGAATTAATGGCACTACCATATGTCATTCAGCTAGAGCGAGGGCTGGCAACTTACAATCTATGGGCTGCGTGTGACCCACCGCTTAAGGTTTAAAGTTTATTGGAATCGCCTAACTTGTTTATGTATGGCTGCTTTTGTGCTACAGTGGCAGAGTTGAGTAGTTGCCACATTGACCTCTATTTGCCTTTATAGGCAATAAATATTTATATTTTTAAAAAATATTTGTGTCTGGCCCTTTACAGAGTATGTTCACCAGCTTGTCCTCCCCCTCATTCCTCTTAGTAGTTTTAGCTTGTGCATCTAATAAATCACCATGACCTACTGCCCTTTTTTGTTTCTTTTCTGCTACTGAAATGTTTGGAATTCATCCCTCACTTTCTACTCTTTCAGTCCCTGGTCGGTCCTTTCTTGTCTAGACTACCGTATAGCTTCCTTGCTCTTCTCTCATTCTGTTGTCTGTTCTCCTGTCAGCATCCAGAATGATAGTTTTGAAGAACACAAATAGCCATCAGGCCATTTCCCTGTCTATAAACCTTCAGTATCTGCCCATCCCTTTGTGGGCAAACCCTAGAGCCTTCTTGACAAAACAACTTGCCTATCTTTTCACCTTAGCATGCAAAGGTTTTCTCTGTTTATCTTTCTATTTATTGATTTATTGGATTTGTTTCTGTTTTATTCTCATCTTGGGATGTTGTTCTCTTCATGTTCTGGTAGCCACTTCCTGAACCTTAGTTCGTACGCACTTTTTACTTTTATGAAATTGCCATGAGTTCCTTTTCTCCACTACTGATTTCTTATTTGTGCCTCCTAATGTTATGCCTAGCTCTACTGTTGTCTTAAGGATGTTATATCACCTGTGCATGTGTCCCTATTTTCTCTCTAAATCTAGAGAGATGCAGGAGTGGCTCTTTCACTAAACTTCGATACGCTCAGTGTCTAGCACAGTCCTTGATATATAATAGCTGATTAAGAAACACCAATTTATTATTAATAACTTGTCTGAATATTTTGCTTTGCATGTATTTGGTATACATGTTAAAAACACCATCTTGACATTTAACCTTGAATAGACACAGATGTGCTACGCATCTACAAGATTAAATCTCAGGGTTTTGTATTTGGAAGTCAGTAAAAGTCATTTAGAAATCTTGGCTCATTTAGCCTTGTTTGATGTAATAGAACGATTTGTAATGATATCTAAGTCTATATTAATATGTTCCATGTTCCAGGTGAATTTCTTATATGGGGTGATGGAGTTCTTAGGTCCTTTCATACGTGTCTCAGATTATGATACATTGTTGCTATTTTTATTTCAGGATTTATTGGAATACATGGATTATTATTATTTGGTGTGGTTTGTGTTGAAACTTACAGGCCAAATTGGTTTTTCATTAAATAACTCAGACACTCTTTATTTTGTGGCTTTGATTGCAAGCCCCACAGTGTAAAAGCGCTCCTCCCACTTTCTTTTATATCCCTTCCTGATTTCTGAGCTTTTATGCTGCCTTTTTGATCTTGTATGGTTGATTGTTCTAATGAGTGTGAACTTCACTGGACTTATTCGCCTTACAGGTTTGAGTTTCGTTTCAGACCTTCATGGTGACTAAGGGCCACAGTCTTGGGGGTTCCCACAAGTCTCTATCAGACCGATAAGCCTGGTCTGTTTTTGTGATTTTGAATTTTGCTCCACATTTTTCTCCCATTCTATCGAGACCTCTTACTGTGATCCCTTTTAGAACAGTGAGCCATGGTAGCTGGGCACCATCTAGTTCTTCTGGCCTCAGGATTGTGGATCCTAGGGTTTATGTTATCCACCAGTTCTCTGGACTAATTGTTTCCATGTGTCTTTTGATATTCTTCATTCTTCTTTGCTCCAGATGGAGAGACACCCAATAATTCCATCTTACATGGGCACTCACAACTTTTAAGACCACTAATTGCTACTCACCAGAGTAGAGTGTGGACCACATTTTTGGTAGACTGTTATATCAGTTGACCTTAGTGTCCCCTGAGACTATGGTCCTGAGCTCCTGTCCTAATAACTCATTTGTGGGTCCTTGTGAAAGACATTTGAAACCATGTTTCATTTGTGATAATCAAACATTGGTGGAAACAAATTTTATGTGATTTTATCAATGCTTCTCAAATATTCAAAGTCCTTAAAGATCACGTGGGCATCTTATTGAAAGGCACATTGAGCTTCTGTAGGTCTTGAGTGGAGCCTGAGATTCAGCATTTCTAATAAGCACTCAGCAGGTGCCACTGCTGATGATCCATTGGCCACACTTTGAATCACAAGGTGCTAGATGGTTTATTTTGGATTCTTTCTTTAGCAGTTGATCAAAACAAGTTTCAGTTTTCTTTTTATATGTTCAAGTCGTTATTCATATTTTAATTTCATCTTGCATCTTTTTATTTTTATATTTTAGCAAGACAGTGATAATGCTAATATGTCACCACAGTCTCCAGTGTCATCTGAGGTACATGTTCTGTTTTTATATGTGTGTTTATGTGTGTTTCGATCTGGTCTCTGCTCTCTAGCCTCATCTTTTTTTCTTTTTTGGCTATGTACCTTATTCAGCCATATTTTAAAACCTGCGATAGCTTTGTTTGTACAAAGTGTCTAGTCTTAGAAAAATTCTAAGAATATGATCTTTTTGTACAAATACTAATGCTCCATTAAATACTACTTGTCAGCATAGGATTTAGTTACTAGAAAATGTATATTGATCCTAGAAAATAATTCACTCTATATATGCTTTCTAATTCATCCATGCTTTGAAATAAATGATGGGTTTTAAGAAGAACTTAAAATTTGTAATTTTGAAAAACTAGTTCAGCATTGTGCAATAGCCGTTGGTTTTTCTTGTAACCAATTGGGCCTACAAACAATGCAAAAGAAACGTCCTTTTTCCACGAGAAACATCCCTGCAGTGGGTTGTTCCTATCGACAGGAGGGTACACATTTCCTGGAATTAGAGGCCTCAGGGCGGTGGCATGAGGAGAAGGCATGTATATGAAGGCTGTATTTTGTGACTTCTTGGCCAAATGCTCTTGTGGTTTGAGTGACTACTAATTTTAATATACCAGAAGTTAAATTTTACTGCTTTACAATGAGATAAATTTAAAGTATTCTAGACAGCATTGTTACTACTTCAGATTACCTTATTTAGTATTTTCCAAGTGTATTGGCATTAGGACATAAATGGTTATGCATTCATTCAGTGAATTTGAACTTCGCTCATCAAAATCCACTCTATAACTTTGGTTAAATGGATAGTATTTCATTATATACAGGGCTTGTTACTTTTCTTTAGAAGCCAGAATTTATTTGTATATTCTTTAGATGTATTACTTTAGTATGGTAAGCATATTTCTAAATTATTTATTTGTCAGGCAAAGGGAAATTTCTTTTGGAAAATAATCAAAATTAGGATATCCTAAAAATTATTTTGTCACATGCTTCTATAAACTTTTTACTTAATTTCAGCTATCACAAATTCATGCACGTGACTATGTAATTGCCTAGTTGCTTTGTGTTGCAATATCTGCTCACCAGTGAGTGTGCTAATGACAATTTTATCAAATTTTGGTTTTATAATACATTTTGCTTGCATTTGGACAAGTGACATTTTTGCCTACAAATTGATAACCCTTCCACCAAAATGCTGTGAGGCGTGAGGATGACAAAGGTGGTGAGCGTGTCCTTCGGTTGCTGTTCCAGTTGAACTGTCTGTCTCGTGTGAATCAGCAGAAGCTTCACAGAAATTTCAATTGATTCTATTTCATCTGTAAAAGGACAACGGTGAAAAACAATTAGTGTGGTGCTTGACCATTAACCATATATGAACCTGTGCATTTGAACCTAAAGTTAGTTCTATGAGCTAGATGTCATCCTGATAATTTTTCAGTGGAAGAGATTGATGCATTTCCCCCAAACCAGTCAGTAAATAGTGGAGAAGTAACTAGAGCTCAACCCAAACCCATTGTAGGCGAGTCGGTTCTGACTCATAGTGACTGCAGCACACTCAGTAGAAATGCCCATAGGCGTTTCTGAGGCTGAGATTGGGGTGGAAGCAGACCTCTTTCTCTCATGGGGTGGCTGGTGGGTTCCAGCTTGTTGGTTAGCAGCTGGACACTCAGCCAGTATTGCCACCAGGGCTTCTTCAGGCCCTACCTCTCTCCCATAGTTGTTGCATAGACTAAATAAGGTGCTGCTAACACTGGATTCTTTTTCTACCTTGCAATTTACAAAGTGCTTTCCTTTAGTTATCTATTTAAGCTTCATACTAACCCCACTTTAAGAAGTAAACATCACATAGAAATGAAATTTTTTGCCCCAAACTTACCCTCAACTTTCTGATTCCAAATTCTGTTGTTTCTGCTTTAGATTTACCACCATTCTTTTCACAGGACACTGATCTATGTGAAAGCATTTTGAAGCAATGTGAATTTAAGTAGAAGAAATCATAATTTGCCATCCACCGCTTGGCATATCCTATTAGACTGAATCTGTACACTGGCCTCAGAGTACCCACTAAGTTCATAGTAGATACTGACTAAACATTGCTAAATTTACCTATCTTTTTTGGGAGCTTATTTTGGGGGAGATTTTAATCTAGATCATCATTCAAGAAATTAGCATTTGTTTTATACACTTTAGTAATCGTGTGCATGTACACGCTCCTTGTACTATAAGAGGCCTGTAGCCACATGAATCAGCACATGTTTACTAACTTTGCACCCTTGAAATGTGTTCACTTGAATAAAAATGCACGTTATCTTTCTCTACTAACCATCGGAAAAATAAGTACTTCTCAATATTAAGAAAAAGAATTAGAATAACTACTTTGATTATTTTGGAGGGAAATGAGGTTCTATTTGTTTTCTATTTGTAGGAATATGACAGAACTGATGGCTTTTCCCATGGTCCTTTCGGCCTGAAGCCTAGATCAGGTAATTTTATATTCTGTAAATCAAATGTATGGGTTGTGTAATAAAACTAGTTTCCCAGGTAAATGGGATGGATTCCATTGTTTTAAGTGCACGTGGATTCTTTCCCCTCACCAAAAAATCATTTTCTCGTAACCTCATTTGTCTTTCCAATTCCCTTTCCCCATCTCTTTCTTCCTTTTTACCTCCAAGCCCCTGAAATCTCAGCTTTTGACCCTAGACATACTGCAGTCTGATTTCTTCTCTATGAATGACCACCCTGCCAGCAGACCAAACACTGTATGAAATGATAGCACTCCTATAGGTATAAAGGATCTTTTCACATTTGACAAGCCAAAAGCAAATGGGTCCTTGTGATTTGGCAAGGTATTGAATGACAGTTTTTATTCCTGAATAACTGCATTGACCTTCAAGAATAATTTGTTTTCATTAAAGATAATAAAAAGACTGAATTGTGTTGAAGAGGCCTTTTTAATCCAGATCATAATTTTCTCATAACTTAGGTTTAAAGAAGCTCCTGTACAGGTGGGAGAAATCATTATACATTTCTTCCCTATTACTTTCCATTAGATAGAGGCATTCAAATATATTTTGTAAAAATTTTAGAATGTATCAATAAGTAAGAGTGTAATCTGCAGTTTTGTATTAGTTTTTATCATACCTCTTTCCCCATTGATGGTTACTTCATGATTAGCTTTGTAATAAGTTAGGGGATTTCTCTTCCTATAGCTTTTAGCCGCTCGTCTCGCCAGGAATATGGAGCAGCAGATCCTGGATTCACAATGAGAAGAAAGATGGAACATTTACGAGAAGAACGCGAGCAAATACGACAACTTCGAAATGTAAGTCAGTTTGACCTTGCCTAGCTACTTTGTTGAAAAGGGTTTGACTTGAAAAAATTAATAAGGTCTATGCATTTTATTTTCAATGACCTTCAATATTTATTATTATATCCTAGTTAATAATATAAATATGTAACATGTTTAGATAGGAAATCTGTGATTTACAATTAGAAAAAGAATAATAGTCACATGAATAACAATGAGTACAGGAAAGAAGAAAATGTTCTATAATTGAATGTGGTGAGAATTATATGACTTTGATATAATTGAATAATTGAATTGTGTGACATGTGGATAAAGTGCTCATGAAACTGCTGAAAAAGAAAATATGTGATTTATACCCATTTTTTATTGTAGAACCTTGAGTCCAGGTTAAAAGTAATTTTACCTGATGACATCGGAGCTGCACTGATGGATGGGGTTGTTCTGTGCCATTTAGCCAATCACATAAGGCCACGATCTGTCGCTAGCATTCATGTGCCATCAGCAGCAGTGGTAAGTTTTGTGTACAATTAATACATTTTCGAAAGGAGGATAAAACTCAGAGCTGTTTTAAAATAATCTCAGTACATTCAATTATTTGTTTTGGAAGATTTTCACTTACTAATGCCTGGAAAAATAAGGTTTTTTTCCTTCCTTTACAGCCTAAACTAAGCATGGCAAAATGCCGAAGAAATGTAGAGAATTTTCTTGATGCTTGTAAAAAATTGGGCGTCTCACAGGTAATTGTGATGTGTCTAACAAAATGATCATTAACTTATTAACTTATTTCTGGAAAACTGAGATTCTTCATTTTCAAAATAGGGATAGGTAATGCTTCTTGAACATAAAACACATACCATTCCTTGGTACCCTCTATTAAATTCTGGCTCTATGCTGTAGCTATCTAGTTTGTTACTTTTATAAAAGCTACTTGTGAAAACATTTTCTAATCATTGAATAAGCCTAGTTTAGTGCCTATGTTATTCCTTGGTTATGATGTCATTATTAATATCATTTTACTCTCTGGTAGGTGTTTGTACCCTTTTGCAAATCCATAAGGAGAATCAGTTAGGAAGATTCGAATAGTGATTTAAGCTTTACTTTAAATGGCAAAGTATAAATTTTAGTGACATATTAGGATGTCACACACATACACACACACGAGAAACTGAAATTTGTAGGAGTTGCCTTATGTTTCACATAATAATTGCACTATAAAATTAAGATTTCAAGCAATATTCTAATTGTATAATACATGTATAATTAAACTATTGCTCTTTTTGAGATCACTGTAAGCCTAAGCCAAACACAATTATTAAGAGGACATGGCTCTGAAAAGTCGCCCAAACCCATTGCCCTTGAATTGATTCAAACTCATAGTGACCCAACGGGACATGGTAGGACTGCCCCTTTGTGTTTCTGAGATTCTAAGTCCTTATGGGAGCAGAGAGCATCTTTCTCCCGCAGAGCTACTGGTTGATTTGAACTGATGGCCTTGCAATTAGTGGCACTGTTAGCAGATCACAATTGGGTTGTAATATTGCCTATAGATTCCACTTTTACCACTTTCCTCAGCAAATAAATACCATTTATTGAGAAGCAGATGATAAATTATTATTTGATTTTGGAAGCGACATGCTATTCTCTAATGATGTCTTTATGCTTGCCTAGAACAGCTATGATGCTTTACACTGTACTTTAAATGTCATAGTATAAATTTTAGTAATATATTAGGATGTTTTATATATTTACTTAAATGTTTATCTAATAAGCGAAAGCTTGTTGGTGCAAACCTACCAGTTGCTTCTCAGGTTGCCGTGGGTCAATGAGAGTTGGAATTGACACACAAGATGTTTGACAATATGACCTTTAAGAAATGAATCAAAATGTTTTTGTATTCCTGTTTTGTACTCTTAATTTCTTTGAAAATAGGAATGGTAATAGCTTTAGTGAGCTATAAGTGACATACAAAAGAATGTGCATAATGTGTACAGTTTAATTTATCAGGAAGTATGTATATATTGCGAAAGTATCCCCACAGTCCCAACAGTGAGCTTGCCCGTTACCCTGAAAGGTTTCATCAGGCTGCTCTGTAATTCTTTTCTCCCCAGGCAGCCACTGTTCTGCTTTCTGTGACTCTTAATGGGTTTGCATTTTCTAGAGTTTTGTATAAATGGAACCATAAGACTCACCCAATTTTATAGCTTCTTTTATTCCGTGAATTCTTTGAAGAGGCCTTCCTGTTGTTGCATGTATGCATCCTTTATTCCTTATGTGCCTATAACTTTGTTGATTCATTGACCTGTTTCCATTTCCCCAAAGTTGCTGGGAACATTTGTGTATGACTGGAACTTACAATTGGGGTAGATGTAACATTTTTTCCCTTCTTTATAATTCTAAAGACAAGCTAGGAATCATTCTAGGTGATAATATTTATCAGAAAAAGTATATAATTTTTGTCATATGTTAAAAATTTGGTTCTGACCTATCCATTCATACTGGACTTTTGCTGAAGTCACGTTTTACTGTACAATTTTACAATGTGAATACTCAACCATCATGTTTTCATTTTTCAGGAAAGACTCTGTTTACCTCATCATATTTTGGAAGAACGAGGTCTTGTGAAAGTTGGTGTTACGGTTCAGGCTCTTCTTGAATTACCTACAACCAAGGCATCTCAGCTATCTGTGGCTTAATAACAACCTTTTAAAATCATAAGTGTATAGTTTCATTTATTTGAAATGATTTAAACTATCTCAAGTTAATGAATAAAAATATCGAATCAAAAGAGTTTAATTAGATCAAGCTTTAGAATTTAAAAAAATCATATGATAAATATCCAAATTAGACTTTGAATTGCCCAAACTCTTTTTGAGAAGACTTTTAATTTGATAAGAATTTTTGATACATTCAAATTCTCTTTTTTTCTGAGTCATCTGACAACTTTGGTTCTTTTTAAAATAAAGTAGAATGATACTAAATTCTGAAAATAATTTCAATTTACTATTAATCTTAAGTTTAATTTTTTACACACCATACCATACTAGTAAATATCTGGAAAAGGTAATACTTTTTTTTTACTGATTTAAAACCAGTCTGCATTTGAATCCTTTAATACACTCCTAGTTTAGACATAATTTCTTCAATTTTTGGTTTTAGTTTTCTAGCAAAAAAAAGCAACTCTGGCTTTACATTAAATTCTTTTAGTATTATAGGTTGGTGCCAAAATCTTTTTAAGTTGGACTGTAGATTGTTTACATGTGAAGTGCCTGTGTAATTGATGACTTTTATATAGTCTTAAGCATTTTTGCAGTTTCTTTTTATGTATTAATAGAGTCAATGGAACTTTAAAATATTTTAGTAGATTTTATAAGGTCAGTAATATGTGAGGATTTAAGTATATCTCACATTGTAACATTTATCTTTTTTTAAATTTAGTCCATTGCATTTTTTCTTAAATTGGTTATTTCATACTGTCAGCAAAAATGTTAATATGCTTTATTTATGCTATTTAATTTTCCTAAATTTAATCTTTGAAAATGTATTATTTGAAGAATATTTTATTTCTGTAGTAAAAACCTTACACAAAGCAGTAGGGTATCTGAGAACTAGTGAAGTACTAATTATCAAGGATGTTTTGATAAAACTGCCAAAGTTTGGGTTTATATATTGACTTTCAGGAATATTACATCAGTCCTGTTTTTAGCTACACTCAGAGAGCGGCAATTAAGGTGTTTATTTCAATTTTGGCCATTTGTCGATCCTATAAATTTCATTGGTTCTTAACTCAATGTTGAATTAGACACAAAATATTCTTTAAATATATTCATAGCTATGTATGTTAGGTAAAGTCCCTGATTAATTTAGATACGGATAAATTTAAGTTGGTAGTAGTGCTGGAATTTTCCAAAAACATAAATGAGTAACTCAATTTCCTATAGAAGAATCTTAATACTTTTGTAGTAGCCAATCGAATATCCAATTTTAAATATGTAATTGTTTGCACTTATTACCTCTTAATATGGATGCAACTTATTAAAATTGTTGGCCTGTTTCAAAGGGTTTATATCAAAGGTCAATAACTAGTGTGCCAAATGGTAAAGTAAGGGTTGGTGGAGGAATAACTACTTCTTTTGATTCATTGGCATGAAGCCTTCTAATTGAATTTTGGCTTTTTAGAATATAGGTGTATTCTTTATATTTCCAAAAGGTTAGATTAGAGTTTCTAAAGAATCAAAGCTACTTGTGGCTATAAGATTTTAAAATGAAATCATTTTTAGTAATTTATTACTTTAAATATTCTGAAGTAATTGACTATTTTTCCTGTGTTTGAAATGAACTTGTACGTTATTGAAGACTCCAAGTCCACTTCAGTTTTACTTTTCCTTCTGTTTCAGCCGCTCAGACCCATGTTTAGATCTGAAGGACAAGGAATCCGAAGGAGTAATTGGCTATTTTTAAGTCGAATCTGAGAAAAATCTCAGTGACATAATATTTTGTGGAAATTTGGGTAACATAGGTGAGGAATGGCAACTAAATAATTCGTTTTTAGCATAGAATCTTGACAATGTTACAAAGAAAGTGACCATTAAAGCTATGGTGACCATTCATACTGCTTTCATAGTTAATCATATTTTAGAAATTTATATTATTAATCTAGATGTTAAAGGTTTTACAGATATTTTCTTGTTTAATGTTGTTGAATTGTAAGTGAATTTGTAGGCCATTTCCTTATCGCATTTCACTTACTTGGCATTTAGTTATTATTTCCAAGAGAAAATACTCCAGAACCTCACTTGTAGCATTCTTTACTGCAAATCCAATGTTCACTAAAGATAGCTTCATCTGAGGTTCTCATCATTGCTCTTTACCTCATCTTGAAGGCAGTTACATAGCACAGTTGCCCAACGAGGGCATGATACCATGGCTCGGATGTCTTTCCCTTAGTAGTTTTTGAAGTGTAAAAATTATTCTAAATGTTTTTACGGTTATGATATATTTACCTCATCAAGTATTGAATTGCCAATGATTATCACTAATTTCAATTGGATTTGTGATTTGATGAAGGTTGAGTTATCAAACTAAAGTATTTTATTAGGCCATAAAACATAAACTGAATAGCTACTTCTGTTACACTTTATTACTGTTTGGCACAAGAAAGAATAAGTGATGTTGGATATGTTAGGATTAAAATAAGGAATAAAAATGCATTACTGTTTGTTTAATAATTTTCCTTACAGAACACTAGTTTAATGACTTTTCTAACTGAAATTTTTAAAGCATTCAGAAATGTTTGTATTGGTCACAGAGCTATCATAATTGATTTTCTGATGCATTTAAAAATAAATGGAACAGTAAATGTATATTACCGAAGGAAACTGTGGATAAAATTGAACAAGAACAAAAAAAAATAGATTCTGTGCTTTCTTTTCTCCATCCCTACTTCCTCTCGGCGTCATAACATTCCTTTTTTTTGTTGGTGGTGGTTATTGATTGCCTGTATCTATTCCCTACTTTGGAAAAATGATCCACCTTCTAGGTAATATTCAAAGTCTTTTTAGTCCATGTTATTTTCAAATAGATAATACTTCCTTTAAAACCAAATAATTTTCTACGTGTCACAAATGGTATCACTTCTTTATTTTTTTTCTTTTATTTATTTATTTTTTTAATTAATTAATTTATTTTTTTAACATTTTATTAGGGGCTCATACAACTGTTATCCCAATCCATACACACATAAATTGTGTAAAGCGCATTTGTACATCGTTTCTCA
>NW_022111327.1:12187011-12254365 GCF_000313985.2 Echinops telfairi | reverse complement strand
CCCTCCCGCATGAGCCCTTGATAGTTTATAAATGGGTATTTTGTCATATCTTGCCCTGTCCGACATCTCCCTTCATCCACTTTTCGGTTGTATGTACCCCAGGGAGGAGGTCACACACAGTTCCATGTAATCGGTTCCCTCTTCCCTACCCATGGGTATCACTTCTTTATAAGACAAACCCTTTACATAAGGTAAATGCAGATTAAACCTTATTTAAAATAAAGGGTAGGATAGGTCTGTGATAATCATTTCTTTTTTAGGAATTAATACCAAACTAGTCTGAAGATGTTGGAGATTGTAAAAGTCCCACTGTTGGAAGGTGCAAGTCGACTCCATTTCTCCCCACTCCATCATTCCCTCACATGTTCCCTCCCATCTCTGAGTTCTGAATATAGATTCAGTATCCCACGGAATTCATGAAAGTTCAAGGGAATGTCTCATGAGCTGGTGGGTGCTGTTCAATCCAAAAGCCAAAGGTCAGGCCAGGGGTAAGCCAGAGACTGGGGCCAGAGGACACTCCTCATTCTTACTGGTGATGAGGTCACACTCGCAGCTTCTCACAGGGCTCATTTTAGACAAAGCAGGATGGTATTGCAGGGACTCCTGTTCACAGTTACTCATGGATGAGTCCTCTCAGTATCTTCCCCACATTTTTATCAGGCCTTTGCAGGGAAAGATAGTTTGGTGTGAGTTGCCAACTGACTAGACAAGCCACGTTAAATAATTCACTAATTAAATCATTCGGCACCCCTGCAAAGTCAAATTGTGAGTATTTTTAATGTATATCTCAATACAAAGTAGGTGACTGAAGTGTCCTCAAGTTCCAAAACCAACCCAAACTCACTGCCATCTAGTCCATGCTGACTCACAGCGACCCTATGGAACAGTGTGGGTTTCGGAGTCTGTAATTCATTATGGGAGCAGCTGGTGGTTTCAAATGTTTGACCTTGCAGGTACCAGCCCAATGCATAAGGCCTGCGTGTTTTATTTAAATAACTGATGGTATATGCATAATTATAATACACCCTAAATGTGGAATCTTTTGGTTAAGTGTTCATAAGATAAAATTGCTCTCTGTTTTATACTTGATCACCATAAAATCTCAGACTTAAAGATACACTTAAGGGAAATATTAGCAAAAGAAGTTTAAAAACTGATTTCTCATAGAGGTTTGAATTTTCTTTAGGTAGTCTTACTAAGCTTGCTTTTCACATTAGTAAATCCACAATCTTTATACTCTGCTTGAAATAGTATTGGACTACTCAGGAACCTAGTCTAGAGGCCAGAATAGTCCCAAGAACAGGATTTCCTTTGTTAAATTATAGTATATTAGAATAATTTGGAAATATTCAAATATCATCTCAAGGCAAATTGCTAAACATTAAAAACCATCTGCTTATTGATATATCAACTTTCCTTTTTCTATATTTTAAAACATGACACAATCCCTATGCTTGTGGTCATCACGTGGTAGTGGTGTTAGGCTCTGGTCCTGGGCCAGCCTCACAATTGTTATGTTTGATCGTACTGGTGAATCGATCTCATTGAGGGTCTTCCTCTTCCACTGGCCTTTTACGTTAAAAGAATGATACTCCTTCTCTAGGAACTGGTCCTTCCTGGTAACTTGTCCATCCTTACTTCCAAGGGGCATTCTGGCAGTCCTTCCTCCAAGAAAGTTGTGTTTGTTCTTCTGGCAGTCCGTGCGTTCAATATTATTTGCCAACACCATAATCCTCTAGTCTTCCTGAGTCATTGCCCGGCTATCGCATGTATATGCGGTGATTAAAATTAGTGTAGCTTCGATCAAACTCACCTTAGTTCTCAAAGTGATATCTTGGCCTTTCAAGAATCAGAGTTGCCCCAAGGCACTCACTATTTGATATTTTGACTGCTACTTCCATGATTGTTGATTGTGGATCCAAATAAAATTAAATCCTTGGCGACCTCAGTTGTTTTTGCTTACTGGGAAATTGTTGATTGGTCCGATTGTGAGGGTTTTTGATTCCTTTATGTTGAGGTGTAGTCTATAGTGAAGGCTGTAGTCTTCGATGTTCATTAGAAAGTGCTTCAATTTCTTTTCCTTTCAGTAAGCATGTTGTGTCACCATATTGCAGGTTAATAAATTAGTATTTGTTCAGTTCTGATGGCCACATTCTTCTTAATAGAGTCCACCTGTAGATTATTTGCTACCACACATTATCTCTGTGTTCTGTTCAAATAAGTGCTCAGTGATCTGTGTGCAAGTTCCATAGAAGTACAATTAAGTTCAATTGGGAATTCAGACTCTTCCCATTGCTAGCCATAGTTTTTTATGAACCGCACAGTCAAATACCTTGTGAACGCAATAAAACACCATCAAACTTCAAGTATTTTTTGCTTTTCACAAGAGCCATCTAACATCGACAATGAATCTGAATCTGGCTTGAATTTCTAGTAGTTCCCTGTCAATGTATTGCTGCAACTGTGTTTGAATTATCTTCAGCAAAATGCTATTGATATGTGATATGAATGATGTTATTAAATATTTTCCAAATTCTCTTGGATCATTTTTCTTTGGAATAGGCATGAATATTAATCTCTTGAAGTCAGCTGGCTTGGTTACTGTCTTCCAAATTTCTCTGCAAAGAAGAGTGGGCACCTCAAGTGCTACATCAGTTTGTTTAAACATTCTAATTGGTATTTTGTCAATTCTTGAAACCCCTTTTGTCATTGCCTTCAGTACAGCTCCATTTCTTCCTTAAATATCATTGGTTTTTTTATCATATTTTTAAAAGAGCATTTAAAAATTATTTTATTGGAGGCTCATACAGTTCTTATCACAATCCATCCATCTATCCATATGTCAAACACAGTTGTACATAGTTGCCAACATTTTCTAGACATTTTCTTTCTACTTGAGCCCTTGATATCAGCTCATTTCCAACCCCTCCCTCATGAACCCTTGGTAATTTATAAATTATTATTATTTTTCATTTCTTAGACTGACTACTGTCTCCCTTCACCCACTTTTCTGTTGTCTATTCCCCAGGGAGGGGGTTGTAGGTAGATCATTGTGATCGCTTCCCCCTTTCTCCCCCTAGCTTTCCTTCCCCTCCTGTTATTGCTAATGTCATTATTGGTCCTGAGGGGTTTATCTGTCTTGGATTCCCTGTGTTTCCAGTTCTTATCTGTACCAGTGTACATCCTCTGGTCTAGCCGGATTTGTAATGTAGAATTGGGATCATGATAGTGGTGGGGAGGAATCATTGAAGAACTAGAGGAAGGTTGTATGTTTCATCAGTGCTAACCTTCACCCTGGCTCATCTCCCCGTGACCCTTCTGTAAGAGGATGTCCAGTTGCCTACAGATGGGCTTTGGGTCTCCACTCCTCACTCCCCCTCATTCACAATGATATGATTTTTTTTTTCTTTGATGCCTGATACCCAATCCTGTCGACACGTCATGATCACACAGGCTGGTGTCCTTCCATGTGGGCTTTGTTGCCTCTCAGCTAGATGGCTGCTTATTTATCTTCAAGCCTTTAAGACCCCAGATGCTATATCTTTTGATAGCGGATCACCATTAGCTTTCTTCACCACATTTGCTTATGCACCAGCTTTGTCTTCAGCAATCGTGTCAGGGAAGGTGAGCATCATGGAGAGCCAGGTTACTAGAACAAAGTCTTTAGTACTTTAGTAGAGGCCCACTGTCCATCTGCTACCTTAATACTAAACCTATAAATACATGCACATAGATCTATTTCCCCATCGTCATATATATATTTACATATGTACATGCCTGTATTTAGGCCTGTATAAATGCCCTTTGCCTCCTAGATCTTTTCTCTCTTTCCTTTTACTTTCCTTTTGTCCCACTATCATGTTCAGCCTTTATTTGGGCTTCTGTAATTCCTCTCAGTATCACTGCCCTTGATCAAGCCCTACCAGGCCCCTTACACCATCTACACCATTGATTTTGGATCATATGTTTTTTTGTCCCTGGGTTTGTTAACAACCACATTCTTTCTCCCTCCTCCCCCTCTCCCATGTCCCCCCAGAACCGTTGGTCCAGTTTTCTCCTCCAGATTGTTTATCCCACCTATCTTATCTAGGTAAACCTGCACTGATAATAATATACACAAAAAATAAGACAGAGCAAAACAAAGCAACAGAAGAAAACAACAACAAAATAGAAAAGCCTAGAAATAGTTCAATGTCTGTTTATTGACCTTTGGGAGTGTTTTCCGGTCGAGTCTGATTGGGTGCCACACCCTGGCCCCAAAGTCTATTTTTGGTATTCCCTCGGGACTTCCTTGCTCTGCTCCCCTTGCTCTGCTCCCCTTAGTGTTTTGCCTCGGTGTAGTGGGATCAGATCAGGCACAATTCTGTGTCTCCAGTGTTGTCCTCTGTAGGGCTATGGGTCAGTGAGGGATGTTGTGTCTCATAGTGGGGCTGGCCATATGGTCCTCTCTGCATTGGCCGCTCTGAGCAGGGATATCAAGCATCCTTTTGAAATCTTCTGCTAAGCTCTTTAACTTCATCATATCTTCCTTTCACTTTAGCTATCCTGTGCTTGAGAACAAGTTTCACAGTCTTTTCTGACATCCATTTTGGTCATTTCTTGCTTTCCCGTCTTTTAAATTATCTCTTGTTTTCTTCATGTGTGATGCCCTTTGTGTCATCTCATAACTCATCTGTTTTCAGATCAGTCGTGTTCGTTGTATAGCTACAGGAGGAAATAAGAGTTAGCCGGCTGTTAATCAGTGCTGGAAATATGACATGCTTTGAGATCTCATCTGTTTAAGACTTGGTGTGCAGAAAACCCAAATGTAACACACACCCCTTGCATTAAAATTCCCTGTTAAAGTTAAGAATGTTTTCATTCAGCAAGTGTGCATGAAGAAAACCATCTGGACAAGCAAGGCCTTTTAGATAAGAAATAGAGCCTGAAACCTTGTGGGAGGGACAGGAAGCCTCCCTTTTCTGTGAACCATGCTTCCGTTGTCCCATTGCTGCAGCCCTCTGCATTGTAGCAAGCCTGTTAAACAGTCCCTCAACTTGCCAAATGGTTGACAGCATATAAATTGCTGGCCTTTCATTGAATATTTGAAGCAATTTGGGGAGGTTTTAACTTCACTGCTTCCTTCTGTGAAGTACTTGTAGACACAACCATGGAATTTCTTTAATCAATCTGGTCTCTCTATTTAAATAAAACATTGACAAGAATCTTGGACCTTATCAGTCTCAAATTAGTCCCTTTTTCTTCCATTTTTATAAATTTTTATTTTTAAAAATTCACTTCATTGAGTTAATTCTGACTCATAGCAACCCTGCAGGGCAGGGTAGAACTGCCCCGGTGGGCTTCTGAGACTGTAATTGTTTATCAGAGTAGAAAGCCCCGTCTTTCTCACAAGGAGCACCTGGTGGTTTTGAACTTCAGATCTTGTGAATCACAGCCAAACACATAATACCTATGCCATCACATGTTTTTATATTACTTCATAATCATATCGTTATCAATTTATAGAAATAAGCTAAAACAATTTCCATGTACAATGGTCTCTATATCAATGGTATATACTCAAGATCATATTTTAGATCTCGTGAACTTATTTTAATCTTCAGGTTCAACTTGAACCTGATTACCTGTCCCACACACGGTTGGCCTCTGATCTTGTTCTGACTGATGATACCGAGTTTTTCTATTTTATCTTTCAGCAGTTGTAGTAGATTTGATTTCCTGTACGTTCTATAAGGAGGCCAACATGTATAGTTGCCATTTATGTTATTCACATAAATCTTTTCAGTGTATAGCTCAGGAGTCTTGCAAACTTTTATCAGTTGATCTCTTGTATTGTTTCTGGTACCATAGCCATATATTCAGCTGCTGAGCTTTCTCTGTTCCCGACTTGTATATTCCAGGTGCCAATAATTATCAATTCATCTTATTGTATGCTTAATCAATTTTGGCCAGCAGAAGCTAAAATCTTCAATATCTTCATTTGGGGGATTAGTGATTGGTGCATAAATTACAGTAATAGTCTTGGCAGCTGGTCTTCGCTGTAAGCACAGGGGTATTCTATCACTGAGAGCATTGTATTCCAGGATAGATATTGAGACGTTCCTTTTGATGATGAATGTGGCACCATTCCTCTTCAAATTTTCATTCTTGGCATAGTAGACCATATGATTGTCTGATTCACAATGGCCAACACTAGCCCATTGCAGCTCACCAATGCTAGGCTATCCATCTTTATGTGTTCTATTTTGTTTTCTACAACGTCCAACATTCTTAGATGCATACGTCAGACATGTCATGTTCCAATTACTAGTAGGTATTTGCCGTTTTTATTCTCACTTTGAGTTGCACCCCAGCAGCAAATGAACATCCTGAAAGCATTATTTCATCCACACCATGAAGATTGACGCTGGTTTGTGGAGGTAGCTCTTTTCCAATTGTATTTTGAGTGCCTGCCAACCTGAGGGGCTCATCTTCTGGCACTATATCAGATAGTGTTCCGCTGCTATTCATAAGGTTTCCAGGGGCCACTTTTTTCCAGCAGCACGCGGTCGTGGCTGGGAGCTCTGCTGAAAGCTGTCCACTATGGGTAACTGCTTGTATCTGCAGTCTCGGCACTGTAGCTTCCAGCACCAGAGCAACAGCAAGTTATTACAATACAACAAACAGGCAGGTGGTGGGAAACCCTTTGGGCAGAAGGAAAATTATTTGAGATTATGTGTGATAGAAGACAAAATGGTAAGGGTTTAGGTAAGTATTTGGGAAATCGAAACAAATTAAATATAGTGAGCACTAAGAACAATTATTAATTTGAAGAATCCAAGGAAATCTAAAACCCAAATTTGAGACTATATTTGCATACCTCATGAAGGGGTTGTGATCTGCATTAATGTTCCTTGACCCTTGTCATATCAGAAGGAATTATGACACTGCTTCAATTTAGACTTTAAATATGTGTGAGAAAACATCAAGGGTAACTACGAAAAGGTTAAAAGTGTATTTTTCAAGGAGGAGGACATTGCATGAGAAAAAAAATGTAAAAGAGAAAAGATAATGAGAGAAACATTCTTTGGTTGGTGGAGTAGCTGACTGTTAAAATCTCTCTTAACAGCAATGAAAACACTGGCAAAAACTGTCAACACTAACCTTTTCAGAACCCCGCGAATGAGGGAAAGTGCTGCAGTAGTTCGAGAAGCATTTATTTAAGAAGAGAGGCTGAATCTCAGACTTATGAACATTATGATGATGTTAACTTGCCCTAGTCCCATCCCTAGGAACCCTGGTGGCATATTGGGTTACAAGATGGAATGCTAACTAAAAGGTCAGCAGTTTGAAACCATCAGCCACTCCATGGGAGAAAGAAAAGGCTTTCTACTCCTTCAAAAAGTTATAGTCTCTGAAACCCACAGTGCAGTTCTACCCTGTCCTGTAGGGTCATTCAGAGTCAGAATCGACTGAACGCCAATGAGTTTAGTTTGGTTTTTGTTCTCAGTCCTATCCTCCTTGTGCTATAGCCTTGAAACCCAGGAACGTTAGAATCACAATAGCGGCACAAAAAAGAAAACTGCAACCCAACAGGCACCAAAGGGGGCACAGTGAGTTTTGACTCCCGAAAGAGACCCACCCCCAGATAACTGTTGCTGTATCCCATGTCTTCAAATTCACACACTGCAATGGAGCTGAGAACTGGTCTTTCTTTGGTCTGACTCAGGGCTTGCTGATGAGAAAAACCCAATGCCCAGAATGTTCTTAAGAAAATCGGAAGCAAGTATTTTACGTCACAGATGCCTGAAGCTGTACTAAATGTTGGGGCATGCAAGGGGCAAGTGAAAAACTTTCAAAATAAAAATTCAAGGTAAGAGGTCCTTAGGCTTCTTTGAAAAGTCCCCAAATATACCTGAGGATGAAGACAGCCATGTACATGTGCAGGCTCATGCACAGGCCCAAGAAGGTAGCCCTGAGATTTCCAAAATATTGTATCTCTGACTGACAAAGATCTGCACAAGCAGTAAGTATAGATTAAGACAAGAGTTGTAAACTGCCAAAGTATGATCCAACACCAACCCCCCCAGCGCCCCCCCCCCTCCCCGCTGCCTGCACACGGTATCAGATTAGAGACTTCAATGAGAGCACACAGCAAGAAAATTGACTCCACAATTTCTCCAAGGAAGTAAAGAAACAAGCAGCAATAACAAAAAGACCTCAGTGAGAGAAGTTACAACTTCATATTCATTAAAATATCCAGGTTACCAAAAAAGAAAATGACACAAAAACCACAAAGCAGGTTCCATAGCTAATAAGAAAAAAATGAATAAAAACTACCTGAAGAAGCTCAGGTGTTTGATGTACTGGGCAAGGTCTTTAAATAAGCAATTGTAAATATTTGTATGTATACTAAAGAAATGGTAAGTCAATAATTAAAGGAAAGCATGAGAATATTGTCTCACTGCGGGATAGCAAGAAGAGAGATATTTTCTTTTTAAGAAGCCAGCAAAAAAAAAGTTCAATTGGAAAGTATAGTTCACTAGAGAGACTCGGTAGCAGATTGGAGCTGGCAGGGGGAAAAAATCTACATATCCTAGAACTTCTGAAAGCTCCAACTAGTATAAATTCAAATAGCTCTGCACCTAGATAGATGACTGTGAATCTGTCTAAAGACAGTATCTTAATGAGATAAAAGGATCAAGTGCATGTGGTCCTCCGTAAGAATGACAGATGATTTCTCATGGAAAACCTGGATGCCAAAAGGTATGCTATAGTCAAATTGCTGAAGAAAAGAGACTTGTCAACCTAAAATTCTGTATCTAGCAAGCTTGTTCTTCAAAACTGGGAAAATGAAAGTATTTCTTAACTGAAAATTGGGAATATACCAGGCCTACCTTCCTGCACTGTATGAAACACTAAGTGAAGCCCTTTATCTTGAAGAGACATTACAAAATAACTTGAACTACAAGAAGATATAAAGAGCACTGGTAAAGGTAACGACAAAAACAAATATAAAAGTCAGTGATTGTATTTCTGTTTCTAACTCCTCCTATCTGACGTAAAAGACAACTGCACAAATAATCATAAACCTATATTGCTAGCCATATAATGTAAGACTGTAATATTGCAAAGGATGAAGAAGGAAACAGCTATATTAGAGAAAAGTTTTTCATACTGCTAAAATTAAGGATATTCATCTGGATTAGATCAATTTAATTCCCAGTACTAAAATTAAGTCGATATTCATCTGGATTAGATCAATTTAGTTCCCAAGGCAACCAGTAATAAAATACAGTATAGTAAATGAAGCAAGGGCATCAAAGTGGTGCATTAAAGAATATCCATTTGACAGAAATGAAGGCAGAAATATTGGAATAAAGGAACAAAAAAGACGAAATATGTGAAATGTACATTAGTAAATGCAAAGCAGCAATGAGATAACAGTTTACACCCATGTTGTTGTTGCTGTTGCTGTTCTGTGACATGGAGTTGGTTCCAACTCATCGCAACCCTATGCACAACAGTCCCGCAGCATCCTCACAATGGTTCCTATGTTTGAGCCCATTGTGGCAGCCACGGTGTCCATCCATGTCCGTGGGGGGCTTCCTTTCTTTCACTGCTCCTCCACTTTACCAAGCATGATGGCTGTTGCCAGGGAATGGTCCAAAGTACATGTTGATGAGATGGAGAAGTCTCATCTTCTACATGAGATGGAGAAGTCTCACCATCTTTGCCTCTCAGGAGCACTGTGGCCTTAATGCTTACAAGACAGATTAGCGTGCTCTTTTGGCATCCCATGGTACTTTCAGTGATCTTTACCAGCACTGCAATTCAAACTCATCAATTCTTCTTTGGTTTTCCTTTTTTTAAAAAAAATCATTTTATTGGGGGTTCATACAACTCTTATCACAATCCATACATTCATCCGTTGTGTCAAGCGCATTTGTACATGTATTGCCCTAATTATTCTCAAAACGTTTGCTTTCTATGTGAGCCCTTGGTTTTCATTTTTCAGTGTCCAAATTTCACATGCACATGAGGCTATTAAAAATACAATGGCTTGGAACAGGCGCACCTTAGGCCTCAAAATACGGTCCTTGCTTTTCAATACTCTAAAGAGGTCTTGCCCCGCAGATTACTGCCCAATGCAATGTGCATTTTACTCTCCTGAATGCTCCATGAGCATTGATGGTGGATCCAAGCAAGATGAAAACCTGGACAATTTAAATGTTTTCTTTGTATATCATGTTACCTCTGGGTCTAGTGAGGATTTGGGTTTTCTTTACATTGAGTTGTAATCCAGACTGCAGGTTTCCATCCTTGATCTTCATCAGCAAGTGCTTCGAGTCCTCCTTGCTTTCAGCAAGCCGGGTAGTGTCACCTGCATATCGCAGGTTGTTAATTAGCCTTCTTCCAATCCTGCTGCCACATGCTTCTTCATATAGTCCAAGTTCTCTGGTGATTAGCTCTGCATGCAGATTATGTGTGGTGAGAGGATATAACCCTGAGGTATATCTTTCCTGAGTTTAAACCATGCAATAGCCCCTTGTTCTGTTGTCACAACTGTCTCTTTATCCATGTACATGTCTGTCATATGCACCAGGAAGTGTTCTGGCATTCCCATTAATCCCTAAGCCAGCGGTTCTCAACCTCTGGGTTGCGACCCCTTTCGGGGTGTGTGTGTGTGTGTGTGTGTGTGTGTGTGAGAGAGCGAGAGAGAGCGAGAGAGAGAAACGACTGTTTCACAGGGGTCTCCCGAGTGTGTGTGTGTGTGTGTGTGTGTGTGTGAAACGACTGTTTCACCGGGGTCTCCCGATTCATAACAGTAGCAAATTTACAGTTATGAAGTTTCAATGAAAATAATGTTATGGGTGGGGGTCACCACAACATGAGGAACTGCATTAAAGGGCCACGGCATGAGGAAGGTGAGAACCACTGCCATAGTCTGTTATGACCCACATTTGTTTCCTGTGGGAAGGTAAAATGGCATACACACTATGACAATAAATCTGACTGCTCTTCAAATGTTTTTAACTAGTATCACCCAACATTTTCTTTCCTAGGTATATACCAAAGAGATATGAAAGCATTTTTCTCCATAAAAATTTATATCCAAATGTTCCTAAGTGATCAAAAATAGAGCTGAAAAGACTCAAGGAACTTCATCCAGAGTCAACAGAGAAAAAAAATCTGTCCCTTAGAGCTGGCACTCAGAATTTGGGCTCCTAGCTTTCTAAGTTGGTCAACTGACTGGAAGAGATCCATATTTGTACCCATTCAAAAGAAAGGTGATCCAACAGAATGTTCAAATTATAAAACATTATCATTAATATTACATGCAAGTAAAATTTTGTGAAGATCACCCAATAGTAGTTGCCACAGTACATTGATAGGGAGCTGCCAGATATTCAGGCCTGATTCACAAGAGGAAATGGAACAAGAGATCTTGTTGTAGATGGCAGATGGATTTTGGCTGAAAGCAGAGAATACCAGAGAGATGTCTACTTGTGTTTTATTGATTTGACTATGCAGGTCTTAACAATCCATGGATAGCCTTGAGAAGAATGAGTGTGCTGGAACACTTCATTGTTTCCTTGTAATGGATCAAGAAGCAGTTGTGGGAACAGTATCAGAGAATGCTGCATGGTTTAAAATCAGGAAGGTTGTGCATTCTGTTGTATCCTCTCACCATACTCATTCAATCTCTATGCTGAGCAAGTCATCACAGAAGCTGGATTATATGAAGAAGAATGTGGCATTGGGATTTGAGCGAGACTTATTAACCTGCGATATGCAGATGACACAAACTTGCTGAAAATAAGGAGGATTGGAAGCATTTGTTGATGAAGATAAGGATTGCAGCCTTCAGTGTGTTTTACAACTCAATGTAAACAGAAATAAATTAACCTCAACTGAACCAATAGGTAACATCATGGAGATGTAATGGGGATGTAAATGGAGAAAGGATTGAAGTTGTCAAGGATTTCATCTTCCTTGGATCCGCAATCAATGTTCATGGAACCATCAGTCAAGAGATCAAATATTTAGCATTGCCTAAATATACCGCACAAAGATTTACAGCATTGAAAAGCAAGGAGGTTAATTTGAGGACTACCGTGCACCTGATGCAAACCATATTTTCCATAGCTTCATATGCATGTAAAATTTGGACATTGAATAAGGAAGACTGAAGAAGAACCGATTAATTTGCATTATGGTGGCGGTGGGGAATATTTAAAGTACCAAAGACTGCCAAAAGACTAAACAAATCTATTTTGGTAGAAGTACAGCCAGAATGCTTCTCAGAGGCAAGGATGACAAGACTGTCTCATGTACTTTGGACATGTTATCAGGAGAGATCAATCTCTGGAGAGAGACATCAAGCATGGCAATTGAGAGGGGCAGCAAAAAAAGAAAAGGCCCTCAATGAGAAGGTTGGACACAGTGGCGGCAACAATGGGCTCAAGCATGGGAAAAATTATCAGAGTAGTACAGGTAGGACATTTTTGTTCTGGCTTACAGAGGGTTACAATGGGTCGGAACTGACTAGATGGCACCTAATAAGAACAACAGCTTTCTAACTATAAGAAAATAAATTTTGTGTGGCCACTCTGAGAATGTCTAGTAGAGTAGCATTAGATAACTAAGAATAGGGAAGAAAAGCAAAGATCCAAAACCAAACTCACTGCCATCAAATTGATGGCAACGTATACCCTCTATGACAAGGTAGAACTGCCCCAGGATTTGCAAGATTGTAACTCTTTGGAGGAATAGAAACTCTTTATGGAAATAGAAAGTCCTGTCCATTTCCCACAGGGCAGCTAGTGGTTTCAAACTACTGACCTTGCACGTAGCAGCCTGTGGTAGTTACATAATCTGGGGTCAATTTGAGGAATAAGAGTGTAGGGGTGGAGTCTAGCCTGTTAATCAGGCTATATCCAATGAGGCCTCTGTGTGGGCATGGCCTTTTCCTGAGGATTCTGCGGACTCCTGTATTCTTCCTTGGAGGCAGGAGACTCTCTCTTCTCACTCCCTGTGAGACATGCCTGTTGAGAAGACACATGGAGAGAAGCTGTTGGAGCCAGAACTCTGGAGTCAGAGAAGCCACCTGGAGATCCCTGCCAGCGCTGGGATGCTTATAACGCCACTGGATCCACAAGACTTCCAGCCCACTGGCCTGTGATCTTCTTGCATTCGGCATCGTTGTGTGTGTTTTGTGATTCTGAAGAGGGCTTTAAAGATAGGTATTGGACATATGGGCTAATATCGGACTTATGGACTTGATCTGGACTGAGCTGGAATTTCTTAATGTACAATTACTCTTTATATAAAGCTCTTTCTCATACCCCCAATGAGTGTCTATGAATTTGTTTCTCTAGTCGACCCAGACTAACACACCAGCCCAAGGTGTAGCCACTATGCTAAGAGGGCTCTCAAAAAGCAAAGAAAGAAGAGGGCATATAGGTTTAAATAAGTGGGTTAAGTAAAACACATATTGCTACTAGGTTCCTCTTCATACATGTATGCTTTTAGTCAAAACAACACATGGTTAAACATATCTCTGTGATCAGTGGATAATGGCATACAAGTTGTCTCAGCAATACATGTTTTTTTAAATCATTTTATTAGGGGCTCTTACAAATCTTTTTAAAAAATCATTTTATTGGGGGCTCATACAGTGCTTATCACAATCCATACATCCATACATTGTGTCAAGCACATTAGTACATTTGTTGCCATCATCATTTGCAAAACGTTTTCTTTCTACTTGAACCCTTGGAATCAGCTTCTCAATTTTCCCCTCCTATCCCTACCCTCCAGCCCTCATGAACCCTATTAATTTATAAATTATTATTATTTTTTGTGTGTCTTACACTGATGGATATCTTCCTTTACCCACTTTTCAGTTGTCCATCCTCCTTGGAGGGTTATATGTGGATCATTGTAATGGGTTCCCCTTTTTTCTCCCTACCTTCCTCCTCCCCTCCTTGTATGGCTACTCTCAATATTGGTCCTGAGGGGTTTATCTGTCCTGGATTCCCTGTGTTTCCAGCTCTTATCTGTACCTGTGTACATGCTCTGGTTTAGCCAGGTTTGTAAGGTAGAATTGGGGTCATGATACTCGGGGTGGGGTGGGGGTTGGGAGGAGGAAACAATAAAGAACTAGAGGAAAGTTGTATGTTTTATCAGTGCTATACTGCACTCTGACTGTCTCGTCTCCTCCCTGTGATCCTTCTGTAAGGGGATATCCAATTGCCTAGAGATGGGATTTGTGTCTCCACTCTGCACTCCCCCTCATTCACAATGATATGATTTTTTTTCTGGGTCTTTGATGCCTGATACCTGATCCTGTCGACACCTCGTGATCACACAGGCTGGTGTGCTTCCTCCATGTGGGCTTTGTTGCTTCTCGGCTAGATGGCCACTTGCTTATCTTCAAGTCTTTAAGACGCCAGACACTATATCTTTTGCTAGTGGGGCACCATGAGCTTTCTTCACCACATTTGCTTATGTGCCCACTTTGTCTTCAGCTATCATGTCAGGGAAGGTGAGAATCACGAAATGCCAGGTTAATAGAACAAAGTGTTCTCGCATTGAGGGAGTACTTGACTAGAGGTTCAGTATCCATATGCTACCATAATACTAAACCTATAACTATATGCACATAGATCTATTTCCCCATCGTCATATATAAATGTATTTACATATATACATGCCTGTATTTAGACCTATAGAAATACCCTTTGCCTCCTACTTCTTTCCTCTATTTCCTTTTACTTTCCTCTTGTCCCACTATCATGTTCAGCCTTCATTTGGGTTTCAGTAATTCCTCTCTGTTACATTGCCCTTCATCAAAACCTACCAGGCCTGGTACACCCTCCTTGCCACCAATTTTAGATTACTTGTTGTTCCCTTTTCCCTGGGTTTGTTTTTGTTTCTTATCATTTTATTGAGGGCTCTTATGACTCTTGTTACAATCCATATATCAATTGTATCCGAGATATTTGTACAAAGTCTGTGGATTTGTGTACATGCACTTCCCTTCCCCTGTCTCCCCCTCTCCCATGTCCCCCCCAGAACCATTGGTCCCATAGTTTTCTCCTCTGGATTGCTTATTCCACCTATCTTATCTAGATAGACATGCAGAGATAATAATATACACAAAAATGAGACAGCAAAACAAAGCAACAAAAGAAAACAGAGCAACAATAACAACAAAGAACATTGAAAAAAAGGCTATAAATAATTCAAGGTCCATTTGTTAACCTTTAGGGGTATTATCTGGTTGAGTCTTGTGGGGTGCCATACCCTGGCCCCAAAGTCTATTTTTGGTATCTCCCGGGGACTTAATTGCTCTGCTCCCCTTGCTGTTCTGTTGCATGCCCTTAGTGTTTTGCCTCAGTGTGGTGGGGTCACAGTGTCGTCCTCTGTAGCACTATGGGTCAGTGAAAGATGTCGTGTCTCATGGCGGGCCGGCCCTATGGACCTCTCTGTGCATTGGCTGCTCTGAGCAGGAATATGGTCCTCAGGGCTTGGTGGGCCAGGGTGTGTTCCACTCTCTCTTCCTGCCCCTTCATTTGCTCCCGTGTGCTCTGATCAGACAAGTCCCTCTCCCTGAGTTGTAGCTTCAGTGCTGTCCTCTGAAGTGCATTCTTCTGGGAGGAGGGAGGTCTGTCCACATAGTTGTTTTAGTCTCCTTATGGTGCCTTCAAAAGAAGAGGTCCCATCAGAGCAATGGCTTCAAAGAAGAGCTGCTTGGCCAGTTAACTCAAGGTGACGATTTTCTGGGATTGCCAAGTGGTAATCTTGATGGATTTTCTCAAGGGATACAGGATGATCATGAGGGGCTTAGGAAGGGTTTTTTGTGGTTTTTGTTTGTTTTTAATTGGAAGCCAAATTGGTGCGGAAAAGTCCAGGAAAGTCACATAGAGGAATTCTACCACCCACCCCACCTTCACACATAATAACAATAAATATGCTTATTCGTAGATGGTAACAAAGTTTACCTTATAAGAATTTCATTCGAAAACTGCCCTATCAACCCTAACAAGGCCTGATCTTGCCTCTTCAGACTGATTTTTGTTCCCAAGATGGAAAGTTTGAAATGGAATACGAACTTAATCCCTGAAGGGATTAAACTGCAGTTTTGACTTGGTGCCAATCAGAGTGCTAAATTCTTCAGGGTACTTAGAGAGACGGCATCACTGCCTTCAGTAGTGAAGAAATCTAGAGGGAGGGTTATATCTAAGACCAATAACTTCACATTTTGATATTTTTAATAAAAGTTTCTATGATTTTCCTAATCTAAGAACAATTAATTCCTATGACATGACCCTAGTCAATATTTGCCCTCATGGAAACATCACTGAAGATTTGGGTGCTATAGCAAAGTGTGGTTAATAAATCAGAAAGGATAGCTTGATTTAAAAAATGCAGCCATCTAATTGAGGCATCAACTAATTGTACAAGAAAGAAGCATACCAGCCTATGTAAGCCAAGGATTATAAGTAATAAAATCAAAATCAAGACAAGGGAACAGTATCAGAACTTAAATTATGAACACCCAGTTCGCAAAAGGCTATGCAGAGTAGAGAAAGCCAAAAATCCAATTGCTGAGTCCCCAGAAGGATTAATCCTCTGGACCATAATACAGAGGCGTGAATAAACTTGTTATCAGATAGAGAGCTTTGTAAAGCCAATTATGGCAAACCAGTTAGGTTAAAATGCAACACCTTATCATTTGATTTTATTTTGGACCCATTTAAAATTTGTTCCACTTTTTAATATTTTATGCTTGACTCAGAATCTATTCAATGACAGTGAGGGGGGGGTTATTTTGCATCTTATTTGTTTTGTATGTTTTTTTCTGTCTATGATATCCAGGATGGATAAAGCTATAGAGTCAGTAACTGGGATGTGACAGTGGAGCTGGCAGTGGGGTGGGGAATGGGATGCTAATAACAACGAGGATGAGAAAAATGTTCTAAAACTGTGATGATGATTGCACATTCTTATTAGTATGATTAGACCATTGAATTGTGATATGTGAATTACATGCCAATAAAAAATTTCTATGATTTTGTAACAAAGTTTTTGGTCTGACCTTTATAAGTGAATTTGTGAGCTGGTGGTATAAGAACTGTTGTCTGGAACTGATTGATAATTTTGGAAACTGATTTCAAATGATATAGTGGTCACATTTGTTTTTTCAGTTTTTCAAGGGTCCAGAGTGTTGCTATAGATGTGGGTGGCTGAATTGAGGTCAAAATTATGGGAGAAAAGGTTACGTTAAAGATTTAAAATACCTTAGAATGTCAGGACTTGGCATATAAAAGAAAACTTAAGAAACAAGTCTAAATTGTCATTGAATGTAGAAACATCAGAATGAATCCAAGGAAAGTGTGGTTAGAGTTGGATGGCATCAACCGATGAGTTCATAGACAAGTCGATCTGTGAGATTCTGGAAATCTAGTGTGAAATGAGAATTCCAATCCCATCACTTGACCCCGAGCTAAATTGCATGTGGGAAAAATAACAATCTCCACTTGATAGTATGGTAAGATAAATGTTCCCTTGAGAAAAACCTGTTTCAATTCAGAGTAAGGAATAAAGTAATAGTGCAGGAACTTATATTGTAGGTCCCTGTGATGCAATGTACTGAGATTTTGAAAGACACAGTGCAGAGGTAGGGGGTAAAGAGGTCAGCCATGGGGTCAGTCATGGAAAATGAAACAATAGAGGATAGACGACTGAGTGAGTGCATTTTCATTTGGGGAAGCGATCAGGTGTGACGGATGTGTGTAGATTTAGGTGCCTGACAGTTATAAGAGAATCCTGGCCTTTCCCAAGTTGCAGGTCAGTTACACTTTTGAGATCCTTTCAGGCTGGTGGCCTTTCTTGAACTCAAGGGCTCCATCCTGAAGCTCTTTAATGATTTAGGGTAGATGTGAAGTTCCCAACACCACCCTCTGATTTTCATTTTATTGAGCGTTTTGAAGAGTCCACGCTAGATTTTATGCAGAATAGATCACATTTTTATTTGAATGCTTCCTTGTGAGATAGGCTTAAACTGAAATTAGTCACAAAGAAGCATTTGCATAAGAAGGTCAAGTGAGTGGTGTGTATCTCTTCCATACCAGGAGGCCCCTCATGTCATGCCATTTCAATGTTGATGCACCAGTCTTCATCATGTGGCTACTGTGCTGACCACGAGTCTGTTCATTGTAAAGTACAATTTCTCCTTTATTCCAATCAGCTATAGAATAGGTTCATTTATATAGATTATGCTGTACATACTCCCCAGGGAAATAAGAGTCAGCCAATAAGAAGCAGCTATAACAAGTATACACATAGGAGTCCTACTGGTCTGAGGGTAAGCCTTCAGCTGCTAACTGAAAGGTTGGCAGTTCAAACCCACTTAGAGGCTCAACTGGAGAAAGCCATGGCAATCTCCTCTTGTAAGGCTTACAATCTAGGAACCATGTAGGGAAGTTATATTCTGTCACCTGTGGTCGCTATAAGTCAAAGTCAATTGGATACTCTGAAACTACAGGATATATATATCTCCGAATTGCACAATCAACGAAGTATTAATTCAATAATCACATTTAGCAGTTCAAATCATCTCAGAAGTGCTGAAGGTCATGAAAATCCAACGGAGCACAGTTGATGCCAACAAATTGGGTCAGTGCAAGTCAGAATGGACTCAACAGCAGCTGGTTAACATGTCGTCCACCAAAGCAAAAACCAAACTCACTACTGCGAAGTCTGGTCCAACACGTAGCAATCCTACAGGGAGGTTCTGAAGTGTTACACCTTTGCTGGAGCAGAAAGCTTCATTTGTCTCCCTTAGAGTTACTGGTGGGCTTGAACCTGTGGTCAGAAATCCACCACTTAGCTCACAGTGCCACCAGGGCTCATATCATCTAAATTAATAAGAATGGTAAGAACCATGTGTTAAAGTGCTTTGTTGGAGCATATGCACACACACCCAAAACAGAACAAAACAAACACAAACCGACTGCTATCGTGTCAGTTCTGACTCTTAGGAACCCTAGAGGACAGAGTAGAACTGTCCCTGTGGGTTTCTGAGACTGGAACTCTCTTTTTTTATAATCAAACAGAAAACAAAACATACATCAATTTTGCTATATGTTAACATTTTCAAAGTGCATAATTTGTGCAAGAGAAGGATTAAGAGCAAAATATGTTTGAAGAGACCCAAAGAGCAGCGAGTGTCAGCAGTTACACACAGCCTTCCGATGATACTCTGGAAGAGCCACTTCCTAATCGCTGGCACTCAAAAAAGTGACAGAATTTTTTGCCAGGTACTTTAAGAAATCATGAGATAGCTCAGTAACAAAGCAAGACTTTTCTCAACCAGAGGTGAACAGGCCAGAATCGCTCCAATTCGCAAGAAGAATCACATTAGATGTGGCGCTTCATACACCTGGGGCATGGCTGCATCAGGGTGGTCTGTGAGAATTTCTGCCCTACTGAGGTCCCTCAAATTTGTAGAGCAGCTGAGTGCCAAGAATTATGCTGAAGTATTCTTTCATTCCTGCCATGACTTCATTAGCAGCATATTCCGTTTTTAAAAAAATCATTTTATTGGGGGCTCATACAACTCATCACACTCCATCCATCCATCCACTATGTCAAGCACATTTGTACATGTGTTGCCATCATCATACTCAAAACATTTGCTTTCTACTTGAGCCCTTGGTATCAGCTCCTCATTTTCCCTTCTCTACTTGCTCCCCCGTCCCCCATGAACCCTTGATAATTTATAAATTATTATTATTTCGTTATATCTTACACCATCTGATGTCTCCCTTCATCCACTTCACTGCTGTCCATCCCCCAGGGAGGAGGTTATATGTGGATCCTTGTAATCAGTTCCCCCTTTCTCCCTCACCTTCCCTACAACCTCCTGGTATCGCCACTCGCACCACTGGTCCTGCGGGATTCATCTGTCCTGGATTCCCTGCGTTTCCAGTTCCTATCTATGCCAGTGTACGTCCTCCAGACCAGCCTGATTTGTAAGGTAGAATTGAGATCATGATAGTGGAGGGGAGGAAGCATTCTAGAACCAGAGGAAATGTTTATGTTTCATCATTGCTACACTGCGTCCTGACTGGCTCGTCTCCTCCCCGTAGCCCTTCTGCAAGGGGATGTCCAATTTCCCACAGATGGGCCCTGGGTCCCCACTCCTCACTCCCCCTCATTCACAATGCTTTGATTTTTTTTTTGTCTTTGATGCCTGATACCTGATCCCTTCGACACCCTGTGATCTCACAGGCTGGTGTGCTTCTTCCATGTGGGCTTTGCTGTTTCTCAGTTAGATGGCCCATTGTTTTTCTTCCAGCCTATAGGACCCCAGATTCTATATTGTTTGACAGCTGGGCGCCATCAGCTTTCTTCACCACATTTGCTTATGCACCTGCTTTGTTGTCAGCGGTCATTTTGGGGTAGACTGGTGTGCTTCTTCCATGTGGGCTTTGTTGTTTCTTAGCTAGATGGCCGCCTGTTTATCTTCAAGCCTTTAAGACCCCAGATGCTATATCTTTTGATAGCCGGGCACCATCAGCTTTCTTCACCACATGTGCTTAACAGCATATTCCTTATTATCCATGTTTCCTTGAGATTTCTTATAATTTGCACAATCCTCTAACATGGAATCCACATTCTTCTTGGCAGGAAGATAAAAGAGCTGTTTTTGCCCGGTAATTAAGTCCCAGCCATCCACAAGCCATGGTTTTAGTTCTTTGGGAATCTTGACTTTGACTTCAACTCTGCTTATGACTGTTGCTTCATTTTCAACAGTTGGATCTATTCAGGCCCTTTTCTTACCCAGAGGCTGTGGTGTCTCACTAAGACTGCCACCATCTCCGTTGCCAGGTGTTTTCTGTTTATTGTTTTTTGTTTTCACTTCAACATGTTAATATTGCAGACCAGACATCTCTCCTGGAGCAGTCTCCCTCGGCATCTTACCTTCTGCACATTGCTCCTGGTTGGCTTGTTGACATTCTCCCTGTTTCTGAAGATTGTTGTCCACGTATTTGAGCACTCTGCTTTCTGGAACTCATTCATCCCAGTTTGTATTCCCACCACTGTAATGTATAAAGTGTTTCACTTTATAGTGTATAAAGTTTGTCCATTATTGCAACCTTTCCACACTTTGATTTATAAAGAAGAGGCCCGTGAAAGCACAGGACTCTGGCACCCTCCTGGAATTTAGGCTTCGGGTCCTGCTTCGGGCGCCATTTATAAGTGATTCGCCACCTCCTCTTTCTCCCACCCGACTGTAACTCTTTACAAGAGTAGAAAGCCTAATGTTTTTCTGGTAAAGCATATATAAAGGAGCAATTATATATGTATGGTTAGCATGGAAGCGGTTATTGTGGAAGAAATAGCTTTGGGAGGCAACATATCAAAGGTGATGTTTGAGAATTGCATCTTTAAGGAAAAGTTATGGTTTATTAGTGGTTGGAGATGATGATGGTACCCTAGGCAGAGAACAAAAAAGAAAACAAACAAAACAAAGAGGCCTCACACTACATTGCTCAGCTGGGAGCAAAATAAGTCTTGAGCATGAGTACGTAAGTTGTAGACCAAAGGAAGCTGGATTTGCTATCAGTTAAAAACTATTATAAACTTGATTGTGGTGGATTAAACTATGGAATAAAAGAATATTTAGCCAGTCGACCTCCCTCTTGACCCAACCTAAATTTGATCTAGGCTTAAATATTTCTCACTTGTTTCATGACAGAAATTTCTTCTCTTGTTTTTTTTGCATGTGTTTGAGTGATGTTTTTAATATAATATTTTTACCGACATGTCTTAATCACTCCAATACATATCCCTTCCTTTCTCATACACTTTTGTTGTTCAATCCCTTTGGGTGTGGTTATACTATCATCAATGCTAACAACTCCCATCTGCACCACTCCCCACTCCCTCTCCCTTCCTGTAACCTCAGGGAACCATTACTCCTGTCACTGTCTCTGAGGGGTCATCTATCTTGACTACCATGTACTAAGCGATCTTAAATATACAGATGAACATATGAAAATCTAATATGATTAATGAGGTATATCACATAAAGGCCTTAATAGTAAGTGGGGGAAATCATACCGCACCCTGGATTTATCCTCCGTTCTGTATGGCCCTCCAAAGAGGGACTGTCCAATTGTCTTACTAGCTGGTGGTATTTTCTGTTTTACTCTTCATTTTTATATTATAATTACTTTCTTCTTTCTGCTTATTTTTTTGTTCATTGTTTTTGTTTGGTTTCCAAGTTTATGAAACACAGAAGGAATGGATGAATAGAGACAATAACCGGTGCAAGGGTTTATTGGGGTGGAGGTGGGGTGGAGTGGTTCAGGGAAATGGAGGAGAAAACAATGAATGCAGGAGCGGGGAGGGAGCACTAGAACTGACTGTGAGGATGGATATACAACTCCTGTGAAAAGTGACTTCTATATGGGAGTGTATGATATGTGAATTTCATATCAAGAAAACTACTAAAAACATTAAAACAAATGACCAATGTTTAGCATGGGTGAAGGAAGAAGAGTTGCTGCTCTGTGGGCATTGAGTTGATGGTAATGGTGGTAAGAATGGTTGCATAACCGGGTATAATCAATGGCATTGAAATACACATGTAGAAGGTGTGGAATTGGAGAATGTTTTGTTGTGCATATTTTTCCACAGGTAAAAAATGATAATAATTACACTAATAATGAGTAAAAGGAAGAAGAAAATGTGCTAAAACTGGCTGTGGTGATGACTGTACAACTCTCCTTGATATGATTGAGCAATTTAATTTTATGATATGCAAAAGAAGTGCCAATAGCTGTAAAAAAAAACAATGAAACTGGAAAGAAGGGTAAGTTGTGGCAAATCCTGAGTCCTTTGCTACAGACTTTAGGCGTAATTTTTTGGTAAGTAATGAGAACTAATGAAGGTTTCTAAGCAAAGTAATCTTCAAGTAAGGTTTTTTAAAAAGATGCATAGATGGCAAAGAGGCAGGTAAATAGGAAAATCTGGCAAAGGATGTCCAAGAATAATGTTGGCAAGGGTTAGCCTGCTAGCGATTGGGTAGGAGAGACAAAGACTATTGGGATATTACTTTCTTTGTTTCTTTTTTAAAAAAATCATTTTATTGGGGGCTCATACAACTCCTATCACAATCCATACATCAATTGAATCAAGTATGTTCGTACATATGTTGCCCTCATTCTTTTCTAGACATTTACTTTCTATTGAGCCCTTGGTATAAGCTCTCCCCCTCTTTCTCCCCCCCCCCATATCTCCCCGATAGATTGTACATTGTTATTATTTTCATCGCTCACACCGACCACTGTCTCCCATCCCCCATGTTTTCTGTTGTTCTTCCCACTGTAGAGGGATGTATGGTTATTTGTTGATCATTATGATCAGTTCCCCCTTTCTCCCTTCCTCTCCTCCTCTTCCCGCTACACTTCAGTATCACTATTCCCACTCCTGTTTCTGGATTCTGTGTGTCATGGGCTGCCATCCCTTTTTATACCTGTGTACATGTTCTAGTCTAGTCTGAATTGAAGAACACTGTTCTAACCAATTGGCTAGAACTATCGGTCTGAGATGTTCACCCTCCCAACACAATCGCTGAAGACAAAACGAGTGCGTAAGCAAACGTGGTGAAGAAGGCGGATGGTGCCAGACTATTAAAAGATATATTGTCTGGAGTCTTAAAGGCTTGAAGTTACACAAGCCGACATTCAGCAGGGAAGCAACAAGTCCACATGGAAGAAGGACACCACCAGTGCAATCATGAGGAGTCATAGGGACTAGATAAAAGGCATGAGCAGACACATAACAAACAAAAACATATTGTTAAGAATGAGGGGGGCTGGAGCAGAGATCCAATGCCCATCTGTAGACAGTGGAACAATCTCCCCACAGAGGGGCTGCAGGGAAGGGATGAGTCAGCAGGGTGCAGTAAAGCATCAATGAACACACTATATTCCTCTGGTTCCTTGAGGCTTCCTCACTCCCCACTACCATGACCCCAGTGTGGCTTTTTTCTTTGTTTCTTGAAAGATGAGATTTAATTTTGGGGGTTTTTAAAAATCATTTCATTGGGGGCTCTCACAGCTCTTATCACAATCCATCCATCCATTGTGTCAAGCACATTTGTACATATGTCACCATCATCATTTTCAAAATATTTTCTTTCTACTTGAGCCCTTGGTTGGGATATTTCTTTAGAGGTGAAAATCAACAGGACTTATTGTGACTACAGTGGGAATTGAAAGGGAAGTCAGAAATATTCTAAGATTTATCACCTGAACCATGTTAATGGTGTTGCCATTTACCAAATGAAGGAACATATTTGGAATGAGGAAGGTAAGTTCTACATATATTTAATTTGAATCACCTAAAGGAATCCTGGTGGCATAGCAGAATAAGCATTTGGCTTTTAATCACAAGATCAATGGTTTAAATCCACAAGCCACTCCTCAGAAGATGGATGAGGCTGTCTACTCCCATATTTACAGCCACTAAATCCTTAGGGAGTAGTTCTACTCTATTCTATATGGTCACTATAAATTGAAATGGAGTTGGTAATAGTGGTTTTGGGTTTGGGGAAGGGATTAAGGGAACAACTGTGGTTCATTAGCAGTCAATGCAGGAGACCTTGTTCCATTCCCAGTCCATGGATCTCAAACACAGCAACCACTGGTCTGCCAGTTGAGGCTTGAGTATTGCTATAATGCTCATTGGACTTCAGTGGTGCTTCCAAACTTACACAGACTAAGAAGAAATGCCTGGTGATCTATTTCTGGGGGTGGGGGGACTCAGCCCATGAAAACACTGCGGATTGATATGATCTGTTCCGATTGTGCCAAGTCACAGGAAATACGGGCTGACTCCACAATAGCTTAACAACAACAAAAGGTTTAGCGAGTTCCTGGGTGGTGCAAATGCTTCATAAGCTCACCCGCTGGTTAACTGAGAGGTTAGAAATTTGAGTCCAACTAGAGTCCCCTCAGAAGAAAGGCTTGGTGATCTATTTCTAAAAAAATAACCATTGAAAATCGTTTGGTTACACAATTGTACTCCGACATAGATGAGATCACTGTGGGTCGGCATTTATTCCACAGCAACTGGTTTTTAAAGGGTGCAATTTTCTATTTGCTATTTTTTTTATTTTCCCCCCATACTTTGATCACAGAGCATAAATCGGATCGCTATGAACCACTCGAGTTCTAGGTGGACATGTGAGAAAATGTTGAGGTCAAGTGTGACCTCTTTTGACTACACAAGGAGAGAGGAGAATTCAATTCAATTCCACTCCAGCCCAGGGCCACTTATCACATCACTCTACGTCCTGGCTGGGCATGGTCATTCATTGCAGTGGTCACACAGAACTCAGCATATACACTACACACACCACACTACTAAGGCTCCTATACTCCTCAGGATTATGAAAGTTTATTTGGGAAGTTACTAGGTTATTACATCTCAGGATCAGAAAGCATAAAGGATACAGGCTTTTTTTTGGTCTGCAGAGCCCCCTGGTCAAATGTTACCCAGCTCCTTTAGTATTGATAGATACCCACAGGAAACTCCACTCGGTAACCCAGTCTCCTTTCAAAAGGCACTCGGCTTTACTCCTTCCATGGGCTGGATAGCTCCCCACTCTGTCTCTTGATGCCACTGTCACGTCTTACAGGAATCTTGGACTTGCACCAATATTGACTTATCTTTCTTGGTGGGATTTGTTGTTCCCGTTCCTGAGATGGTTCACTTTATACCCAATAGAAGGAGGGTATTGTTTATATCTCCACAGGGAAAGAGGAACCAGACTTCAACCCGGTGCTCCAAGATGTGAATGCAACATACTGGCATGAAGTATGGAACTAGTAGAGAGGTCTGAGGGGCCGGCCTCAATCCCTACTACGTGGATACCTGCCCCTCCCTCCAGAAGACTTTGCTTCAGAGGACAGCACTGAGGCCGCATCTCAGGGAGAGTGATAGGTTTGATCAGAGCACACGGGAGCAAATGAATGGGGAGGAAGAGAGAGTGGAGCATATTCTGACTCATCAAGCCTTGAGGACGATATCCCTGCTCAGAGCAGCCAATGCACACAGAGGACAATATGGCTGGCCCCACTACGAGACACAACATCCCTCACTGGCCCATAGCCCTACAGGGGCCAACACTGGAGACAGTGTGGGAATTGTGCCTGATATGACCCCACCACACTGAGGAAAACACTAAGGGTGTGCCACAGAACAGCAAGGGAAGCAGAGTAAGGAAGTCCCGAGAGTACCCAAAATAGACTTTGGGGTCAGGGTGTGGAACTCCATCAGACTTGACCGGAAAACACTCCTAAAGGGCAAGAAACAGACCTTGAACTATTTACAGGCTTTTCTTTATTTTGTCATTTTTGTTGTTGTTTTGTTTTGTTGCTTTGTTTTGCTCTGTCTTGTTTTTGTGCATATTATTATCTCTGTAGGTTTATCTAGATAAGATAGGCTGGATAAACAATCCAGAGGAGAAAATAATGGGACCAACGGTATCGGGGAACATGGAAGAGGGGGAGATGGGGGAAAGGAAGTGGTGTTAACAAACCCAGGGACAAGGGAACAACAAATGACCAAAAAGCAGTGGCGAGGAGGGTGCAAGAGGCCTGGTAGGGCTTGATCAAGGGCAATGTAACCGAGAGGAGTAACTGAAACCCAAATGAAGGCTGAGCATGATAGTGGGACAAGAGGAAAGTAAAAGGAAATAGAGGAAAGAAGTAGGAGGCAAAGGGCATACATAGAGGGCTAAATACAGGCATGTATACATGTAAATATATTTACATATGATGATGGGGAAATAGATCTATGTGCATATATTTATAGGTTTAGTATTAAGGTAGCAGGTGCATATTGGGCCTCCACTCAAGGACTCCGTCAATGCAAGAACACTTTTTCTTCTATTAAATTGGCATTACATGATGCTCACCGACACGATCACGGAAGGCAAACGTGTGCATAAGCAAAGGTGGTGAAGAAAGCTGATGGTGCCAGGCTATCTAAATCTATAGCAACCAGGGTCTTAAAGGCTTGAAGGTAAACAAGCGGTCATCTAGCTCAGAAGCAACAAAGCGCACCTGGAAGAAGCACAACACCCTGTGTAATCACGAGGTGTCCATAGGATCAGGTATCAGGCATCAAAGAACAAAACTCATATCATTGTGAATGCAGGGGGAGTGCAGATTGGGGACCCAAAGCCCATCTGTAGGCAACTGGACATCCCCTTACAGAAGGGTCACAGGGAGGAAACAAGCCAGGCAGGGTGTAGTGCAGCAACAATGAAACATACAACTTTTCTCTAGTTCTTAATGCTTCTTCCTACCCCCACTATCATGATCGCAATTCTACCTTACAAATCTGCTAGAGCAGAGGATGTACACTGGTACAGATAGGAACTGGAAACATAGGGAATCTAGGACAGATGAACCCTTCAGGACCAGTGGTGAGAGTGGCGATACCGGGAGGGTGGAGGTAAGGTTGGGTAGAAAGGGTGAACCGATTACAAGGATCTACATATAACCTCCTCCCTGGGGGATGGACAACAGAAAAGTGGGTGAAGGGCGCTATCTGGCAGTGTAAGACATGACAAAATAATTTATAAATTATCAAGGTTCATGAGGGAGGGGTTGGCGGGGAGGGAGGGGAAAAAATGAGGAGCTGATACCCTGTTTCCCCCAAAGTAAAACATCCCCTGAAAATAAGACCTACTTACAGTTTTACCTCTTGCTGAAATATAAGGCATCCCCCCCGAAAATAAAACCTCCCCAAAAGTAAGGCCCCCTGAAGCTACCATGTAACTCTGGACTTTGGACCGTGGTGGAGGGTGGTGCCGCGCAGCTCACTTTTGGCAGGGCAGCTGGAGCAGACAGAAAGTGCGAGGTTTCTTTTAATAAAACCATAAACAATAAATGTGCACCGTATTCTTCTTCATGAAAAAATAAGACATCCCCTGAAAAGAAGACCTAGCTCATTTTTGTGAGCAAAAATTAATATAAGACACTGTCTTATTTTGGGGGAAACAGGGAACCAAGGGCTCAGGTGGAAGGCAAATGTTTTGAGAATGATGATGGCAACAAATGTACAAATGTGCTTGACACAATACATGTATGTGTGGATTATGATGAATGTTGTACAAGTCCCCAATTAAAAAAAAATAGTAAGGGCAATGAATGTACAAATGTGCTTTACACAATTGATGTATGTATGGATTGTGATAAGACTGTATAAGCCCCTAATAAAATGATTAAAAAATATTAATAAAATTAAAAATCCTCCTTAAAAAAAAAGGAGTGGCAAAACTAACCTGTCCCCATGTTAGAATCCCCTACGTCTTATTTTCTTTCTCCCACCCAGTTATTTGGTGGAGTTACAAAGACTATGGAAGAGTCAGACCAATTAATTTCCTTTTGTTGTAGCATGACAGAGCGCAAAAATAAGTTCTTGGTCATAGAGGTAACCAGCAAACAGTCACACACTCAGTCACTAGGCTACATTCTATGCTTAAATTCAGCATGTGAACAAACTTTTGTCATAGCTGAGCTAACTGGGATTACATTGGTAACGAAGATCTGACCTCAAAGTATATGTGTACGTGCTCTGATGTGACTTGAGTAATTTCGTTTCTCCGTCAAGTTGAAATTGTCCACCCACAGATGGACTGAATTTTCAAGCATTTATAAGGGCTAATTACATGAAATATTTTTTATTCCCTTAGAAGCCAGGCATTATATTTGTTTCAACAAAGATAAATCAATATGTTCTTTTTCTTAAATTTTTTTGCTGTCAAAGCTGTTTATATTTATTATGCCCAATTCCACTGAACTCTGTCATTTCAATGGATTCTAAAAATAAATTCCCTAAGGGAGAAAAATATAATGAACAAAGAGAGAACATAAGCCAACATTGTCACAGGCACAGCAGTAATCAACAACATCTATGAAGACTCTGGGTTCTTAAGAAGCTTTACTTAATTGTGGTCATGATATTTGCCTTCCAAGAATAAAAAAATATATATGAAATATTTAAACAAGGGTGGAAAAACCCTGGGAAACAAGATACCTGTTCCTGTTAGGGTTTTACATGTCATGACATTGAAACAAAGATGTTTATCATAAATTCCTAAGAATTTAGGAATCGATGTCTTCAAGCATGAATAGCGCTTAGCTTATTTTCTTTTCGGGTAAGAACAATTCAAGCTTTACGATATTGATAATTTTGAAAACACTTAAAGGAAATGATGTCTTCATGGACTTGAAATAAAACCCGAGCCCTAGGATGCTCGTGAGGTCTAAGGGGTGGAGGCTTGTTTTGCTATGTTCTTTGATTGTTTTCTTCTTCTCTAATTCCAAGTAAGTTGCCTCTTGTAAAACTTCCACTGCTAGTTTCCTCTTTAGTTCGTTTGAGCCATATTATGTAGCAATCAGGTTTTGTAACTGGGTCTTCCCACATGCTTTTACTTTTTCTTTCTTTCTTCTTCTTCTTCCCTACAATGTTCTCCTTAGTGTCTGCTTTTTGAAAGATTTCCTAATATAATTTTGACTTTGAATGTTAACTGAGGTGACAAAACAGAGGGGAGAGTATTTGGATGGAAACAAGAGAAAGAATCCTAAAACCTATTTGTCTGTATCTTGGATTTACCTTTATTTTAACTTGTTTTTCGTCCTTAAATGTTTCTATTTGTGCCCAGAAATTTCACACAGATTCCATACCTTCCTATGTACCAGAACAACCTGATCTGAACTGGGAGTTAGGAAGAAAGATTGGAAATAAAAATAGCATGAGGAAGTTGGTGGGTGCAGAAAAGGGGAACCGGAAGAGCTGGTAATGGACCCAAATAAATTTATGAAGCCAACACTTACCTCCGGTGTATCCCCTTTCCCTGTTCCTCCCTCCCTCCTGCCCTGCTAATTGTGCTCTTTCTTTTTTTAAAAACAATATTTTATTGGGGGCTCGTACAATTCTCATCACAATCCATATATACATCTATTGTGTCAAGCACATATGCACATTTGTTGCCCTCTTCATTCTCAAAACATTTGCCTCCCACTCTAGCCCCTAATATCAATTGCTCATTTTACCCCTCCCTCCCCACTCCCACCTCCCTCATGAACCCTTCATAGTTCATGAATTATTATTTTTGTCATAAGTTACCCTGTCCGATGTTTCCCTCCTCCCTCTTCTCTGCTGTCCATCCCCCAGGTAAGAGACAATACTTAGATTCTCATAATTGGTTCCCTCTTTCTACCCCACGTTCCCTTCACCCTCCAGGCATCAACCCTCTCACCACTGATCCTGAAGGTGTCATCTATACTGAATTCCCTGTGTTTCCAGTTGCTAGCTGTACCAATGTACATCCTCCAGTCCAGCCAGATTTGTAAGGTAGAATTGGGATCATGATAGTGGGGTGGGGGAAGAAGCATTAAAGGACTAGAGGAAAGTTATATGTTTCATTGTTGCTACCCTGCACCCTGATTGGCTCGTCTCCTCCCCACAACCCCTCAGTAAGGGGGTGTTCAGTTGCCCACCGATGGGCTTTGAGTCTCCACTTTGCACTCACCCACCTTTACAATGATATGATTTTTTGTTCTTGGATGCTTGATAACTGATCGCTTCGACAGCTCGTGGTCACACATGCTGTTGTACTTCTTCCATGTGGGCTTTGTTGCTTCTGAGCAAGTTGGCCACTTGTTTATCTTCAAATCTTTAAGACCTCAGACACTATATCTTTCGATAGCCTGGCACCATCAGCTTTCTTCACCACCTTTGCTTATGCACATGTTTGTCTTCAGTAATCATATCAGGAAGGTGGGCACCCACTGATCTGATTTTCAGTTCTTTGATATCTGATAACTGATCCCTTCCACACCTCGTGGTCAGACAGGTTGGTGTGCTTCTTCCATGTGGGCTTTGGTGCTTCTCAGCTAGATGGCCGCTTGTTTGCCTTTAAGCCTTTAAGACCCCAGACGCTATGTTTTTGTAGCCGGGCCCCATCAGCTTTCTTCACTGCCTTTGCTTATGGACACATTTTTCTTCAGCAACCGTGTAGGGAAGGTGTGCATCCTGGAACACCAATTTAATAGAACAATGTGTTCTTGCAATGAGTAAGTGCTTGAGTGGAGGCCCAATGTCCATCTGCTGTCTTAATACTAAACCTATAAATATATGCATGTAGATCTGTTTCCCCACACTCTTATATAAATATATTTACATATGTACATTCCTGTCTTAATACCTCTATACACACCCTTTGTCCCCTAGTTCTTTCCTCTATTTCCTTTTACTTTCCTCTTGTCTCACTATCATGCTCAGCCTTCATTTGGGTTTCAGTGATTTCTCTCGGTTACATTGCCCTTGCTTAATCCCTACCAGGCCTCTCACACCCTCCTTGCCACTGTTTTTGGATCACTTGTTGCTCCCCTGTCCCTGGGTTGGTCAGTACCACCTCCTTACCTCTGCCTCCCCCTCTCCCGTGTCTCCCCAGGAGCTTTGGTCCCCTTGTTTTCTCCTGCAGACTATTCATCCAGTCTATCTTATCTAGATAGATCTGTAGAGATAATAATATGCATCAAAAGCCAAGCCATAACAAGATAGGCGATCAGTGAAAACACATCGATGGCAACAAAAAAGGAAACCAATTACCCATAGAAGAATAAATTAATTAAAAGGAAAATATTTTTAAGCAGAAAGAAAATCCCGTATATAGATCAAGGTCTGATTTTTGATCTCTAGGCATGTCCTTCAGTCAGGACCAATGGGGTACCATGCTCTGACCCCAGAGTCTGTCCTTTGTACTCCCTCGGGGGCTCTCTGCTCAGCTCCCACGGTTGCTCTGCCACACGCTTTTTGTGGTTTGCCTCGGTGTCTCAGGGTCAGTCTGGGCCAGTTCTGACACTGAGTCTCCAGTGTTGTCCCCCTCAGAGCCGCCCGGGGCCATCAAGGGACGGCGTGTTTCGTGGTGAGATCAGCCATATTGTCCACTCTGCCCACTGGCTGTTCAGAGCGGGGATGTCATCCTCCAGGCCTGGTGGGTCAGGATGTGCTCCACTCTCTCTTCCTCTCCCTAAGTGCTCCCATTTGCTCTGATCAGACATGCCTCTCTCCCCTAGCTGCAGCTTCAGTCCAGTCCTCCCAAGTAGATTCTTCTTGGGGGAGGGGCAGTTATCCATGGAGCTGGCATGCTCTTTCTTTCACCTCATGCTTACCCTGGTTGACCTTCACACAGAGCTTTGCCTTTAGGTATCTTATCAGCTATTTTATCTTAGATATTAATGGGCACAAAAAAAGATGATTATAGACTAGAATGTTTTCTAGGCCCAAAAGAATGAGTTCCTAATAGTCCACTGGAATTCCTCACCATTTGGATAAAAATACTCTCTATACCTCTCCTTCTACATATCTCACGTTCCCATCTGTTTCCCTCCCTGACCTCATTTTGTCAGCTACCCCAGTCGGATTAAGCTTTGTACATGTTCACTTTCCAAAAGATGTCAGTTAGCACCCTTGAGTAGTCAAAGTAAAGTACGGTGCGTGTGTGTGTGTGTGTGTGTGTGCACGCGCACAGCATGACTGATGAGGGCAATACTTACAAATGCAAGAAATGGTTGTAAAATTTTACTAAAAGTCATTATTCCAATACCAGAGGAGTAAAGACAAGAAAAAACAGCATAAGAAACTCCTTGGTGACATTTACCTGACCACTGCATTCAGCAAAACATGCCTTTTATATAGTTCAGGGAACTCTTTTTGCATCTATAACTAACTGCTTTATCACTCATTCCTGGATTGTTTTCTAGTGAAATGCGATGATCAGAACTATGACAGAGGCTTAAAAATAAGCTCCTTAGTAAGTGTGTGCGTTTGTGTGATTTGTGTGTGTTCTCATTGATAAACTATTCTCCAGGGTCCATCTTTCCAGGGGAACAGAATGTAAGTGCAGGAGCAGAGACTTGGGTTCTAATGCTCTGGGGAATAAGAAGCCAGCCAAAATGGAAATTTGGAAGGAGAAAGAGAATACTCAGAAGAGTGATTGTTTTCAAGATCACCCTGATGTTAAGGACAGGCTGGGGTGAAAAAACAACACAGAGAAAAAGAAAATGTAAACCCTACTAGCCATGAAGAAATCATCTGTTTTAGGGTGAGGGTCTTCTAAGTTCCCTTGGAAAAGAATAACTTGAATGAATAAAGGTATAGTCAGGCTTGTACTTATTTAAAGGTATGCTAACACAGGGAACAGTACTGTAAACCCTTTTCTCTAATAATAGGAGTGTGTATGTGCTCCACTGTGCCATATGCTGTCAGACTCAACCACTGTGGTGTCCTACGCATGCGTCGATTGTTGACTAACTCTTAGGACTCTTGTAAAAAGCTCAGCTGCAGACTCATCACCGTAAAATTCGTTTACAGTTTCCCTTGAAGCTTTGTTAAGCCATATGACTAAGCTCTCCCCCAGTGGAATGGAAGCAGAAGTCACATGTCTCACTTGTAGAACTTTCCATAAAACTTTCCACCCAAAATGGCTTTGGTTGTCACCGTCCTATGGGAAGACAAAAAAAAAAAAAAAGTTTGGAAGAGTATGTATGGAAATTCTACAACGAAAACCTAGAAATGTGAACTTCAGACCTGAAACCCATTCTGGATTGTTAAATGAACCCAAATTAGCTGTCAATTGAGTTAGAGGTTGGAGTCCCTGGGTGGCGCAAATGGTTAAGTGCTTGACTATTAACCAAAAGATGAGAGGTTCAAACTTAACCAGAGGAGCATAGGACGAACGATGTGATAATCTGCTCTTAAAGTTCATAACCCAGAAATCCCAGTTCTACTCTGCACACATTGGCTCACCATGAGTCAGAAACAATTTAATAGCAACTGGTTGGTTGGATAGTGTATTTGAAGCATTACAAATTTGGACTTATTGGTTATTGTAGTTTATTTTAGCCCATTACAATACCTGAGAGCCCTTAACTCCCATCCCTATTCACATAAGGTCGCCCAGAATGTGCAATGACTATGGAAAACTAAGCATGAGTCTTCCCCATTTAATACAACTTTATTATTTTAAGTGATAATTGATATTCTGGTATTAAACATCCATGTACTGGTATTACTCAATTTTCACAGAAATAAAGTGGACATCCTACTTTTTTGGAGGGCAAACTGTCCTCTCAGGTATTTGGTACTTTCCTAAGGGTGCTATTTTCAATTTTTCTTATTATTTTAAAAATCAGCACATTCCACTTTAAAAACGGTTTGTGAGTGGCTGGTAAAAAAACTTAGAACTGTTCTTTTTTGCATAAAATATCGTAACATGTTTCACTCACAGAAGACCATGTTAAGGTAGAATATATTACCTTCATATGGTGAAACAAAGGCCTAGAATACTCATCCAAAAAGCTCTTAAGTATCTGAGCCTGAATTCAAATTTAAGTTTGTATGACAAAATTGATCTTCCTTTAAGAGTTTTTATTTCATATACCATGTTTGTTGTTCTTAGCCTTGGAGAAACCAAATTTAATGGTAAAATGAAAAGGTTAATTCAATGATTTAACTGTAGAAAATCATTTCAAAAGATTTCTTCTGTATTAATTGTTTGGATTTGTGATCTTGAGCAAAGGGTCTCCGTATTATTGAGTTGATTCTGGCTTACAGAAACTTGGAAATTAGCACATTTCCTATTTTTATGTGGGTTAGATATTGATTGGGCTAACAACGGAAAGGTTGGTGGTTCAAACCCTCCAGTTACGAAGCATGAGGAAGGTTAGGCTATCTGCTCCTGTAACGATATATAACCTGGAAAGCACAGTGGAGCAGTAGTTCTGTCTTCCAGAGTCACTATGAGTCAAAATTGACACCAGTGCTGTGGGTTTGGGTGGTGTTCCCCGCCCCCCTTCCTCATTGAAGTTAGTACGCATGAATTATGTAGTCTTAGGCAATGAATAGAACCATTTCATTCATTGGGTGCATCAAGTCATAGCCTTTCTTCACACTCTTCCTAAGAGATCTTTTAAGTAGAGACTATATGCATTAAAAGCTCAGTTAAACAGCTTGGGGACTAAATTTGAGAACTCACAGCTACATGATATTCTGGTTTAGAATAAAAAAGCAACTGATTGTGTGTGTCATTTTTGCTTTTGTAGGTGGGAATCTTTCAAAATTCTGAAGTTAACTTTCTTTCCATAAAGCAGACTTATGCAGTGGTCTCCAAAACTAGAGAGGCATCTGTAAGGAGCTCTGGTCATCGTGGTGTGGAATAAGCATTGTGCTGCTAACCATGAGATTAGTGGTTCAAATCCACAAGCCATTCCACAGGAGAAAGATAAGGCTGCCCATAAACATTTATAGTGTCAGAAAACCTATATAGGGTTGATAGTAGTCTGGATGGCAGGGGGGTTGGTTTGGATTCAGATAATAGCAGTAACCCTTACCCTAAATATATGCTTGCTTAGCGATATCAGTTCAGTACAACACTACAGGTATATAATTTATAAATAATGTACATCTGAGGATTGATACTCTTGTTGTTAGGTGCCATCAAGTTGGTTATGATTCATAGCGACTCATCTATTATAACAAAACACTGCCTGGTCCTAGGTCATTTTCACAGTTGTTGTTATGTTTGAACCCAACGTTGCAGCCACTGTGTCCGTCCATCTCCAAAGTATCTTCATTTTTTCTGCACTCCCTCCACTTTACCAACCATGATGTTCTTCTCCAGATATTGGTCTCTCCTGGTAACATGTCCAAAATCTGGCCATGCGTCTTTCAAGACAGGTTGATTTTTGCTTCTGGCAAAAATGGTAATTCCAAGGTTCTTCCTCAACACCATAATTCAAATGCATCGATTCTTCTTCGAATTTCCTTATTGAGTGTTCAACTTTCACATGCCTTGGCTTGGGTGGGTCACGCACACCTTAGTCCTCCAAGTGACATTGGCGCTCTTCAGCACTTGAAAGAGGTCTAATACTGCAGACTTGCCAAGTGCAATAAGTCCTTGAATTTGTAGACTGCTGCTTCCTCACGGGTTGTTTGTGGATCCAAGTAAAAGGAGACACTTGGCAATTTAAAACTGTTATCCAGTGAAGAGGTTGTCTGTTGGCCCGCTGTGAAGATTTTACATTAAGTTGTAATCCATACCCACGGCCGTCCTCCTTGATCTTCATTTGCAAGTGTTTCAAGTCCTCCTCCCTTTTAGCAAACAAGGTTGTACCATCTGCTTATCACAAGTTGCTAATGAGCCTTCCTCCAATCCTGCTGCTGTGTTCTTCTTCATATAGTTAGACTTTGCATATTCTACCGAGGGGACATGTTCTCCAAAAGGAGACATAGATAATAGGGTATATTATCTAAACTGTTACAAGATTACTGTCTTATCAGAGCCCCTTATCTTACTATATCAGCAATATTTATTTGCATGTCTGGATTTCTGTACTAGATATGAGTTTCCTTGAGGTGAGAGGGGCTATGTTTCATTCATGTATGTATGGAGAGGCTGTAGCTCTTGGTTTTGTATATAGCCAGCATTAGCTCCAGCAAAGAACAAGACGGCTTAAGAACCAGTTCTGTGATCACATGACCTGGAAAAATGTATGCTTCTTTTCCTCCTCTGGAAAATAGGATTCATAGCTCCTGTTCTACCTATCCCAGTGGTTCCTTGTGAAACACGTAGGAAAAACATATGTAAATTATAAAGCCATGTACCGCTCTGTTGTGTTCATATTATTTTTCAAATATAAACTACTTTGGAAGCCTAGTATCAGGAAAAACAAAACCAATCAATAAAAGGAAATTGCAGGGGAGAAACATGTTACCTGTGTCCCAGACATTAAAACGAATGCCTTTTGGTGGTTTCAGTCTTTGGATTGCTGAAAGTTATCTTCAACGATTCAAACAGATGAATCGTTTCAATGGACACGTTCTCATGTTGCAGGATTTTTAGAAAGAGAGAAAGATGTTGATATTGCTTATCATTTCCACACATTTCATATAGTATCCAGCCCAAGCAATTATAAGGTTCATCAGTGGTCAGCATTCTCTTTGTTCTTGATTCGGTCAGTTCTGCTTAAAAGCAACAGATTTCGAGAAATTAAAAAAAGGGAGAGTGCTATAAGGAAAGCATTGTCTGAGAATATGACAGCTTGTCACATGGGGAGTTAGATTTCATGATTTCTATTTTCTTACCTAAGGTTACCTAAGGTAACTGTATACCTTTCGCTTTTATTGGGCAATAGGAAATGGACTGAACAGAAGTTGAAGGGAACCAGATCCGTGATGCCTGGGGAGAAAGGAGGTGGGTATTATAATCACATAGGTTGCCTGGGTGGAGATCTCAGAAGCAAGAATAAAAGGAGCTCAGGCTTTTATTCAGTGAACTGACCTATCCTACTTTATCAAATGTAAGGTTCATGAGAGACCCAGGTGAGATTTGTCTTTTATTGTGCTCTACTAATTTTTAAATTAATTATTTTTCTTCTGGCTCATCTTTCTACTCCTTCTTTAGCGTCCCACACCCCACTTGCTGTCCTACAACTTCACCAAGCAGTCTGTGGGTTCTGCTTCTTAGTGTTCACTTGCCTTTTACTGCTCTCACCTTGCACCCCTTGTGCTTCCTGCATATATGCCTTCCTCTGTTTACCTAAATGTTCATAAATAAACATGTGCGGCAATATCTGTGAATAGATTTATTGATAGAAATGATGACGTGAACCTTGTAAGCCCAGGAAAAATGTTTAGAAATAAACAAAAGCAATAACCAAGAGTGATTTCATGCATTATACCGGTTATTTCTGTTCTCAATGATTTAATGAATGCCAGTTGCTGTCACTTGTCTATCTTAATAATAGATATTCCTTATAGAGATATCCCTGACATAGTAGAGTCCCCTTGAAGGGAGATTTCAACTCATCCATTAGTCTAGAGAATATTAAGCACTTGATATGTATGTCAGGCACAGTTTTAGGGAATTGGGATGAGTCAATGAACAAAATAGAAAAAAAAAACCATACCAGCTGCATAGAGTGTACCTTCTAGAGGGCGATAGACAAGTTATAAACATAATAATTTCCTAAGTTATATTGTATATTAGAAAGAATTCATGCTTCAGGGAAAAAGTAGAAATAGGGAATGAGGGAGTATCAGGGGAGAAGGGGACAGGTTGATTTTAAATGTAAAGTGGTCACATTTGAGGTATGATGGAGTAGATATTTAAGCATCCAGAGTCATAGTCCTGTTCTGAAGCAGGCTCATCTTCTAGGACCCCTCAAATCTCCCTAAGAAGGTGATACCGGATTGACCTGTGTATAAAGTTATCCCCCATTGGAGGCCACAGAAGGATTAAATTCAAAAGGCACCGTTCTTGCTCAGAGTATCATTCATGAATAGAAGCCAGACCCCTTAGAAAGGATTTAGTTCTCATGCTGTGGTGTAATATGCAGGAAGACAGCTTTTAAACTAGCAATATACCTTCATGAAGTCTAAAAATGCAAATATATAACATGAAAATTAGACCACAAAAATGCACCTTGGGATGCCCAAAGGATCTTATTTCACAAGCTGATTTGTTCTGGGATGAGGACAAGTATCGAGGGCTCGTCCAAAGTGTTTCTGTGGTGACATAAGAATTGGGACGCCAAGGGCTGCATTATTACTCTTTCTGGCTTCCTCCCAGGAGTCTAAACATTTAGTTCCTGAGAAATACCACTTGAATAATTCCTTGGCCACAAAGCTAGAACTGCATTCCCAAACTTTTTTTCTCTGAGAAGTCAGGACTTTTTAATTTGCACGTTTCACACTGTGGTGATGCAACTATATTTTGGAACATCTAAGTAATATTGCTTAATATTATTCCGGGAGATAACACTGTAAAGCAGAAGTAAATTCTATGAACCCTATCAAAATTCTAAATCCCAAGGTGAGAGGGCAAAACATAGAAAGAGCCACTCAAATCTAGGCAGACCTTAGTGTCCTTAAGCAACGCATCTTCTAGAGAAACAAACGACAGGTCACAGGATGTCAGAAAGCCCTCTGATGCAAAAATGAAAGCAACTGTATTCATCAGCTCCTCAAAATAACAGTCTCAGGGGTAATTCATGAAGTCTTAAAATGTATGAGTCACGGAAGTGCAGTGAATATTCTCTTTATTCTTAAGTGATTGTATAGACATAAGATGGGCCTTGGGAGATTTGGGTTAGACTTCAGAAGAAATTTTGGTTGTGAAACATTGGAAATGGTTTCCAAGGAGAGTTTTGGATAGTCTCTTTAGAGAGGATTATAAAGAGGGGCGAGTCTCAGCTGTCTGTGATATTTTGAGTGGAAGGTGTAACAGCAAGACCTCTCCAAACTGAAAGTTTCTTCTGTAGTATTAGATAAGCTACATCACGTCCTTTAGAATCACGTTGCCCTTATATATGTTGCAGTACACTAGCATGGTTTTCATTTAAACTTATTGACGAAGTGATATATATATCCATACATCATTTATACAAGGAAGTTGGATTCGAAAAGTTCACAGAAAAGTTCCATTGGATTTTAATTCTATTTTCCCATGAACTTTTTGAAACCCCTTACCATTTGGGGTGTGTGTGTGTGTGTGTGTGTGTGTGTGTCTTCTAGTAGCTCCCCCTTATTCTCTAAACATAATATCAGGACAATCTAAATAATATGCTAAATATTTGTCTTTACTTTCTCAGTGAATCTTATTCTAGTGGTGATCATGAGCACTAGCATTTCCTAACCCTGGGAGGATTGAAACTCATCTGATATCATATACTAGTCCATATAAGTTCTATTACCTTAAGAATTTTCTTTTTAAGAAGTAGCATTTATTTGATTACTCCCCCCACCCCCGGACATATCATCAAGAAGTCACCAGATTCAAAGTTATTTTCTTTTCTCTTTTCAATCATTTTATTGGGGTTCATACAACTCATCACAATCCATACATACATCAATTGTGTAAAGCACACTTATACACTTGTTGCCCTCATCATTCTCAAAACTGGCTTTCCTCTTGGGTTCCTGGAATCAGCTCCTCATTTTCCTTTTTCCCTTCCCCCTCCTTCCCTGCTCAACCTCCCTCATGAACCCTTAATAATTTATAAATTATTATTTTATCTTATCTTACACTGCCTGGCGTCTCCCTTCACCCACCCTTCTGTTGCCCATCCCCCAGAGAGGAGGTTATATGTAGATCCTTGTGATCGGTTCCCTCTTTCTGCCCCCTCTTTCCTCCCGGTATCGCCAATGTCACCGCTGGTCCTGAGGGGTTCATCTGCCCTAGATTCCCCGCGTTTCCAGTTCCCATCTGTACCGCTTTGCATCCTCTGGTCTAACCAGGTTTGCTAGGTAGAATTGGGATCATGATAGTTGGGGGCAGGAAGCATTTAAGAACTAGAGGAAGGTTGTGAGTTTCATTATTGCTACACTGAACCCTGAGTGACTCATCTCCTCCCTACTACCCCTCTGCAAGGTATGTCCAGTTGTCTACAGGTGAGCCTTGGGTCCCCATCACGCACTACCCTCATTCATGATGATATGATTTTTCCCGCCCCTGCCTTTGGTTCTTGAAACCTGGTCCCTTTGGCCCTTCATGATCACAATTCATTTGCTTTTAGTTCATCTTGCTTTTTATTTCCCCGAGCTCATACAGATCATTCACAAGAAGTGGCTGGATCTCACACACACTTGGGACAGGCAAGTCTTTGTTTTGCTATCATTCATAATAAAATTATATCAATGTATTTGTAGTAAAGGAAAATTTATTTTAAATGTTTTTGAGAGCGGACTGTGACTTTGAAGGCCGTGTATTTAGTTGTTGTTTGACACTGAGACGATTTTGTCTCGTTGAGACCCATATGTATACAGCAGAAGGTGCTCTGTGGAGTTGTCCAAGCGATGCCCTTTCAGAAGCAGGTCACCAGGTTTTGTCTTCCTAGGCACCACTGGGTAAGAGTGCATTGTCAACGTAGCTTCAGCTAACAGTTAAGGGCATAATCATTTGTGCCATCTGTTGTGGGAACAGAAGTCCTGAGAAAAGGAAGTGTATATCCAAGGTCACGAGGGTCAAATTAGAGCTAACGCACACTCACAGTCTAAAATTCTTTGTAATATGTACCAGTATTATACATTGCTTTGTTTCGTCAATTTGTCTTGAGAAGTGTCACAAGTGCATGCATATCAGTTAGGGTTAGGAATCTGTTGGTCGTTAAAAGTATGACAGCCATATGAAAGAGACCAATGATTTAGAGCAGTGGTGCTCCACCTTCTTAACGCTGCGCCCCTTTCATACAGTTCCTCCTGTGGTTGTGATCCCCCCAACCATAACATTATTTTTGTTGCTATTTCATAACTGTAATTTTGCTACTGTTATGAATCAGGCGACCCCTGTGGAAGGCTCGTGTGATCCCCCAAAGGGGTCCTGACCCACAGATCGAGAACCGCTGATTTAGAGCGTAAGCTCCTTAAAAAACAGGGTTGCAGGATGATTCTAAGACAGTGGTAAACTACTGTAGACAATATTTCTTTTAAAAAAATCAATTTATTGGGGGCTCTCACAGCTTTTATCACAATCCATGCATCCATCCATTGGGTCAAGCACATTTGTACATATGTTGTCATCATTTTCAAAGCATTTTCTTTCTACTTGAGCCCTTGGTATCAGCTCCTTGCTTTCCCCCTCCCTCACTATGCCTCCCTCACGAACCCTTGATAATTTACAAATTATTTTTTTCATGTCTTACACTGACTGCTGTCTCCATTTACCCACTTTTCTGCTGCTTGTCCCCCTGGAAGGGGGTTATATGTTGATCGTTGTGATTGATTTCCCCCTTTCTTCACCCACCTTCCCTCCACCCTTCTGGAATTACTATTATTATTAGTCCTGAGTGGTTTATCTATCCTGAATTCCCTGTGTTGTGAGCTTTTTTCTGTACCAGTGTATATGCTCTGTTCTAGCTGGATTTGTAGGAAGAATTGGGGTCATGATAGTGGGGGGTGGGGGTGGGGAAGCATTAAAGAACTAGAGAAAAATTGTATGTTTCTTCGGTGCTATATTGCACCCTTACTTGGCTCATCTCTTCCTTGTGACCCTTCGGTGAGCGGATGTCCAACTTTCTACAGACTATGGGTGTCCACTCCACCCTCCCCCTCATTCACAGTGATATGGTTTTTTTGTTCTGGGTCTTTGACACCTGATGCCTGATCCTATTTTCACCTCATGATCACACAGGCTGGTGTGCTTTTTCCATGTGGGCTTTGTTGCTTCTCAGCTAGATGACCACTTATTTATCTTCAAGCCTTTAAGATCCCAGATGCTACATATTTTGGTAGCCGGGCACCATCAACGTTCTTCACCAAATTTGTTTATTCACCCATTTTGTCTTTAGCGATTGTGTCAGGTACGTGAGCATCACAGAATGCCAGGTTATTAGAACAAAGTGTCTGCTTCCTTAATACTTAACATATAAATATATGTACATAGATCTATTTCCCTGTCATCTTATATATATATGTAAATATATATATATATATTTACATATGTACATGCCTGCATTTAGAACTCTATAAATGTCCTTTGCCTCCTAGTTCTTTCCTCTATTTCCTTTTACTTTCCTCTTGTCCCACCATCATATTCAGCCTTCATCCTTTCAATTTCATGAATCCCTCTCAACTACATTGCACTTGATCAAGACCCACCACATATCCAACGCCATCCTCACCATCGATTTTAGATCACTTGTTGTTCCTTTGTCCCTGGGTTTGTTAGCGAGGTCATTGTTTTCTTAGAAGCATCCATGGTGGTACAGTGAGATAAGCATTGGGCCATTAGCCACTAGGTTGGTGGTTCAAATTCACCAGTTGCACTATGGGAGAAAAATGAAAGTGTCTGCTCCCAAAAAGATTTATAGCCTTGGAAACCCTATGGAACACTTCTATTTATCTTATAGTGTCCCTATGACTCAGAATAAATTTAATGATATCGGGTTTGGTTTGAGTCTGTTCCTTTTGAATACTTCTAGAATAAATAAGGAAGAGAGATATTGATTTGTCATGCATGGGAATGCAAACAAATATACCGGTATCTTGAGAATGTGGCTCATCTTAACTATCATAGAAAATAGTTAAAAAAAATAAATGTGGCATATATTGGCCATAACAAAGCCCCTCAAACCTTATTGATAAAGGAAATGTATAGTTATTAAATCCTTTACTAAGATTTCCATAGTAACCAGCATTTGTGTAGCTTGGAATTAGCGATTCTGTCTGTGTTGTCCAGCTGTTGGGAGGGAAAGCAAATAAACACAAAGCAATGTGGCAGTCAAAGAACCTAGAGTTATATGAAAAATCAATATTACTGACATTTTAAATAACCCAAACATGTTCACCTTTAAACTACCTGATCCTGAAGAGAAAACAAGTTTGATGGGCTTATTTCAAGTTTTGCCTTCCCAGACAACACTAGCCTTCCTTCATCCTCTTCTCCCTCCTTCCTTATTTCTCTCCCTTGTATTTCTCCCCAACACTTCCTGTCTCTTCTCATCAGATATGCACTGTATACCAGACTCTAAGAACTCAGAGATGGATACTTATATATTCCTTACAAAGTTGAGTCCATTGTTTCTTGGCCTTTTGGCTAAGATCAAGTACAGAGCTTGATCCAGTACAAGGAGGTTGATAGAAAGACAGACCATCCTATCAGTGTTCTAAATGCTATAACAGAGGAAAATACTTTTCCATATGGGACAATGGAAACCCAGGCTATGGGTTTCAGAAAGGGGAGTGAAGCCTTGAAGGGCAAATAGAAATAAATAAGGAGGAAGCTCTCTTCATATTTTCTATATATATCATTTAACGTACTTCCTAACTGGGTTTTCTACCAACATGCTTGCCCTCCTATAGTTTGAGGAAGATTACAGACCAAATGAAATGAAGCATAATACAATTGTAGAGTATTGGGAAAAGTCAGTGTTTTGTGTGAGAAAGGTGAAAGGATCCTAAGAAGAAAAGCAGAGGACCAATCATGCAGTGCTGTGTATACCCTGTCTTCTAGATAGGGAAGAGTAGCGGAATGTGCTGCCAGTGAAAAATCTAACCCCGTCCAATTTGCATTTGGATCTTATTGGTTGCTAGAAGGTGAATGAATGTGTGGAGGAATTGGAAGCACCATGGAGAAAATGAATAATCTTTGTAAGGGCAATGGGGGTAGGAATAGAGGGGTGACCAGATTTAAGAGACATTTAGGAATTAACCTTGACCACACAGTGGTGTTTGATTGGTTATAATGGGCGAGCAGAAGGGAGAGGACAAGGGTTATTTTAGGGTTCTGGCTTAAGTAACTAAAATATGTATGGGACCTAGAAGGCCCAGTTCTGGTTGGGAGAGGAAGATGATCAATTCAGGTCTGGACATTTTGTGTTTGCTTTTCTCATGACATCCAGGCGAAAGTTCCTCTTAAGCATTTGGTATCATGATCTGGAGCTTAGGAGAGTTGCATACCCTCTCCCTCTTTTTCTTCTCAGTGCCTTTAGTATCCATTCAAAGCAACTTAGTCCCTTGGAAATGGTTTGGCTAAGTCAATATGTATTCCATTTTTCTCTAAGCTGCTCTGTGTCTTCTAAGCGTGGGCCACACAGGTAAGATGGATAGAATCTCAGAGCCAAAGAAGGTGGAATGCAGCCTTGCTCTTGACATTTAAGCATGTAACATCAGGGTTAAGGAGAATCTGCTTTAATTTGTAGCTTAAACTAGCAAGAGGATCAAACCAGAATCCCTGGTGGCATAGTGGTTTATCAAGGTCACCAGTTCGAACCCACCAGACACTCAGTGGGAGAAAGGTGAAGCTTTCTGTTCTTGTAAAGATTGGAAGCCTTGGAGACCCACAGGGGAAGTTCTACTTTGTCTTACAGGATTGCCGTGAATCTGAGATGACATGATGACAGTGAAGTTTTTTTGGAACAGTAAACCAATTCAATAATTTGGGGACACTGGAAAGGGCATCTTTTTAAGGTTTCTTTTGAGTCCTAAGATTATAAATCTTTAGTTTTTTTCCTCAGAGACATCTTCCTCAGTTATCACATTAGCACAAATACTTTTTATGTGGTCTTCAAAATTGAATGGAGATGGATGGGGGTGAGAGATTTAAAATGTATATAAAAGTTATAAAAGCGTCCCCCCACCAAGAATCTCAGGTGAGTCTTACAAAGTGAATTAAGACTGTGGTTTCTAGAAGGTTAGTGATTAGCAATGCAGTGTTAACACTGCCGAAACTGACTATTTCAAACCGCGTAGACCAAGTTCAAAGACAGAGGCCCACATTAGTTCTGATATGTGAGCATATGTGATAATACATCTTTGTAATTGAGAATAAAGGACAAGGAGCTGAAAATCAATGAACATCAGTTAGTTTATCAAGTCAGTTAGTTTATCAAGTAATATTAGGTATTGTGCTAATTAATAAAGACACATCTTTCTTTTATGGTGTGGTAATTCTTTAGCATTTTCAAATCTGTTCCTCCCTTAATGTCTGTCATTTCAATAAATAGCATCACCATTCACTTACTTGCTTAAACTGGAATCCTTGGTATTATTATCTGGGTAAAAAAACACACTGCTAACTGGTTGATTCTGATTCAGAGCAACCATATAGGACAGACTAGAATAGCTTACTAGGGTTTCTGAGGCTATAAATATCTACACAACCATAAAGTCTCATTTTTCTCCTTCGGTGTAGCTGGTGGGATTGATCTGCCCAAGGGGTAACAGAATACCACTCCAGGGCTCCTTTGGCATCATGATGTAATTGAGTTTATTTTTTGTCTTGGCATCACTCTTGATTTCCTTCTGTCTTACATACACCACAACCAATACACTAAAAAAATTTCAGTGGCCCTAACGTCAAAGGATATTTAGAATTTGGTACTGTTCCATCATCATCTCTTGACGAAACAATTGCACGGACTTCCTAAATTGTCTTCTGCTTTCATTTTTCACCCATTCAGTTTACGGATTACACAACAGTCTGTAGAACAATATCTCCTCTGATCAAAACCTTCTGATGGCACATCTCTCGTCAGTCTTTACAGTGACTGACAAGGCCGCACACAAACTGCCACATCTTCCTTCCTCCAGTTTCCTCCTTGCTTTTTCTGCTCCTTGTCACAGCTCACCAGTTACAGTCCTTCCTCTGCCGGAAACCTTCACTTACCTTTGTGGCTCTTCCCTTCCTTCATTCGGTCCTTCCTTGGGGACCTGTCCTGACCACTCTCCCTAAAACAGCCCCCTTTTCTCATCCCATCAGTCACTATCTAGCTTCCCCCCTTGTATTACTTGTCTTCGTGGCATGTCTCATCAGCAGAGGTATACTAAATGTGTTTCTGTGAAGAAGGAAGAGGTGTTCCAGACTGAGATAGAATAGGAAGAAAGGACTGGTGATTCACTTCTGAAAATCTGTCAGTGAAAATCCTATGGAACACAACTGTCCAAATAGTAACCCATCAAGGGAATGATACAAGAGTAGGCAGCATTTTCCTCCATTATGCATGGGGTCATCATGGCTCAGGGACCATTTTGATGGCAGTTAACAACAACAGTACATTTTCACCTGTTTATTAATGACCCACCATCATTATTGCAATGTAAATTCAAGGAAGGCATTCACTGCTCTATCTCAATTATCTAGCACCCACCTGTTATTGATTGATTCTGACTCATAGCCACCTGTGAGTTTCCGGGGTTTCAGGGGCTGAGAATCTTCACAGGAGCAGATAGTCTGAGCTTTCTTCCGCAGAGTGGCTGGTAAGTTTGAACCTCCAACCTGCAGTTAGCAATAAAATGCTTACCTTACATCCCCACCAGGGTTCCTAATTATCTAGTGCATAACTCAGTAACTGGTGAATACATGACTAACTGACTGAAGGAATGAATCTCTAAATGACAATAACATTGAAAGAGAGAAGGTCATAATTTGAGGAAAGGAAACATATCTTTAAAGTTATGCTACCAATCCAAAATATTTTAGAATATCATCTCATTATTAGTGTAAGAGCCCCAGCTGTTGTCTTTTCAAGTGATGTAGCCACTTTAAGGTCAGGGTTAATATTTAATGAGCGTATTCACAAACGATATGTTTTTTCTAAATAAATTTAAAACACGCATAGAGGAAATGGTTTTGAAACCCTGCTCAGTAAGCCAGTTAAGGATTTTAAAACTCAGGTTTTATTAATAGAATGACAACTTCAGAAAATAAATATGAATTGTTGATCTTTATTTTTCCAGAAAGTATGGTGTGTACCAGCTGTGAGGAATTTTCTGCTAGTTGTTCAGTCTCCAGCTGAGACTTAACTTTCTAATTTGATTATCACTCAGTCCAAGGACACACAAGCATACACTCTGGATTCCTGTTAATAGTTCTTTACCAAGTCCATTATGTGTTTGTTCCTGTCTCAGCATTATCCAAGAAAGATCATGATATAATGGTAAAGTTCTATATTATTCTTTCTCTGAATTCTTTTTATCAGAGGAGTGTTTATTTTATAATACATTTTAGATTTTATAGGGAATAACTGGAAAAAGGGCTGCTCTGTGATTTCTTGGGAAACCGTTTAGATAGAAAAGACTCAGTGCTAGAGAATAGACTAATCTGTTTATGGAGAAAAGGATTTTGCCCTACTCCATGAATTATTTTCAAAGGATCTAAATAAAGAACATTTAATATTAAATTGCAGTGTGATAAAGTGCATATTCTTATCTATATGGTTAATTAATTAAATGGCCTTGATCATTTCAGGGCCTTGGTTCCCTTGTGTGTACAAAGAGGGTTTTAGATTTGTGTGTACAGAGGACTTCAGGTTTTTAGATTTGTTCCAACCTTAGCACTATATGGTCCTGTGAGCAGATTTCCTGAGTTTTTAAGAGTAGGAGTATCAGTTCTCATGATATGGGAAATTGCTAAATATTGTTTTCATCTAGATCATTATTAAATCTGGATAATAGTTACACAGGATTTCATTGCATATTTTTCTTTCAGTGTATATTTATGTCATCTTACCATAGAAAATTTAGAAATAGAATTGACTGATAAAATGCTTTGTGTGAGATACTTTACTCCATTCAAATTGATCTTGTGAAGCCTAGTTTATGTGTACAATATTTTCCTCTGACACATTTATACAAATTACCAGTCCTTCGTTCAGTTTTCTTTCTGAGGTTGATTCATTTAACTTTTAGATACCTGTGCCACTCCAGGTCGAGATTGGATGAGCATTTTTTCCCGTGGGTAGATAGATGTTCAAGATAAAGGTATTCATTGATGAAGAAAATAGCAAATTTCACTTAGGCATGTATTGGCTTGGCAACTCACATGTAATTTAGATGGAGTTAATTTATGATCTGTAACAGCTTCTTAGACCCAGACGGACTTTCCCGCTTGCTATCTTACATATTACCAGTATGTTTTTGACAGAGGACATGGCAGGCTGACAAAAATAACTTTTGAAGTCCAGTTGTCGTAGGCTAAAATCCGTACTTCTGCATTTTCTAAATGTGTGACCCTGGGAAAGTTATTTAATCTCTCTGAGACTCAGTTTTCTTTTCTGTGCAATGGGTATGTTAATATATATATATGATACATATATACATGTTCCCATGTATATATGTATATATATATCATAGGGTTAGTGGGAGGACTACATAATATGAGTAGATCATTGAATATACTATCTGGTATGCAGTTTCAAGCAAGAATATCAACCTAGTCTCATTCCTTGTCATTATTTAGTTATTTGAATGGTTGGGGTGAAAATTATTTCTTGCATATTTTTTTAAACCAAGTCACCAAAGGAAATATGGTTATTTTAGCCATCTTTACTAGAAGTATTGATTCTTGGACATCTGTTATATTCTAGGACGTGGCCACAGTTCCTGCCATTAAGGAAACAACAGATTCAAGTGAGAAAGAGCCATATGAAAATGTAAAGTCAAGGCTGAACTTTAAGGGGTGACAGAATAGGCACTTGATGCCCTGTGAGACTTAAAGGGAGGTGAAGACAAAACAAAATCAAGACCATAAACCTAGGTCCTGCCCATGGGTCTGAAACACCATTAGCATATTTTCCTTTGTCTTTTGCGTGTTCTTGGACTTCGAGATTCCATGTGCTTAATACTCTTAGGAAAAGTAATACTTTAAAACCATATGGCACTCGAAGGAAGGTTTATTTCAGGATTAGTTAGTATACAGGATAAGCAGCAATAATCAAGAGACCTCAAAATATTATGGCTCAAGAAAGAGACCAATGGTAGGCAGACAGCACTGCTGCATGAGGTCATCTAAGGCCCAAAGTCCTTCTATTTTGTTGCTTATTATCTGCCTAGTATGTCGGCCATACTGTGCAGTCAAGATGGCACCTTTACCTTGTCTGTGTGCTACTACCCGCTGGTTGGGTGGGAGGAGAGACACCGATGATAGCAGATTTTCTAGTCAAAATGCAAAGGGTTGCACATGTCACTCACTGTCTGAGATTCAGCCACATCTTCATAACATGCTGTGAAGGCATTTGGAAAACAGTCTCCAGCCTGCTGCCTGTATAGAGCTAAAACTCCTGAGTTTCTGTTACCCGAAGGATGAATATGTGAATAGATACTGGTGGGACAACTAACCATTTCTGTCAAGTTGATTGAGTAACATTCACCTTGAAAAGTTTCCCTCAAAAATGAGAGCCCTCCAAATAGCAGGTTAACTTGGCATTATCAGAAGCAAGGGTGCCCCTCCAAACTTTCTCTACCTGGAGGGCCTCCCACTTATTTCCCAATGTAGATCAACTTTTATTTTGTCTTCTCTGAGCTCCCTGAGCTGCTGCTAATAATCCCTGCTCTCACATTATGCCATACTTGTTCCACGGCACTGTAATTCTTCAAATTCCTGTGCCTTGAACCAGAATGGGAGCTAACAGGCGATAGTATTGAATCGATCTTTGTAACCCCCAACATCTAGTGCAGTGCTTGGCACATAATTGCTCCTTACCTGTTGAATGAATGCGAGTGAATGGGAGACAGTCTGTTACAGCCCATTTCTGGTCCATGTTTCAGACAGATCTTGTGGTGTTACTTCTTAACACTCATCAAGCACCTAGAGACTGGATCATGCTAATATTGCTAAAGGTATTTCTCAGCTCATGTGAGCTTCCACAGGGAATCTCAGTGCTGATATCCTGATGTAGTTGTTGAGAGGTGAATTCATAATTTCAGAAAAATACAAATTGGATTTTGGGGAAAGTGGGCAATCTTGATGTCTTCCATCTCACAAAGTGTGTTCTTTACAGGATAATGTTTTCCCATATAACACACGGATTCTTCTGTCATGGATTGAATGTGTCACCCCCAAATCTGTGCCAATTGGGATGGGCCATGATTCTCAGTGGTTTGGAAGCTACATAATGATACCATCAACTCTCATGATTTGATTTGATGTAAGGGGATAAGGGTGAGATGTGATACCCTTACTCTGGTTATAGCCCCAATCCTATGTAAGGGGAATTTCCCTAGGGTGTGGCCAATATGATCATCTTTTATCTCCCAAGGGGTGAAAGGTGAAAGAAATGAACAGACTGAGAAGGACGTTAGTACTACCTAGAAAGAATAGCAGGGAGTAGAGCATATCATTTGGACCCAGGGTCCCTGCACTGAAATTTCCTAGAACCAGGAGATTGATGCCAAGCTGCTTGAAGATCTCCAAGGGATACCACAGATGTTGAAAGGCAAGGAGGACCTTCCTCCATCGTCAACAGAGGAAGCCTTTCCCTTGAGCCGGCAACCCAAACTATGAGAGAATAAATTTGTTTGCTGAAGCCATCCACTGTCTGTATTTGTGTCACAGCATCTCTAGATAACGAAGGCATCTACCAACTCATTGTGCTCATGCAGAACCTGTATACAGGCCAAGAGTCCGTTGCTTAAACAGAATAAAGAGATACTGCCTGGTTTAAAAACAGGAAAGGTGTGTATCATTTCACCATGGGACCCTGGATACAAAGGACATGCTCCAATCCCTGATCTTCTTTCTCGGTAGATTATTTTAGCCACAGAATGACTCTACAAGAAGCACACTACACTAGGTGTCAGGAGATTTTATGTCTTCTACATTTTTTGAATTCTAGACATTTATTAAAATCAAATAATGTCTACTTAGCCATCTCAGGGGAATAGTGGAAAAATACAGTGTATCTGGTTTTGTTAGAGAGGTGTCAGCCTAGCAAGTTGCCTTAGCTCTGATATGGCCCTTGCCCAAAGAGAATAATTTTCTATTAGCAGACAGAAGTCTGGAAAAATCTAGCATGCGCTCTGCCTCTGGCATTGAATTGGATCCCTGAGAACCTTTGTAAACAACAGGCTTCAGGTTTTATCTGTTGTGGCCTATTTATTGGGCTTTGGCTCAGATCTGGAAGCTCAGTTCCACTCTGTGTCTCTATGGAAATTGAGGCTCATGCAAATCCATTTGCCTAGTGTTGCTGGTCTTTTCCCAGTGACTGCTGATTGCTTAGAAAGTTGTTTTATCATCTTGCCCAGTTCTCTCAGCAGAAGGACTTCATCCTTAAGAACTTCCCCACCCTGACTTGGATGTACCTCTTTACTCCACACCCCTTGGATGGCAATAACCCTGGTCTTCATGAAATTTGAGCTTACACTTGCTCTTAATTTGGGTGCTGACCATCTTCCAACTAGAAACAGACTGTCCTAATTAGTTTCAGTCAGCCCCTTCTTCCATGCCAAGCAGGTTTGTTCTCAAATGCTTTATTATTTTTTGTGTGTGTTGAAACATGTCTTTTATCTGGTGTAGCAATGAATGAACGCTAAGGTATAAGCACATAAGTATCTTTAGCAACTTCCAAGGCTAAGAATGTATTTATTTGTATCATAAAAAGCCATGAAGTAGTATTTTTAGTAGATTTAAATGTTATCTTATTAGTGTCTTTCTTTTTCAAACAACATTCAAACATTATCTTATGTGTTGACTGATTAGCCCATCAAATGAAGACAGGTGGTCATATCGAATGAAAGCGAGCCACCCCTGAATGGGTCTGTAAGCACTTTTAGGCCACTTGGAGCAGGTGTATAGAGTTGTTATTTAGTCTGACTTTAGTACCTAGGTTCCCCAACTTGGCTGATCATTCAAATCACCTGGGGATCTGGTGTACCCAGGTGATCCCAATGATGAGCCAAGTTGGGGAACCTACGCTTTAGTGCAGTGATTCTCAACCTACCTCACGCCGCGACCTTTTAATACAGTTCCTCATGTGGTGGTGACCCCCTGAACCATACAATTATTTTCGTTGCTACTTCATCACTGTCATTTTGCTACTGTTATGAATTGGGCGACCCCTGTGAAAGGGTCATTCGACCACCAAAGGGGTCGCAACCCACAGGTTGAGAACCACTGCTTTAGTGTAAGAAAGTCCATAAACCTCTTCAATGATTTTTTTTAAGTACACATGTAGCAAATTAAGGTGATTATGAAGAATTACCAGATGAATCTTAGCTGAGAGTAGAGAACACTAGGATGATATTGACCTGTGCTTTATTTATATACTATGGGAATTCACTGGACTGTGTTGATCATAACAAATTGTGGACATTGAGAAGCATGGTAATTCCAGAACACTTCGTTGTGCTTATGCAGAATCTGTACATATGCCTAGAGGCAGTTGCTTGAACAGAATAAGATGATACTGCATGGTTTAAAATCAGGAAATGCATATTTAAGGTTTGTATCATTTCATCATATTTTCCGTCTGTATGAGGAATAAATAATCTGCAAGGCTAGGTTATATGAAGATGAAGGCATTCTCAAGACCGTAGAAAGATTCATTGACAACCTGCAATGTGCACATGACACACTTTGCTTGCTGAAAGTGAAGAGGACTCAAGGCACATACTGCTGAAAATCAAAGGCTGCAGCCTTCAGGATGGATTGCACCTCAGTGTAAAGAATCCCCCAAATCCTCACAACTGGACCAATAAGCAGCATCAAGATAAACAAAGAAAAGATTGAAGTCACCCAGGGTTTCATTTTACTTGGATCTACAGTCAACATTCCTGGAAGCAGCAGCTAAGAAACCAAATGATGTATGACAATGGGCAAATCTGCTCTAAAGGGATTTTTTTTACAACAATCTTTATTTATTGACATAAAATTCATTCCCAAATGGGATGATAACCACAACAGATGTTGATTTACATCACATATTTTGGGAGGACACAATTCAATCCACAAAATCCATTATTTCTTAATGCTTCAAATCCTATCATCATGTTGGCTATCTTCATTTTTTTAATTAAGTCATTTTATTGGGGGCTTGTGCAACTCTTATCACAATCCACATATCCATCCATTGTGTCAAGTACTTTTGTACATTTGTTTCCCTCATCATCAAAACATTTGCTTTCTACCTGAGTCCTTGGCATCAGCTCCTCATTTTTTCCCACCCTCCCCCATGAACCCTTGATAATTTATAAATTATTATTATTTTGTCATATCTTACACCATCCGACGTCTCCCTTCACCAACTTCTCCGCTGTTCATCCCCGAGGGAGGAGGTTATATGTAGATCCCTGTAATGGGTTCCCCCTTTCTCCCTCACCTTCCCTCCACCCTCCCGGTATTGCCACTCTCAGCACTGGTCCTGAAGGGTTCATCTGTCCTGGATTCCCTGGGTTTCTGGTTCCTATCTGTACCAGTGTAAATCCTCCAGTCCAGCCAGATTTTTAAGGTAGAATTGGGATCATGATTGGGGGGTGGGGTGGGGTGGGGAGGAAGCATTAAAGAACTAGGATGTCTTTAGTGCATTATAAAGCAAAGATGTCACATTGAGGACTAAGATGTGCCTGACCCAAGGCATCAGTCACCTCAAATAAATGCAAAATCTGGGCACTAAATAAGGGAGGCCAGAATAGTGCTGGTGCATTTGAAGTAGACATTGAGTGTCCCATGGTCTGCCAGAAGAAGGGGCAAATCTGGCTTGGAAAAAGTGTTGTCAGAGGACTTCTTAGAAGCAAGGATAGCGACATTTCATTTCATTTATTTTGTACACGTTATAAGAGGGAGTCCCTGAAGAAGGACATTATGTTTGGTAGAGGGTCAGTAAAAAAGAGACGGACCCTCAGTGAGATGGACTGACACAGTGGCTAGAGTAACGGGATGAAACATAGGAACAATTTTGAGGATGGAATAGGATCTGGCAATGTTTTGTTCTGTTGTACAGCAGGTTGCTAAAAGTTAAAACAGACTCTCTGGCTCCTAACAACAATTGAGACTGAATCAATCATTGAAACCTGAAGGCAAACTTACATAGCACGAAAGGATAAGATGCATTGCTCTTCAGTCAGATGCTCATAAATCGGGGACTAACTGAAGACTTCAACAATTGAGGCATGGGACATTCTTATTTGTAACTATTTTATTATCCAAAATTAACTTATGGTTCAAAAACCTATAAGTAATGCCATTGTGTTATTTTCTGATGGTATCTTTTTTCACTACATCTCTATAAATCATGGGAAAAGAGCCCTTGTGGTCCAATGGTTAAACATTCAGCTGCTAACCAAAGGCTAACATAGCCAATCCACCAGTGGCTCCCAGAGAGAATTGACCAAGCGATCTGCTCCTATAAGGATTTTAGCTCAAGAATCCCTATGGGATAACGCTACTCGATCTCATATGTTCACTAGGATTTAACTTGACTTGACAGCACATAATAACAATATCACAGTATGTTATAAGAACATCACTAACCTGGGAAAAAGACATTCAAAGATAAGATATAGTACAACAAATTGTTTGCAAGGGCCTGCAGATTTAGGGGAATTAGAGGTTTGAGGAAAACTTCCTGGAAGAATTTATTTTTCAATAGAAGAAGACAAATAAGTTCATTGGAATTGTCAGTTCCGGAAAAGGAAAGAAGATTTGGGTACCCCCCTCCTTATCTTCATGTCACAAATTCTGATAATAAATTCCTCACGTAGACCTGGTAAATAATTTTTGAGAAAACTGATTGTGAGAGAGCCAAGCCAACTGACATCTGAGAAACAGATGTCAAATCCCTCAAACAACTTTATTTCTTCCACCCTGCTAACTTCAACTTAGGGAGAAATAGTTACCATGCAAATGAATAAAAGAGAAAAAAATGTAGGTTGGAATGAAATATCTTGGCATAAAGTGACCGAGAGAGAGAAGACTGTCTGCATGGTCCCCTCTAAATTCCGACTCCTTGTCTTTCCTTTGTGTACATACATACCTGTCGCCATCAAGTTGTTTCTGACTCAGAGATCCTATAGGACAGAGTGGAATGGTCCCATAGGCTCCACAGGGGGAAGTCTTTATGAAAACAGACTGATTCATCAGTTCCTCATGGAGCATTGGGGGGTTCCAACTGCCAACCTTTCAGCTAGTAGCAAGAGGGTTAACCATGGCGCCACTAGAGCTTCATGGACTCACAGATATCATATCAAATACGTCTTTGGAATCTGAGAGAAAGTAACTGCAACTTCCCCGGAAGTTACAAAACCAGAACCTGGGCTCCAACCTAAGGGAGAGAATCTTTATCCATTGGACTATTAGAAGACTGGGTTCAACCCTCCTCCGTTCCCATTCTGGAATAAGCACTGGTACCCCTCCTGTCTCTAGTACTTTGGACTTCTGTGGCTTGGCATGCTTTGTGGATATGGAAATCAGGGGCGGATGGAGCCTTGAGGATGAAGCACACTTCCGTGGTGGCCTCCTCTTGTTATCTGCAGTCACTGGGTGGAGTTGGCATCCATGCAATGACAGTGAGTTTGTTTTTCATTTGGGGGTTTTGCACAAACTACTTACATACAAACCATAGTGGCATGTGCCACTTACAGTCATATGTGCAACTCATAGTTCATAACAAACAGGCACAGCTTTTTCAAATGCACGAAACATTGTTATTATGATGGTATTATTATGTCAATGATCTTTTAGTGGATCTCAGTGTTTCTTTAATGTTTTTATGCCTAGAAAGGTACACCATATGCTACGTACTCAGAAAAATATTTCATCAACTGATATAGCTACCTATTCCAATTTACGTACGACGTAGAGAAGTTTAGGAAAGGAGTCGCTTCGTAATTCTAGAGACTAGCTGCATTGCTCTTCTTGTTCTTTCCTATTAGCTGTTACTTCCTACAACCTGTACCACTTCTTAACCAACGTGTTCCTTAGGACTTCTAAGGACAGATATGATTTAGAATTAAAATGCTATTCTGAGGTTATTCCCTCTGCTTCTATTTTTCCATGCGAATTCTCTAGTTTCTAATAATTCTTCACTCATAGGCGCAGAAATAACCACACAGCTTCTTTAAAATGAATTTCATTTACCTTTGCATATTGTGATTTAATTTGTGGAGCACGCATAGCCTCTAACTGTGATTACTCCCTTGGCTCACATGTTGTATTACATACATTGTAGGGTTAAAGTAAAAATTCTAATGTTCACTGCTCTTTTCTTCAAAATAAAATTGATACTTGTTTTTCTCTGAGAATTGTTAAATCTGAATCTAATTTTGAAATAATGCACTTTGGAAGCTTTCAGGTTCATTTTCTTCCTTTAAAATGTAACCCAAAAAGCAAAACAACTCCCTGCCATCAAGCTGATGCTGCCTCATAGCAACCCCATAGAACAGGGTAGAACTAACTGCCTCTGAGATTGTCACTCTTTACAGGAGTCGAAAGTACCATCTTTCTTCCTTAATACATAAAATCAGGACATAATCACTAAGGATTGACTAGCTGCTTTTGATTTAAATTTTGTCAAACTGTCAAATGTTCTAGAGAGCTTAGGGCTCAAATTAACTACATGGCATCTTATTATTTTAAATGAGAGTACTGAGCTAAGAGATCTGGTTTTCAGACAGGCATCCCACGCCTATGTGTCTTAGTTACTTCCTCTGTGCAATTAGCCAGATGGACTGACTTTTCCTAATGTTAGGAACGGCAAGGGAAACATTAGAAAGGACAGTTGCAAAAGCAAGAGAAAACAAAGCAAAGGTAGAGTAGCTGTTGACATTTCCCCCTACTTCTAAGCTTTTACCTATAAATGAAAAACTATTTTTAGGATTTTTAAGAACAAAACAAACCAAAACCCAAACAGAAATGTAGCATCTACATTTGGGTTATGTTCATATATAAAAAGTAGTACTTATGGCAAGCACTAAAGGAGTCCTGTTGGCATACTGCAAGGTGAGCAGTTCAAAACCACCAGCCACTCCGCAGGAGAAAGGTGAGGCTTCTTGCTCTTATAAAGTTTTACAGTCTCGGAAACCCATGGAGCAGTTCTACTCTGTCCTACTCGAGTGAGAATCGAATTGATAGCAGTGAGATATGGGTCAAAGCATGACCGGGTGGTGCAGTGGGTTAGATATTGGGCTGTTAACCACAAACTCAGAGGTTCAACCTCCCCAGCCATGGGAGAAACACAAGATTGTTCTTGTGAAGATGGATAGTCTTGGAAACCCTAGACAGGGTAGATCTGAGGTGAAATTGACTAACTGGCAGTGGATGGAGGGGTGGAGGCAGACTGTGTGATCTGACCCTGCTGAGCGTAAAAGAGAAGAAACACAAAAGTATGCCTTTGAGCTCCCCATCGATGAATTTCCATCCGCGTGAAAGCAAGGAAGGTGCAGTTGTCATTTTTGTATAGGGCCATAATGCTTTAAGCAGAAAGTTAACGACTTAGTTGATAGTATGCTGAGTTGATATTATGATCAAGTTCTCTAAGAGATGTGTACCATTCTTCTTCATATGATTAAATTGTATGCTAGGGCTATGTCACTACAACTATTTTTAAAAACCCTCACTGCCATTGAGTCAATTCCAGCTCCTAGCAAGCCTAGAGGACAGGGTAGAACTGCCTCTGTGGGTTTCTGAGACTGTAACTCTTAAAAAAAATAGTTGTGTTGACATATAATTTCCATAATTCACTTCCATAGTTCAATCATATTAAAAAGTTATATAATCATCACTACAATCAGTTCTACAACATGTTCTTCATTCTTGTATCATTAGTTCCCTACTTCCCTCTAATCTCCCCTCCCATACACCCAATAAGCCATTAGTCCAGTTCAAGACTGTAACTCTTTATGGGAGTTAATAGCCTTGTCTTTCTCCCATGGAGCAGCTGATGGTTTTGAACTGCTGACCTTGTAGTTAGCAAACATTGCAGTATGCCACCCAGGCTCCTTTAGTGCTTGCCATAGTGCCATTTTTATAGAAATGGCTCTGAACACAAACCACCTCTCATCTCTCCAAGCTCTAGCAAAATGTAGATGCTATATTTCTCTGTCTTGTTGTTTGTTTGTTTGTTTTTGGGAACCATAGCCTAAAAGTCGTTTTTCATTTAAGAATTAAAAAGTAGCGGGAAAAAATTCAATAGCTACTCTACCTTTGCTTTGTTTTCACTTGCTTTTGCACCTGTTCTTGCTGTTCCTAACATGAGGAAAAGACAAGCCATCTGGCTAATTGTACAGAGGAAGTAACTAAGACACATAGGCGTGGGATGCCTCGGGTAGCCTCTCAATAACTTATTAGCTGGAACTTGTTGAATGATCGCTCATAAACCAATGAAGAACACCGTGGTTCACAGCACCTGCTCAGGGGTGTAGCACCTAGAGCGTGTCCCATTCTTGCTGTTCCTCAGGATGTGCTCCTTGTCCCTTTTGATGTGATTTTCAGGTTGTTTCCAAGGAGTTGATAGAAGGTGGCTTCTGGATATGGGAGAAGTGGAAGGCAACTCTTAACAATTATTATGTCTCTTATGCATCAGAGGGATCCCTGGTAGTATAGTGAGTGACACATTGGGCTCTTACCTGAAAGACGGGTGGTTTTACCCCACTGTGGAAGGAAGACTAGACAGCCTACTCTCAGAAAGACAGCAGCCTTGGAAACCCTAGGGAGCAGTTAGTTCTACTCTGTCATGTAGGGTTGCTATGAGTCTGAAAGGACTCGATGACAGTGGGTATGGCTTAGACATTTTCCATGCATTGTCCCATTTAATCACTCCTTAGATCCTGTGATGAAAAGTAATCTTTCCTTCATTGCACAGATAGAGCAATTGAGGTGAGCTGACATGATTTTCCTAGAATTGTGTGGCTGCTAAGTCTGTATTTCTTTTTTTCCATAGCTACTTCTAAGGCCACTCTGTGCCAGTGCTGATGTGTTAAGTCCTTTAAAATGATAGCTTCCATTCTGTCTGTGGGATCAGGACTTCCACTGGAGAGAATGTTAATGTACAACACCACAGAGAATAAGGTAGGGAGGGACTCAGCAAGTGAGAAAGTGATCAGCAAGTGCCTGCCCACAAATATGACCTTCATTGGCCCACTGGTTATTTGTTCAAAGTTTTACCATTAAAGTCATTACTCTGGATGTAGAAAAGCTTCTGTTGGTTGGTTTTTATTTCCTGCGGACAAGGAACATTGCCAATGCATATACTCATAGAAATATTCATATGTGAAATCTTGTATCACCCACATACTTCAATAGGTCATATGGAATAAGAGAAAGAGGTGATTTTGAGAGTCAGGCAGACCTGGGATTGAATTCTGACTTTACCAAGCTGTTTACCTTGGACATGACTCAATTTTTCAGAGCTTCGCTTTCCTCTTGAATAATACAGATAATAAAGCACACACACATACAGGCCGTTAGCAAAACAGCAATGATGTATTGAACACCGCTATGGGTAGCTGTGGTGGACTTGGAAGATCAGTGAAATAGAAGTCAGGAGACTTGGTGTCCTACCATATCTGTTGTATTAATTCAGGTAGATATTTATTGAGCATTTACTATGTAACAGGCACTGTGTTAGGCAGAAAACAATTTAAAGTATTACTGCCCTATACCTTAAATTTTAGTTTGGTCATTATTTAACAATATTCATATACTGGTTATACAGGAAAAGATTAAATCTTCTTGTGCATATTTTTGAAACGGGAATCTAATACTTCAATGATATAATGATGAACAAAATAAACGAGGCTCCTGACTTGATGTTATAGTATAATAGAACAGAAATTAATCAGATAATCCCCCAAATTGATATAATTTTAGAACCACAATAAGTGCTCCCCAAAAGTGCTCAGTTCTCTGAAAACATGTAACAGTGACCTTATTTCAGCTGCCCTGAGCAAGTAACAGCTGAGTTAAGAAAAATGAATTAGTACTAAAGTCGTGCGTCTACATGGTATTACTTGGATCCTTAACAAAATTCTCTCAGCTCTTTTACATCTTCTTTGGTGATAATTAGAAGGAGCCCTGGGAGCACTGCCAAGTAAGGGGTGTGCTGCTACTACTAACCCCAAGGTTGGTAGTTTAACTTCCCCAGATGATTATCTGCTCCTGTAAAGCTGTATAGCATGGAAACCCTACATAAGGCCATTAGGAATCGGAGTTGACTCAATGGCAGTGGGTTTGATTTGATTGAGTGATTATTGAGGAGCCAGAAAAGTGCTGTGAGTTAAACACTATGCTGCTTCGTCACAAGGTCAGCAGTTCAAACCCACCAGGTGTGCTCCTAAAGCATTAAGATCTACGATCTCTAAAACTGTAAGCGGTAGTTCTACTTGGCTTCATAGAGTCACTGTGAGTCAGAATCCACTTAATGGCAGTAGGCTGGTGATTAATCTCTTCTTTCTTTACATATCAGCTACTACCCATTCACTCTCAGGAGGTGGGTTTGCCATGTGTTTCACATAGAAAACAAAAATCTTCTTATTCACCTACCTCTCCTAATCTTTAATGCATGCTAATTTCTATCTTCTACCATTCTTTTGCCCTATCTCAAAGGAAAAACTAACCCTTCATCAGTTCAAGTGCCAGGAGCCCTGGAAGTGGAATGGGTTACCCATTGGACTGCTAACCTCAAGGCCAATGGTTTGAAACCACCAGTGGCTCCATAGGTGAATGATAAGATTTTCTGCTCCTTCGAAGATTTAGTCCTGGAAACCCACAGGGGCAATTCTATTCTGTTCTGGTCAATATGAATCAACTCTATAGCAGAGAGTTTGGTTTGGAATTAGTCCAAATTCAATTTCAAGCCATCCTCATGCTTTCTCAGGAATACTCATTCATAGTCATTCCTTTTCTCTTTTAGATTCTAACCTCTCCCTCTCTATGTGTTCTTTTCTCTCTACAAAGAAACCCCCACAAAGACACCTTTGAATTCTTGTCTGTACAATCAAGACCTGTAAAATGTGTGCACAGGGACTTTTAAAAGTTCATAGAAAATGAGAGGTCAATACTGAGACAAGGAACATGAGGTTAAGAATGGCTTTATTAAGGTAGGGAAAGAGCTCCCAGGAGGGAAAGGAGAGCAGAGAAAGGGACAGGAGCATCTTGAGCTCCCGGGTAGCTTCTGAGACCCAAGGAATTAGGTCAGGGAAATCGCACCTGGCAGTGAGGCGGTGGGACTTACATAGGGTCCGAGTCAAGGACGTATGTATTGATAAGGGGAAGAAGGTTTTTAGTCCTGCAGCTGCAAGGCCTTGAGTAAGGATGTCTGTGGGTGAATTATCTTACTAGTTGCAAACTTGCTTTTTGGAATGCTGGGGGAAGGGGCTAAGTGGACTTTGTTCGGAGAGATAAACTCCCCAGAATGCTGGAAGCAGGGGCTTTGAAGTCCAGCAGGGACTGAGAGTGTGGGAGAGGGACTGTGTGGTCTGGACCCGGCCCAAACAGAAAAAAAAATGGAAAAGACACAACATTTTTGCATGACATTTTAAAGCCCCTCATATACAGTCAAGTGTGGTAGTTACATAATCTGGTATCTCCTGAGAATTCTGGGAAATCTGATTTTTCCTCCTTGGAGGCGGGAGAGACTCTCTGCTCACTCCCTGGGAGATATTGCAACTGACAAGACACATAGAACTACGCTAGTGCCCTAAACTGGAGAAGTCACATGGGCCTACCCTGATATAACCAGACCTCTGAAGCCAGAGAAGCCACATAGAGACCCCTGCCAGCGCTGAGATGCTAACAGCGCCACTGGATCCAAAGACTTTCTACCCACTGGCCTGTGATCGTCCTGCATTCAGTATCATTGCATGTGTTTCGTGAGTCTGAAGAGGACTTTATGGATTGGTGTTGGACATATGAGCTAATATCAGACTTGTGGGCTTAGACTGGACAGGATTGGGATGCACTTTTAATGTACAATTATCCTTTATGTAAAACTCCCTTACACACATATGAGTTTCTATGGATTTGTTTCTCTAGTCTACCCAGAGAAACATCAAGTTTCTATGAAAAGTAATCTAGTCATAAAACTCTCCTTACCAATGTCACCAATTGCTTTTTTATTTCAAAATTCAACATAAACTTTCAGTTCATGTCTTATTTGCCCTCACCCTAACTCAGACACTCTATTTTGGCATTGGAGACACATAGCATTTGAAAAACCTCACCTTGAAACCATTTGCTTTATTAGTATCTATGATATCATTTTCTCCTTCCTCCTTTACTCTATTGAATCTCTAATTCTATATGCCAATCCAACTGCATCATTGTTACTAAAATCTCTTTAGGTTGTAGAAACTTCTCAGTTTCTTCCCTTTCGGCGGGTCACTAAGTCCGATGTATGCTATCCTATTAATATCTGTCGTGTGTTTCATAAGTTTCACTAGCATTATTATCAGGAGCCCTAATGGCTTGTGGATTCAAATGCACTAGTTTCTCCAAGGGAGAAAGATGAAGCTATTTGTTCCCGTAAAGATTTACAGCCTCAGAAGCCTTATACAGAATCACTATGAGTCGGAATCAACCCTGTGGCAATGGTTTGAATTTGGGGTTTGGGTATGTTATTATCAGAGTATATGCTTTCCTCATTCTCTCCTTGGAGGTACCTTAGGTACAACAGCTTAAAGGATACTTTATTGCCCATAAGCACTCCTAAGACCCAGTTAGGTGCCTCCACTCCATGTTTCTTAGTTTGACCTTACCCAATCTATTATAACTAAGAAGCTCTAGCTTAGAGCTCAGAATAGTATCTAGGGTGGGAGATACACATTACAAAGTTATTGGTATATAGATGGTAATAGAAGCTAAAGTATGGATATAATTAATTACCTATAGAGAGAGTCATAAGGGATGGGGGCTTTGGCCCAGACTTCAAATAACTCCAATTTTTAATATTATGAAAAGTAATGGATGAGTCTGACAATGGAACAGAGTGAGCAGACAAGTGGAAGGAAGACTAGAAGACCAATGTTAGAGGAACCGAAGGGAGAGCGAGCGCTTCAAGAAGCAGGTGAATACTGTTGTGAGATAACCAAGATTGGAATACATATTAGATTTAGTGACATAGACCAAAACAAAACATAAAAAATCCAAGCTTACTGCCATCAAGTTGATTCTGACTCATTGTGACCCTTCAGGACAAGACAGAACTGCCCCTAGTGGGGCAGCTGGAAGATTCAAACTGCTGCTCTTACGGTTAGCAGCCCACCATATAACCCACCACATCCTCAGGGCTCCTGATAACATGAAAGGCATTGGTCATTTTAACAGCGATTTCAGGAGAGAGAGATTGGTGTTCAGGTGAAGAAAGAAGCCAGAAAGTGCTGAAAAATGAAGAAGCAGGTGTAGACAATCAAGTGTAGACAATCTTCCCAGAAATTTGGCTGTGTGGAAGATAAAAATATTGGGAAGCAGGAGAAAAGTTATTGTTGCAAGGTCATTTATTTTTATTTTAAGGGAGAGTGGAAATGAACACCTTCAAATACTACTGGTATGTACTTACCTAAAAGGAAGGTCATAGGCTAAGGTGAAGGAGTGAGGGATGGAATCAAGTTGAAAAATTGTGAGAATTTCTTTCAGGTACTATGAACATATTTAACTATGGATTTCAATGAATTTATCATGGAGCTAATCTATTGTAAGGCTTCAGCCTTTGCCTGCTCAAGTAGAGGTACCGAGAAAAGTTGAACCTTAAGTTGATGCTAACAAATGTTCCTAAATTATGCAGAAGCCTACACATTTGATTGAGAGGTCTGGAAACTAATCTAGATTGGATTACACATATGAAGGCAAATCGGGTTGGTGAATGGAAAGCTATTTGGTTTAGAGATAAGTCTAAGAACGGAAAGCTTTGAAAGGGTTGAAAAAATGGTCACAGTTACCATACAAAAATGCCATGGGGGCCACATCTGAACCCCCCTACAGCTACAGAAGGGGGGAGGAAAATCACCTTCAACAGAATCAGGGCCATGGTGGATTCTTGTGGGGCTGAGGTCAGACATGCTCTCACCCTCCAACTTCCTTACCACTTCTGACACTAGCTCTCTCTCCCACGCTTTACTGCTCAGCTGGCTTCCATAACTCATTGCAATAACCACATAAAATGCATAGACCAGTGGGTCTCTACCTTCCTAATGCCGCCACCCTGTAATACAGTCCCTCATGTTGTGGTGATCCCCAACCATAAAATTATTTTTGTCGCTACTTCATTACTGTCATTTTGCTACTATTGTGAATTGGGCGACCCCTGTGAAAGGGTTGTTCGACCCCCAAAGGGGTTATGACGCACAGGTTGAGAACCGCTGGCATTGATGTTCGCCAAGGTTATGGGGTTGATTGGGGAAGCAAACTGGTTACAATTCAGGAGAGAAATGCTCAGCATTTCAGGACAGTTTCTTCTCTGCCATGCGCACAGGCAGATGAGCTTCTCTCTGGCACTCAGCCTCTCACCCTAGCCTCTGCTCAGACAAAGTTACAAAGGTTTTTTTTTTCTTTTTTGGACTGCCAACAAACAAATGCCCACAGGACATCTCACTTTGCCATAAGCCTCAGCTCCAGTTAGCAAACCTAGCCCCCAGTTAAATGGCTGAAGGCACTCCACTTCACCAACCAGCCTCCTGCCTGAAGGCTCTCAGCTTTATTTGCTCCATGGATTGAGAAATTCACTGTTTTTTCTCCTGCTGTGGCCTGTGGTTCTGTTGCTGCTCCTCTGCCACTTCTCTGCTATCCCTGCCGTCTCCTGGATGGAAGGGGTTCCATGTACAGAGCTTTCAGAGGCCAAAGGAAGGGCTCCCCTCTCGGCTCTTCTCCCTTCCTGGAAGTGAGAGATCCCTTACCAGCACCACACCCGAAATGACTCATTTCATACAGGATGGCAGTGACATTTAACCTTGCTAATCGCTTAAAACTGAATCTCATAATCTGATTAGTAACCCCCACCCACCCAGCCCCACGATTACCGCCTTCTCTTGCCCAGATCCCTCAGGAAAAAGTCCTTCGGTGGGAGTGACTAAGACTATGGCTAGAAGAGTAGTATGAAATCAGTGGCAGTTTATAAAACCCACGCTGAAAAGCAGTGAGATGGTGGGCAAATCTTGTCTCTTCTCTGCTTCTAGTTTTCTCATCTGTGTGTAAGTCATGGTGGAAGCTACGTGTGCTTCGGTTGTCTATGTTTGTGTTTATAGATTTGGCTGTCTCAGAAGATCATGAGTGTGTAGAAGTTCCCAACGTACATATGTGCTCTCCAAAGAAGTAATGAAGCACTCCTAGACAGACACTCAAGAGACTTGAAAGCAGTCAGTGGCACAAACAGATACTTTACATCCATGTCCACTGCTGCAATATTCACAAAGGTGGAAACAACTGAAATGTCTATCAGTGCATGAGTGGATAAGCAAACGTAGTACATCAACATCATGTAATCTGACTCTGCCACAAGGGAAAGGAAGTCCTTTGTGCGGATGCACATTGCAAGCATTATGCTGAATGAAATCACTCAGCCGTAGAAGGACAAATATTGTATGATCTCATTTACATGAAATGACAAGAATAAGCAAACGTATACAGACCAAAGTTTATTCGTGGTTACAGGGGGTGGTGGTGGTGGTGGAAAGAATGGACAAAGGGGGAATCACCATTTAGAAAGGAGTGATTTTCTGTTATGGTAATTTGTCATCAATTATGGATGATGGATGCACAATATGATTAATGTAATTGATATAAATAAATTATGCACCCGAGAATTATCAAATTGGCAAATGTGTTATATACTCGTATATTTTTACAACATTTTTTAAAATAAAGAAGTGATAAAACTAGGCCTGAGGGTAGGACACACTAGTCAATCTAATACTACCACAGTTGCTTAGTCAAGTAAAGACAAAGTGATGCTCTGTAGATGTGACTCTACTACAAGTAGTTCTCTTTTCCCTAGGTAGGGTTAACTGCTCATTTATCAGTGATTAATTTCTAAATATGAAATTAGTCATCTCTTTAATCTAGCAGGAAGAACCGTGTAATATATTAATAGCATTATTGTCAGGAAACTTGAACTCTGGAGCATTCTGATAATAATCAATGCCTGTGAGCTGCCACCCTCTGGGTTAATTTGATTATAGGGTCTCCTTAAAGAAAATCTAAAATGCTATTTATTCATTTATTTCTCTCTCTCATAACACGCTAGAGTCCAGGGCTGCATGAAGAGCACACAACTTTGCAGCATCAGGTTAACAAGAGCCCAGGCTACTCTGTTGTTCTGCCATGCCTAGGGTGTGTCCTTCACCTGCCCGATCAAAGGTGGTCAGTACCAAGAACACATTGTAAGTAGCAGGCTGGAGAAAAGGGTAAGAGAGAAAAACATGCCCATTCCCTTTAAAGGCATTCCTCAGAGATGGCAGATAACATCTCCATTTATAGCTCATAGGTAAGAACTTAATTACATGCCATGTAGAGTTGAAGGGAAGCTCAGAAATGTAGTGTTTATGTGTCTGGCCAGGTACCCAGGTAAAATGGAACTTTCCATTATTACTGAAGAATGAGAGATTTAATATTAGGGAATAGTTGGTAACATCAGCTGAACTGTTTCCAAAGGGGAAAAAAGATTGTATCAAGTACATTTCTACCAGAAGGCTCAGAGAAGATCTACACTCTATAGTAGCTATTTTCTTTTCTTAATTTTTAAAAATTTTTTTGATCAGATCTTTTTAAGCATGTACGTTCATTTAAATGTAAATACATATGTACATGGGTATGGCCAACTCATTGTGATTTTGCTAATCTCATTAGGTAATGAATTTTACTAAAATTATCATATTGCTTACATAGGTACATTTCAATTTCCTTGAAAAAGCACCATAAGTATATACATGAAATGTTGTGAAGGCAGTGTGGTCATTTTTATATAAATGAAAGAGAATGTGCATTTGAATTTCTTTCCACTCAAGTACTCCCTCAATGCAAGAATATTTTTTCTAGTAAATTGGCATTCTATGATACTCACCTTCCTGAAACAAC